>NC_064564.1:51356551-51660926 GCF_937001465.1 Orcinus orca
TGGTTTCTAATGGAGAGATTAACTCACTAATCAATTTCCAGAGGGAAGAACCTATCTTCCATATGTACCATGTAGTAGTTTACCAAATATTTCCAATCAACTTTCCCAACTAACCAATGCTTAGTTTATTTAATAATAGCTTTTCTCATAGTCAATATTTCAACAATCAGTAAATCTGGTAGGATTTTTTTCTCTTACTCTTAAAAAGAAAATAGAAAACTATATCCTGCTCTAAGACATTTCCTTACTTCAGGAGAAAACATTACAATCAAAGCAGCTTAAAAGAAAAACTCTAAAATTAGCATATACTATACATCTCCCTCATTTATTTTATTTTACATTACCTTTCAGGGCATTGCTGGAAAAAAGTTGTCAGCTGTTGCAAAAGTACTGGCCAGCAATCAGGTCTGTGTTCAAGCACAGTGATCAAAGGCTGAGGATGGTTTCTGAAAAACAGAAAGTCACATTGGAAGCTGTCATTTCAGGACTACACCTTCTTAATATCCAAATATAGCTACAAAAAAGCCACTACCATCTAGATTCAAAATTGTCACAAAAATATCATTTGCTGCATTTGTTGCAGAGTTGGCTCATTAGAACTATGTTTTTCCTATATCTAATTCTTTTCCAGAAAAGAGAATAAACCCGGGTCTTAGAGACCCAAATTTGACAGCAGACTCTGCCATTTAATAGCTCTATGACTTTGACCAAGCTTCTCAATCCAGTAGCTCTTTCATATCCATCCCCTTGATTCCTACATTCTTGGAAATCACTGGCCACCTCCTCCTCTTGCTGATCTCTTTCCAAACCTGGAAGGTTCCATTTCCTCTAACACTGCCCCAACCTATAAGCACTATCTCTCCGTCTCTGTTCCCACTTACCCCCATTTTTCTCAGTATATGGTTCTGTGTTTCCCCAGTATACTTAAGGTGAGAAAAAAGAAAATATTTCTTCCATATCAAATAAACTCTGCAAATTATAAATTCTTGAAATTTCTGTTGAACAAGGACAAATCTTTTATCTGGGCTTACATCGATTAAGGTACCTAAAAGACTATATAAAATAAAAGATCTGAAATGTGAAGGATCCTCATATAATGGGGTTTAAAAAAAACAGGAAAAAAGCACAAATTATTTTAAATAGTTCAAAAAGTCTACTAGAAATTGTAAATTCAGTAGCTTTTTAAACTATGAAGTACTAAACAAAGTTTTGATGTGGCTTTTATTATTGCTAGTTTCAGGTGTACAGCAAACTGATTCGGTTATACATATATACATATGTATATATCTATATTCTTTTTTTCGATTTATTTCCATTTTAGGTTATTACAAGATATTGAATATAGTTTCCTGTGCTATACAGTAAATCCTTGTTATTTACCTATTTTATATATAGTAGTGTGCATCTATTAATCCCATACTCCCAATTTATCTCTCCCCTCTCCCTTCCCCTTTGATAACCATAAGTTTGTTTTCTATGTCTGTGAGTCTGTTTCTGTTTTGTAAATAAGTTCATTTGTACTACTTTTTTTAAGTTTTTTTTTTTTTTTTTTTTTTTTTTTTTGCGGTACGCGGGCCTCTCACTGTTGTGGCCTCTCCCGTTGCGGAGCACAGGCTCCGGACACGCAGGCTCAGCAGCCATAGCTCACGGGCCCAGCCGCTCCGCGGCATGTGGGATCTTCCCGGACCGGGGCACGAACCCGTGTCCCCTGCATCGGCAGGGGGACTCTCAACCACTGTGCCACCAGGGAAGCCCTAAGATGTTTTTTGATGTGGACCATTTTTAAAGTCTTTATTGAATTTTTTACAGTTTTGCTTCTGCTTTATGATTTGGATTTTTGTCTGTGAGGCATGTGGGATCCTAGCTCCCCAACCAGGGATCAAACCCACACCTCCTGCTTTGGAAGGCGAAGTCTTAACCACTGGACCGATGGGAAGTCCCTGTACTGTTTTTTTAGATTCCACATGTAAGTGATGTCATAGAGTATTTGTCTTTCTCTGTCTGACTTACTTCCCTTGTATGATCATCTCTAGGTCCATCCATGTTGCTGCAAATGGCATTATTTCATTCTTCTTTTATTTTTTTAACTTTTAATTTTATTTTGTAGTTGATTATCAATGTTGTGTTAGTTCAGGTGTAGAGCAAAGTGATTCAGTTATACATATACATGTATCTATTATTTTTCAAACTTTTTTAAAAATTAAAAATGCTATTTGAAAAAAAAATTCAAAGCATATAGATGCATCTATCTTTTTTACATAAAAAGAATCATATGCATAGTATTTTTCTTTAATCTTAATTTTTTTTTTTTTTGTGGTACGCGGGCCTCTCACTGTTGTGGCCTCTCCCGTTGCAGAGCACAGGGTCCGGACGCGCAGGCTCAGCGGCCATGGCTCACGGGCCCAGCCGCTCCGCAGCACGTGGGATCTTCCCGGACCGGGGCACGAACCCGTGTCCCCTGCATCGGCAGGCGGACTCTCAACCACTGCACCACCAGGGAAGCCCTCTTTAATCTTAATTTTTAACCCAATAATATAGCACTAGCAATGTTTATAAAAAGAAAAAGATCAGTTACACCCAAATGATTTTTTACAACAGCCTTCTTGGTGGTTCTCAAAATGGGATCACCTTACCAGCAATATCAGCATCACCTGGGAACTTGTTAGAAATGAAAATAAATTCTCAGGCCTCAGCCAGACCTAATAAATAGCTCTGCAGACAATTCTGATGCACTGCTATAAAGCAGTGGTGCTCAACCCTGGCTGCATGTCTGATTCATCTGTGGAGCTCTTTTCAAAATACAATGCCCAGCCTTCAATTATACTGGGGTTGCTAGGAGTGGAACCCATGCATTAGTAATTTTTTAAAACTCTTCCAGCAATTCCAATGTGTTGCCAGGTTGAAAACCGGTACAAGTGAAAAACCACAGAAGAGGGAGGTTAGGAGTTGGGAAGTTTTCTGATTTTTCTCTCTCTTAAACAGAAAAGTATGGCAGATCCATCACACTGAAACCCTCATGTTAAACACCTCTCTGACACTACTACAAAGTTTCTGGTTATTATAGCACCATCTCTCTATTTTCTCCTCAACCTCACCTAATCTATTAGACACTAACTTCACATGCTGGCAGCCTCCTGTTTGTTAAAGCACAGGCTATTTCTGACTGATCAGATTACTGCCATTGCTAAGGGATCACTCCAAGCAACTTTTTATGCCAAAATTCAAAGATCCTATCAAAATCACATTTCCAAATTCCAAACTCTTTGGCAGTTAAACCTATCTAGAATTTGCTTCTGCTCTAGTTGCTACAGATATGAAGACACAAATGTTACAAATCCTTAAAGCCTCTCAGGTATGTCACATCAGCCAAACTTCTTAGATTACGAATTCAGTAGGTCATGTTCAAGTAAACATGAATAAAAAGGAAAGAACAGCAACTGCAATTATTTTAGCTATGGGTTTTCCTTCTGACAAGCACCATATTGAAATGAGGAGCATCAGATATGACCATCTATTAATCCTCCAGCTAATGGTGGCATTCATGACTATTTAAGAGGAAAATCCAACAAGTTGCCACATAGTTTTTGTGTGATCATAAAGCACTTTAGTGCTTTGCAATACTCTTCCCTTATAAGTCATCCCCTAACTCTTCCCACCCCTCAATTCCCATCCCCAAAAACTGTCAAGAATCTATCTCTCCCATCCCCAAAAACTGTCAAGAATCTATCTCCTGTTTAAAAACTGTTAAGAATCTATCTCCTTTAAAAAACAGTCTTGTCCAGATTAAATCAGATCAACAGAGGTAAGAGATAGTAATTTTAAAGTAGGATTGGGAATGATGCATATATAGCAAACAACTCTGTTATAATTTAGCTTCTACCTCACTGGAATTGTGGGACCCACTCTGCTTTGTTGCATGAAGTTGAAGGCCTGCTTTGCTAGCACTGGGGTTCAGCAAATCCTTTTTAGTATCTCAGACTTAAAACTCTAAAGATGAGATTAAGAAGAATATAAAATAGGGATTTATCCCGATTAATTACTGACTTAGACATCTGGATAATTAACTTTTCCAGAGAATTGATTATGTCAGATCCAAGTGGAAATACTGTAGGAATAATATACAATATTGATTCCAAGAAGTTAAAAACCTCGAGGGAGAAAGGAAGTCCAAATTAAAAACGTTGAATATTACTACTGATTAACATAGATTACCAATATTATACTATTTCAACTGAGTACAACTAACTTAAAATCAATTATAATTGCCAAAATTTTGTTTTAATACTTTGAGCAAAGAATGAATTTGAAGCAAAGAGCTAAATTCTCCCTTGTGAATCATCAAACTGGTATGTGAATACACATATAAAATAATATGTAAAGCCTTATGCTTTATAGAATGGACACAGTTTTTAATTCAATATACTTTATCGTGCAACTGCCATACATGAGGGGTTCTCAATCTTGGCACTATTGACATTTGGAATCAGATAATTCTTTGTTGTTGGCATTGTTCAGTGCACTATAGGATGTTTAAGAGCATTCCTGACCTCTACCCACTAGACGCTAATAGCATTCAACCTAGGCACATGACAATCGAAAATGTCTCCAGACATTACCAAGTGTCCCCTGGGGCCACAGTTGTCCCTGGTTAAGAACCACCGCACTAGGTAAAATGGCAAGCACTATGAGGCACAAAACTCACAAAAACACGGTACTAGCCCTGAGTTATTCAAAAAGACTATTATCCCACCTTCATCCTTCTTTATACTGAACCAAAAGCAATCAATCGATCATGCTCAAAATTTGAAGATTCTTATGGAAATATAATCATCAAATATTAACATTAGATGCACAAGAGTAACGGTAGAGTAGAAACTAGAAGACTTAAAATGGAAAACAAATGTAAAATTATTCCTTTGCAAAACATAGAAGCATGTTCCAAAATAAACAAACGGCATTAAATATTATGCACGCTAATTTGGTATGATAGAAAATAGAGTTATTTTCCATTTAAAATATTATAACTAGAGCATTTAAAATGTCATAAGGAAAGCAATTATACTCCAATAAAGATGTTAAAAAAAAAGTCATAACGCTAAGTATAGTTCACTCCTGAAATATTCAAGGATTGATTCTTAAATTAATGGATTATTCAAGATTTTTCTTTTCTTTCTTCTCACTCAATGCTTGTTAGCCACTTCTTTCAAGTACCTCACTTCTTTCAAGTACCTCCAACTGAGAAAGGTCAAGGTAAATGGAAGAATCCACAATTTAAAGTAAATTTTGCTCTTCATTAGAAGGACTGTTGATCAAAAAAAGAAATAACGTGGTACAAAAGAACACCAAAACAAAACCTGGGTTATGCCTTAAAATGTCAATTATACCCAAACCTGGTATTCAAGGCATAAAGAGTGAGTTGCCTAAAACACTTTATTCAAAGTGATAGATGGGTTGAACATACAATCAACCTGATCACTTGTAAAGCAAACAGTGACAGACAATAAGCTCTACAATTATAAAAAACAAACACAAATGTGGGACACTGAAATCATTATTATTATTTATATAAGCAGGGCCTATATAGCATCATCCAAATCATTTACTGTTATGCTGCCACAACCATGTCTCAGAAGAAAGACTAGAAGTGGAGAGGTGACATGAAATAGTGGAGGAAAAACACTGAGTTAAAAGAGTCAAGAGTTCCAAATTCACATTCTGTCTCTGCAACAAACTGTGTAATCTCAAGCAAGAGAATAACCTCTCTTGGGCAAAGTTTCTTCATCTGTAAAATGAGGAAATCAGACTAAGTACCTTCCAGTGCTAAAGTTATAGAACCCAGGTCACCCATTAAAGCCTTAATCTTGGTACTGCTCGGGACCAGAGGTGGAACCAAATCCTGTAAAGGCAGAAACCAATAAAGATGGCTCTCAACTATTAGTAATTCAATGCCAAGCTTAAACGGCTTTAAGGCCAACGTCTAATAAAATCTAGGGCCTCAAAACAGAGGTCTCCTATTTTTATCTCAAAGAAATAAAGCATCTTATATTTTTTACTTCAGAGAGAAATGCAGTGCTATATCCAGAATAAGCCCACAGAAAATTTTAAATCAAGATTTCCTAACTCTTGAGACATCCAGTAGATTCTGTTTTCTTCTTAAAAGAGAATAACATTGTTTCTAAAATTGAAATCAATACAAACCAGGCAATCAGGTCACCCTTCAATGGCCTCTAGTGCCTGTAATTTCTCCTTCAGAGAGAAATGTGGTTATTATTATTGTTGCTGTTGTTATTGTTGTTATTTTTCTGCCATAGATGAGCCAATTTGTTGTATGTTCTTTGGCACTTTCCCATTTCATGATTTGTAAATGTTTTAACTGCCATTTTAAGTAAAGCATTTAATACAGTAACTAGCACACAGAATATTCCATAAATGGGGTACTATTATGATTATCATGCAGGCAAATTTTTATCTTAAACTAGAGCATAAGCAGCTTGAAAGCTGGGTGTCTATCTTCTTACTCTTATGTTTCCCTTTCAGTGCCAAATGCACATCTAAAATAAATGTAACAAACACACACTTTCCCCAAAGCACCTTTTTAAACTCTTTGAATGGATCATGAAAAACCAACATCACAACCCCTCTAAGTACATTGTTTCAAAGTCCACATTGTTTGGAGAAAAAAAGCACAGAGGAAGCATGCAGAGTTGGTACCTAATACTTCAGGGCTCCCTGCCCTTTAATAACACTGTCAACAACACAGAGCAGTAAATGCATCTTAGCAGAATGGAGCGGGGGAGGGAGTAAATGATAAATTCGTGGTTCCACTAGACTACTGCAGAGACAACAATAAAATAAGGTATGTAACTAGATTCACCTTTCCAAGTATAAATACATCAATCTTAATAGAAAAGAGGGAGCAAGAAAAAAATTAGTCTTGTAGTAGGCAAAAAGCAAAAGTTACTTGTAACCTTTGGGTCACCTCAACCTTTCTGCTACATCTCTGAATGTAGGAAAGCTATGATTTGATTTACATCTTAAATTCAGCAATAGACACAGATTGCCTTTTCTGTGTGAGGAAACAATGCCTGCAGTCACCATGCATTTTCATGTATGCAGCTGTGACCCTGGCGCTTTCAGAAGCATAGCATAGCACTTACTACATCAAATATGCATTTTAAAAGCATTTCTCTACCTGCTCTGAATTTTGATTTGAAAGAGCTGGTTAGAAGCCAAAGTGGGATTAAAAAAAAAAAGAAAAGCTCTGCAGACTTTAAGATTAAAAATGCATAATAGGGACTTCCCTGGTGGCTCAGTGGTTAAGAATCCACCTGCCAATGCAGGGGACAAGGGTTCGATCCCTGGTCCAGGAAGATCCCACATGCTTCGGAGCAACTAAGCCCACGCGCCACAACTACTGAGCCTGCGCTCTAGAGCCCATGAGCCACAACTACTGGGCCTGTGCACCGCAGCTGCTGAAGCCCGCGCCCCTAGAGCCTGTGCTCCGCAACAGGAGAGGCCACCGCAGTGAGAGGCCCGCTCACTGCAGTGAGGAGTGGCCCTCGCTCACCACAATTGGAGAAAGCCTGTGCGTAGCAACGAAGAACCAACTCAGCCAAAAAAAAAAAAAAAAAGCATAATAAAAATTGTTAAGATTCCACAATAAAAAAAAAAAGATTCCACAATGAATATTACTATAAAAAAGAAAAATTAAACAATAATTGTGAATCATTATCTATCCTATAGAGTCTTAAGACAATGCATTTCATCCTTTCCAGAAAAAGACGACTTGGAGCAAAAATTATTTCAATTTTGACATTTTTGACTAATTTTCTTTTCTCTTTAGGTCTATAACGCAGATAGGGAAAAGATAAGATGACTTTGAAAAGAGACTTCATATCACAATGGTTCTGCCCTCACAATGAACCTTTCCCAGCATCCCTATTTTGAGAGGCAGGGTTTTAATGCAAAGGTGTCTGCCAATGTCAGAAGTCTGGAACTATTTTAGGTACAAGGTGATGGCTGGGGGGAAACACACAGATATGGAGGGGTCCAAAACGTCTATTACTAAGTTACATCCTTGATTGGGGGGGGCGGGGGCGGCAGGAAACTAGAGATAAGATAAATAGGCTAAGGCAAAAATGACAACATTTTATGCTCTTCAAGACATTTATCAGCAAATTACCATATCAATTTTCAAATTAAGCATACACACTTAGAAGAACTTATAAAATATTTTCTAGTGGCAATTGCTAACTGGAAGATTGTATAATATGTATAGATTATTATTTAGGTCTGATTTTAAATCCCAAGTGTAAACTCCAGGTGATTGGAGCCATAAACTGTGAACAAAGACTTCCCTGGGTGGGAAAGAGGACAGAAAAGAGGAAATGAAAACAGAAGCAAAACGTGCAGTGCCACAGAAAGAATCAAACTGCAAAAAGATAGATGGGGGACTTCCCTGGCAGTCCAGTGGTTAAGACTCTGCACTTCTACTTCTGGGGGCTAGGGTTCAATCCCTGGTTGGGGAACTAAGGTCCCACATGCCGAAAAATAAAAAAGACAGATGGCCCTTGGAACGTATTATTGGCTATGCTTTCCCGATTACTGCCCTAGCTTCTTTCTTATCCTCAACTCTACTGAGCTTTCTCAGGGACAGATCTGACACTGATATCCCCTTCTTTCCCACCTTCTTTTTCCTAATTTCTGTAAAAAATTTCATTTATCCATTAATGCAAGAATTCACAAGCCCTCTGAAATTATATGCAAAATTTTGAGTACATGTACATGTGTACATTTTCTAGGGGAAGGTACAAAACTTTTATGAGATTCTCAAAGAAGGTCCTGACCTCCCCTCCAAAAAAGGGTAAGTGCTAGTAAATTAAAACTAAGTATACCTAAGGTAATTACTGCAATTCAGCCTTGTTAAACTCCTGCTTCCAAAAAAAACTATAAAGTACGCTTCTGTTTCCCAAAAAAAGTTATATATTATGTGCCTAGAAGTGGTGGCTCTCCAACTACTGAAGTTTTTGTAACTTCAGCAAAATAAAACATATTAATGCATTCTAATGGTTCCAAACCCTATGGCAGCTTGACTGTAAAGTACAGACAATTTAATAATGGTGTCATGCTTCCTTTATGCTAAATAAAACCAAACATCTACACCTCAGGAGATCCCTTTAGATCATATATTCAACTGTTGAAATAATCAGCTCCCCAAAAAGCAAAATGCTTATTTTGACAACAGAAACATACGACAATAGCTGATGGTCAAAAAAATCAAAAAAACACTTGATTTTTTTTTCAAGTGTTACGGGATTCTAAGCAACCTCGTTAAGAAACAATAAATGCGATAAGGAAATTTGCATAGAAATGAGAAACAATAACAACTACTCTTAATTATAGAATAGGAGGTTTATTTTCAGGAACTTAGGAAAAGTAGCTTACCTCCAGAAATAAATGCAAAAGGGAATAACACTGAAAATTCATTGGACTTGGTAAGTATACAAAAATATTACAGAATAAATAAAATGTGATATATCCATGCAGTGAAATATTATTCAGCCATAAAAGGAATGAAGTACCAAATCATGCTACAGTGTAGATGAACCTTAAAAACATTATGCTATGTGGAAGAAGCCAGACATAAAAGGCCACATATTGTATGATTTTATTTATATGAAATGTCCAGAAGAGGCAAATCCAGAGATAGAAAAGTAAGCAGTGTTTTATATCTATAGTAGGAGGTATTAGAGAAAGACTGCTAATAGGTATGGGGCTTCTTTTGGGGGTGATAAAAATGTTCTGGAATTAGATAGTGGTATAGTTGAACAACTTTGTGAGTATAATAAAAACCACTGACTTGTACACTTTAAAAGGGTGAATTTTATGGTATACAAATTATATCTCAATCAAAAAGGCATTAAAAAATATTCCAAACTTAACTCAGTCATATACTATTTTAAAATTAACCTCTTTCAATTTTAGAAAAATTCATATGTATCAGGTGAAGCATACTGCCAATATAAATAATCATAATAACTTGGATTTCCCTTACAAAGAAAATAAGTTCAAATCAGAATCTCATTTATTACCTCAATATCCACGGTTGATATCTTAATTGTGCCCATTTTAAAGATGCAGATGTAGGAGGAAAGAAAGTTAACTGTCTTTGTCTAATGTCACTATGAAATAATATAACATTGTTGAGTGTTTTAACCATTTGTCCAGTGATTTCCAAACCTAGTTCCACATCAGAATCTCTTGAGACTTTTTAAAAATACATGGATTCTACGTACCCACACTGACTCCCACCCAAGCTTTCTAAATCAGAATCTATAGAGGTGGGGCTTCAGAATCTATAGATTAAGTGAATTCCCAGGGATTCCTACTATGTCCACATCTAAAGCATATCTATATCTCGACTGCCACTAGTAAATCTGAAGGGAGTGGCAGAGTTGGGAAATCACCATTTTGAAATTATCACAGTGAAAATTAATGGGGGTGGGGCAGCTGTGAGTTTAACAAGGAACAGGATATTTGCATGGTCTCGTAGCATCTTCCCCATAGACTGCTTATTAGTTACAAGAAGAAGATGATAACTATACAGTAGAGAAACCAGACATCACCTTGATGGAGTAATCAAAATTAAAATCACCAGTGAGGGGCAAGATGGACATCAGTCTCCAGATAATGATATCCTGAGAAAGACATAGCATCACTTTTATAGTATTCAAAAATGTCAATGTTATAAAAGATAAAGGATGAGAAATTTTCCAAATAGTTCCAAATTTTAAAAGACTAAACAGATATGACAATTAAATGTAATATATGATCCTAGAGTCCATACACTAAAAATAAAAAGGAAAACGGTATGAAAGGACATTATTAAAACAAATGGCAAAACTGGAATATGGACCATAGATAAAAGTATTATATCAATGTTAAATTTTCTTGATTTGATAACTGTACTCTGGTTATATATGAGAATATCCTTGTTCTTAGAAAGCATACCCTACTGAATATAGGTAATCTACTCTCAAATATTTTTTTAATTATATAGAGAGATGGATAGGATAACGCAAATGTGGCAAAGGGTAAAAAAATTGATGAATCTGGGTAAATGGCATATGGAAACTTTTTGTACTATTTTTGCACCTTGTCTGGAACTTTAAAATTCTTTCAGAATAAGTTTAAAAATAAAACCTTCAATGACTTCCCACTACTCTTTTTTTTAAATAAATTTATTTATTTATTTATTTTTGGCTGCGTGGGGTCTTCGTTGCTGCGCGCGGGTTTTCCCTAGCTGTGTCGAGCGGGGACTACTCTTCGTTGCGGTGCACAGGCTTCTCATTGCAGTGGCTTCTCTTGTTGCAGAGCATGGGCTATAGGCAGGCGGGCTTCAGTAGTTGTGGCGCACAGGCTCAGTAGCTGTGGCGCACAGGCTTAGTGGCTCCAAGGCATGTGGAATCTTCCCAGACCAGGGATTGAACCTGTGTCCCCTGCATTGGCAGGCAGGTTCTCAACCACTGCGCCACCAGGGAAGTCCCCCCACTACTCTTTAAAGAAAGCCCAAAGCCTTTGCCATGGTCTTGCACCTTCTAAGCCATGCCCACCTCCCCTGGGCCTCTGTCTTGGCCTCTCCCTTCCTTGAACACTAAGCTCCAGGCACCCGGCCTCCTGTTAGTTCTCCTGGGGCACCAGGCTCTCTCACACAGCAGCAGCTAGGCACATGCTTTTCCCTAGATCTAGAAATGTTCTTCCTGCACTCTTCGCATGGGTGACTCCATCTCACACGCCAAAATGGGTATAAGAGAAAATGCAAAAAGGGCTTAATGCTGAGAAGAAGCTAGTTACCAAAATTAAAACTGGAGCTACATTTTGACATCCACAACTACAAACTGGTCTTAGTGCACTTTGTGTCAGTATTTACCTTGGGGCTTTCTCTTGTTTCTGTTTGATGGCCCTAAGGAATGAATGTATTTGCCTTAAGAGATAAGTGAAAAAAAAAAAAAAAAACGGTATGAATCACAAAGTACCTCAGTCTTTTGGACACACATCTTTAAGTTCTTAAAACTAACTCTCCATCTAAATAAACTCATAACACTGCACAAAGAGATGCACAAATACACATAGAGTACATAACTTTCATCTACTCAGGGTATCACCATCCATCACTATTGGCCTTATCACCCATTTCAGAGCACACCATCTGCCAAAAACATTTAATATTCCCTTATTTCAGAAAGTACAGCTTGATGTTGATCAGACCAACCCTTTCCACAAATAAGATTCTCAACATTTGATATTTGTACATGTCAGCCACTGTCTGGCACATCAGAATGATGCACAAATTCTGGAACAAGCAGTTACTGCTCATGAATTCACAGCTATTTCCTCACTTCAGCTGAGGCAAGAGAGATCTTAAAAAGATTGCCATAATACGAATACGCAGAGGAAAAATTAAAAGCAAAAGTACATGATAAAATTTTAAGGGAAAAAATGGCATATTACATAGAAAATGAGCCTCTAATAATTTATGAATCATAAAAATTTAGTTTCGTCATTCTTGCTTGCAACCAAAATACCAGGCAAATGTTGGTTCTCTGCTGCACTTCCCATATGGTCAATGTTAGAGAATGTTGAAATAACTTAATCATAGTGTGTTATTAAAAAGTGGAGTTCAGGGGCTTCCCTGGTGGCGCAGTGGTTGACAGTCCACCTGCTGATGCAGGGGACACGGGTTCGTGCCCCGATCTGGGAGGATCCCACATGCCGCAGAGCGGCTGGGCCTGTGAGCCGTGGCCGCTGAGCCTGTGCGTCCGGAGCCTGTGCGTCCAGAGCCTGCGCTCTGCAACTGGAGAGGCCACAACAGTGAGAAGCCCGCATACCACAAAAAAAAAAAAAAAAAAAAAAAAAGAGGTTCATGAACAAGGAGCTCCCCTTCAAACTAACCAAAAGAAAATTCAGACCAAACAAAAAGGGCAGGGGAAAAATAAGCCTGAAGTAAAGGATATCTTACTAGTCGCTTTTTTTTTTTTTAACTGATTAGTATAAAAATTGTTCACAGGGTGGGAATGTAAATTGATACAGCCACTATGGAGCAGTATGGAGGTTCCTTAAAAAATGAAAAATAGAACTACCATACGACCCAGCAATCCCACTACTGGACATATACCCTGAGAAAACCATAATTCAAAGAGTCATGTACCACAGTGTTCATTGCAGCTCTATCTACAATAGCCAGGACATGGAAGCAACCTAAGTGTCCATTGACAGATGAATGGATAAAGATGTGGCACGTATATACAATGGAATATTACTCAGCCATAAAAAGAAACAAAATTGAGTTATTTGTAGTGAGGTGAATGGACCTAGAGACTATCATACAGAGTGAAGTCAGAAAGAAAAACAAATACCGTATGCTAACACATATATAGGGAATCTAAAAAAAAACGTTCTGAGGAACCTAGGGGCAGGACAGGAATAAAGACGCAGACATAGAGAATGGACTTGAGGACATGGGGAGGGGAAAGGGTAAGCTGGGATGAAGTGAGAGACTGGCATGGACTTATATACACTAACAAATGTAAAATAAATAGCTAGTGCGAAGCAGCCTCATAGCACAGGGAGATCAGCTCCGTGCTTTGTGACCACCTAGAGGGGTGGGATAGGGAGGGTGGGAGGGAGATGCAAGAGAGAGGAGATATGGGGATATATGTATATGTATGGCTGATTCACTTTGTTATAAAGCAGAAACTAACACACCATTGTAAAGCAATTATACTCCAATAAAAATGTTAAAAAAAATTGTTTACAGGTAAAAAGGGGCTTTTAAAGTTTTTGAAAACAGTTAAATGCCTAAACCAGAGGTCACAAACTGTTGCCCTTGGATTGCATCCTGTGAGCAAACGTGTTCGGTCTGCCTACCCTGTATTTTCAAAACTTGGAATTGCTTTCCAACATTTATTAGTGAGGATATTTCATATAAAATGTTATTAATATTGAAAGATCTGAAGGTCTGGCAACAATGAAGCCCCACTGCCTCACTGCAACAATTGGCCAGTAGTTCTCAGTTGAACCAGCACACTGGAAACCATCTAGGAAGCTTTGAAAAATTACCAATGCTTGAGGCTGACCCCTACTCATTCTAGGGAGAGTCCAGGGAACTAATACATTTAAAAGTTCCTCAGTGGGCTCTAATGGTGCAACCAGAATTGAGACTCCTGGGCCTAGAGTTTTACACTTGACATATGCTCTTCGTTTAATCACAGCAGTCAAATGTGCTTCACTGTTCTTCCAGTTTACCCCCATCCTAAAAGGCACTGGGAATTGAAACTCCATTTAAATATCCCCATTTAATCTTGTTTAAGCCACTGAACTATAGAAGGGTCCAGTGACACAAAATGAACTTTATTGGCTACACACACTCTAATCTGATGTATCTCAAAGCACGGTGGGTAGATCACTTCTGTATCCAAATCTCTTGTTAAAGTGCATGTTCCAGACACATATATGAAAAACTCTGAGCAAGACCTCCTTATGCACTGTAAACACTAAATACCATCCTTGGTTTGTAGAAAGGTGCTGAGGGCTCTCTTCCCCTCCTGTTCCTACCAGCGTCTACTGTCTGACCATGCAGAACACTCACTTGTTGGGGTCATGGAATTACTCACTGAACAGAGAGCAGTGAGGTTTAAATCTCAATTGCGTCCACACTTGGCTTGCTCTCATTGGATTGCTTTTCCATTAGAATTGCTGTTTCGTTCTGCTCTTGGACTCTCTAATGTCCATGGTAGACGCAGTAAGATGAACTTGGTGCCTCAGTGCCTAAGTTAGGAGCAAACAAACCTTTTGCCTTCCTAATACGGAACAGAGGCCAGGAGACATGATTAACCACCCAAGACCCCTCCCAGTCTACCCCAAGGGGCTCCCTGCAGCTAAGTACTACTAAGTTCATATATGGTACCACTAAGTTCCCAGGGGCTCAAGCAATATTGCTCAAGCATGATCCACAAATGACCTATATCCATCACCCAGCCGCTGTATTCCTGAGTCTCATTGCAAAACCTACTGAATGAATGAGAATCTCTGGCAAGTGGGCTTGAGAAGCTGTACTCGTAACAAGCTCCCCAGGCGGTTCTTAGGCACAGGAAGTTTGAGAGTCACTGAGCTCTGGGTTCAACAAAGAGAAGACCCACTCTAAAGCTCCTTCAGGAAAGTCACAGGAACCAAGGGAAGCCACTGGCTAACATTCTGGGTCCTCACATCTCCCTCTCTCTTCACTCCCTAACTGGAACGACTTAAGCAATTCAGGGCAGACCCATTTAAAATGACAACATAAATACCCAGAAAAGAAACAGCTGGATCATGTGGCAGTTCTATTCTTAATTTTTTGAGGAATCTCCAAACTGTTTTCCATAGTGGCTGCACCAATTTACCTTCCCACCAACAATATATAAAGGTTCCCTTTTCTCCATATCCTCTCCAACACTTATTTCTTGCCTTTTTGATAATAGCCATTCAAACGGGCATGATGTGATATCTCACTGTGGTTTTGATTTGCATTTCCCTAATAAATACAGTGATGTTGAACATCATTTCCTGTGCCTGTTGGCCATCTGTAGGTCTCCTTTGGAAAAATGTCTACCCAGATCCTCTGCCCATTTTTTTTTTTTTTGTGGTACGTGGGCCTCTCACTGCTGTGACCTCTCCCGTTGCGGAGCCAGACTCCAGACGCGCAGGCCCAGCGGCCATGACTCACGGGCCCAGCCGCTCCACGGCACGTGGGATCCTCCCGGACCGGGGCACGAACCCATGTCCCCTGCATCGGCAGGCGGACTCCCAACCACTGCGCCACCAGGGAAGCCCTCTGCCCATTTTTTAATCAGGTTATTTCGTTTTTTGCTGTTGAGTTGTACAAGTTCTTTACATATTTTAGATATTAACCCCTTATTGGATATATGATTTGCAAATGTCTTCTTCTGGGTATTTATCAGAAGAATATGAAAACACTAATTCAAAAAGGTATATGCACCCCAATGTTCATCACAGCATTATTTACAACAGCCAAGATATGGAAACAACCTAAGTTACCCATTGATGGATGTATCGATAAAGAAGATGTGGTACATATGTACAATTAAATACTACTTAGCCATAAAAAAAGATGAAATCTTGCCATTTGCAACCCCTGGATGGACATTGAGGGTAGTATGCTAACTGAAATGAGTCCAACGGAGAAAGACGAATACCATATGATTTCACTCACATGTGGAATATTAAAAATAAATAAACAAACAAAATAAACCACACAAAAGCAAACAAATAGATACCGAGAACAGATTAGTGATTACCAGAGGGGAAAGGAAGTAGGAGGAGGGAGAAACAGATAAATGGGATCAACTATACGGTGACAGATGGAAACTAAACTTTTCGTGGTGAGCATGCTGTAGTGTATATAGGTCAAAATATAATGTTGTACACATGAAATAGTAATGTAAACCGCTGTTACCTCAATTTTTAAAAAAATTTTAATAAAAAATAAGATGACCACATATTCTGTTTTACTATAATTCAAATTAATCAGCTATTAGGACAAAAAGAAGTGAGAAACACTTAAAATCCAACTGTATAGTAGCAGAGTCCTTAATACCATAAAAACACAGATGAGTTTCATGCCCAGAAAGCTTATAATTATTTGTCATACTACTTCCATTTTAAATCAATCCTACGGCATAACCAGGGAACACCTTTCAGCGGAGTTCTAAGCTTCTCGTATCCTTTTTATGCTTTCATACAGAGCTCATCAGCCTTCCTCTCCAAGGCTGGATGATATTGCTAACCAACATGTGGCAAAGAAGATTCTAAAACAGCATGACAATTTTATGCTTGACTCAGGCAATCATAGCTCTCTTGAGGGAAATCTGCTCTCCAGGCTCACCTCTCCTGTGTTTCTGCCCACAATCCCCCCTGGAGGAACTTAAGACTCTTATACACTTGATTACACTCTACTGATTTATAGTGCCAAACAGCCATCCACATAAGGGCCCTCCATAAACATTACTGGATTATGCCAACTCAGGTGATTGATTCTGGTCCTCTTAATGTGCCACCACTCTACAAACCTTATATATCCAGTATGATTTCAGCTCCTCAAACTAGGCTCCCTATCCACACCTTGCATCTATTGTCTTCTGAAAACAAGACTGCAGTTAAAAGAACCAACTACTGGAGAAAACTAATTCTAAATAGGAAAACAGGTGAAACATTATAGGTAACTGAAAGTTTAGCACTTGCACACAGTGAGGACAATCAGTATGAAAATGACACTAACTCTGATTCTTCTGTGTGATGGAAAATTTCCTTCTATCATCATCAAAACTAGTGCTTCTTAAACTTAAAGGTGCCTGTGAACTACCTGGAAAATCTTACTAAAACGTGGACTCTAATTCAGATAATCTGAGATGGAGTCCGAGATTCTGCATTCCTAACAAGCTCCCAGGAACTGCTAATGCTGCTCATAGCTCTGCTACTTATAGCAGGTGGGGAAACAGCAGCATCAGCGTCAGTGTCAGTGTCAGCATCAGCATCACCTGGGAGCTTGTTAGACAAGAATCCTGAGTCCACCTTAGACCTAAGGAAAGAGAATCTGCCATTCAACAAGGTCTCAGGTGATCAGAATGCATAGTAGACAGCCGCTAACACACCATCTTATACTCACTGTCAATCAGAATTGCCTGGGACCTTTTTGAAACTACAAAAGCTTAGGCCTCATGGCAGAGAATCTAATTCAGTTGGTCTAGGGTATTTCATTGTTCCTATTTTTGTTTGTTTTTAGGCATACCCAGGTGGTTCTGAGCAGCCAGTGTTGAGAACCATTGAATTAAAAATACCCAACTGGGTGGAGGAAAAAATAGAGCTACTGCTAATCGGTGAGGAATTTGAGGGAATGATGAAAATGTCCTAAAATTGGTTATTGCAATGGTTACATGACTCTGTGAATATACTAAAAACCATTGAATTGTACCTCAAATGAGTCAATTGTATGGTATATGAATTATTCTCAATAAAACTGTTATATAAAAATGTAAAACTTCAATAGCTTTCCTATTTTAAAATAGGTAAATAACTCCAACTGAACAACAATGAAGTGGAATTATTTTCCATTCTGGAACTCTGGCCCAAGCGGTTGAACTTCTTTCAAAAAAAGAGAACACACGTGCTTATACGACTCATCTAGAAACATTAAGTTCTGCTCATCTACTCCTTAGGTTCATTTCTGGTTAAGGTAATGCATATTTTAAAAAGAAAAGCAAATTTATCAATTTTGAAAACTTTCTCCTGCACACCCAAAGTTTCCATAGTATTTTCAAATAAATAATTTTCCTTTTGCTTCCCCAATTTAAAATAAACCAAGTTAACTAATAAGTTAACAATGAATTAACTAATCCATTGTACTACATTCTTCCATCTTTTCTGTGTTTTTGAAAACATTCAAAAAACATGTTAACAGGGACTTCCCTGGTGATCCAGTGGTTAAGACTCCATGCTCCCAATGCAGGGGGCCCGGGTTCGATCCTGGTCAGGGAACTAGATCCTGTGTGCCACAACTAAGACCCGGCACAGCCAAATAAATAAATAAAAATTTTTTTAATTAAGAAAAAATATATAAAATGCAAATCTGACCTTGTTTTTAAAAAGTGACTTAAACTCTCGATAATGTGCTCATAAAAATAAAGATGATAAATAGCATTAAAATATCAGGAAAATTATACTCCAATAAAGACATTAAAAAAAAATCAGGAAAGATCACTGTAATATATGAGACACTGTTTACTTATTATCAAAAGGAAAGTACTATAAATATACGTAAGTAATAGGTACCACGTATTATTATACTTTGGAGAGGCACGCACAGCTTCTGATAGCTGTGGTGTCAAATGCTCAAAACTGCAGGTCTTGTATGCTCAAGCCAATGACAGTTCACAGGTATGATTTACTTTCCCTGTTGGATCGCCATAGCCTATGTAGGTCATTTTCCCCCAGAACCAGTGCCCTTGTTTCTGTCTCATGGTCTCATTCTTTTGAAACGCATATTCTAGATGCATCACTGAACAGAGTTTTCAGGACAATATACACTGGTTACATGGCACCTTCTGGGATCCCCTGCTCACTAAGGAGCCCCTCTCTTAAGAAATGACTTTCTAGGGCCTTCAAGGCAATGGTTAAGGTCACCTTCAAAAGTAAGCATGACGCCTTCCCTTATCCAAACTCTCCCATAAAATCCAATATATTTCAACATAACTGTTGCTGTGTATAGTTTCTTTTAAAATAATTCTACCATGTTACATTCTGTAGATGACCAAAAAAAAAAAAGGCAAATCAATGCTCCTAAGTACTGACCTTGCCCTGGGTAATAACCCTTGAATAGTCCTCCTATTACTTTTTATAGTGAGGAAGTTTACCCTCCTGCCTAAACTAAGCCCCTCCTGCTCTTAGTACATCTGTCCAATGAACTCTTCAGTTTTCATAGTATTGGGAAGATGGTTCTATATCCCAGAGCAAAACAAATGACCTGAATTTTGGATAAAAGATTCCAATTTCAAGGAAACAACCCTGAAAGCCACGTTGGTGATACTCAGCATATAGTAGTCAACTCTATCTCAATCCTGTCTCTTTGAAATACTAACTTCCGAGAGGGCAAGACTCACAGTCCTTGCTGAGTTAAATATACTAATTCTTAATGGATTAGCATGTCTCAATTCATAACTTATTTAACAATTCACCAAAAAAAAAAGTTTCAAAAGAAAGGAGAAAAGGCATACCTAATATTATATATATCCTGAATATTCTTCTCTCCACCATGTCCTTCCTTAAGAGCTTGCATTTGTAATAATTTCATAATGGCTTTTATCAAGCCGTGTGTATCCCTGTAAAGAAACACAACAACATGTCAAATGTTATAAAGTGAATATTCCAATCAGGTACGTAATCCTACCACTTTTAAATAGTTGAACACTTGCCACCCACACTGAACAGGAGCCATCCACACACACCCAGCTTACTGCATTGCACAGCCAAGAATAGGCCTACAAGCTCCCATTCAACACATTGAAAGGAGGAGCAGTGGAGCCAAAGAATCAAACCACTAACCTATCAATCACCTCCATACATGCACTTGGGGGAAAATCAATCAGGAAAAAGGAAACACTAACCCACATAACTGCAGGCAGTGACCACATCAGTTACCCGCACTGAATAATCAAGTCCTTCATTTATAAATATTAGCAGACCATGAATAATAACCAGACATATGAAATGGAACAGCCACTCAAAAAAGTGGGCCAGGGGACCAATCAGAGAATATAACCCCCATTAAAACAAAGTTAATGGAAGTGGGGAACAGAAATTTAAGTTTTCTCATCCTCTGTAACAGGCAGCAGGATAATAAATCAAAAAGGAGGCCTGCCCTTTTTTATTTTTTTCCCTGTTATTAATTATTTTAAATTGTGAAACAGGATTTTACTCCAGCATTACTGAGGTAAAACTGACAAATACAATTGTAAGATAATGTGTACAACATGATTTACATGTACATTGTAAAACGGCTGCCATAATCAAGTGAATTCACACATCACTTCACATAGTTACTTTTTCTTTTTTTTGGTAAAAACACTAAATACTCTCTTAGCAAATTTCAAGTACACAATACAGTATTGTTGACTCCAGTTACCACGTTGTACATTAGATCCTCAGAACTTATTCATCTTATAACTGGAAGTTTGTATCTTTTGACCAACCTCTCCCCATTTCTCCCACCCAGCCCCCGGCAACAATATCTGTTCAGCTTCTTTTTTTAGATTCCACATATAAGTGGTACCATCCAGTATTTATCTTTCTCTGTCTGGGTTATTTCACTTAGCACGATACCCTTCAGGTTCATCCACGTTGTCACAAATTACCCTGCCCTTTTTAAATAAGATGCTCCTTGGGAACAAAAAAGAAATCTTAGAAATAAAGATTACCCGTTAAATTTTTAAAAAGTAATATTTTTAAAATCATGGTTGTTCATATTTACAGATCATCTATTGTAAGCTAAGTACTCTCCTAAGAGCTTAACGTGTATTGTGTCATTGCTATCTAGAAATCACTTTCAACAATCATCGACAGGAAGACACTGGAACTCACCAAAAAAGATACCCCACATCCAAAGACAAAGGACAGGACAAAATGAGACGGTAGGAGGGGTGCAATCACAATAAAATCGAATCCCATAACTGCTGAGTGGGTGACTCACAAACCTGACAACACTAATACCACAGAAGTCCACCCACTGGAGTGAACGTTCTGAGTCCCACGTTCTGAGTCCCACGTCAGGCTTCCCAACCTGAGGGTCTGGCAACGGGAGAAGGAATTCCTAGAGAATCAGACTTTGAAGCCTAGCGGGACTTGATTGCAGGACTTCAACAGGACTGGGGGAAACAGAGACTACACTCTTGGAGGGCACATACAAATTAGTGTGTGCATCGGGACCCAGGGGAAGGAGCAGTGACCCCAGGGGAGACTGAACCAGACCTATCTGCTAGTGTTGGAGGCAGGGGCCTTCTGCAGAGGCAGGGGTTGGCTGTGTGTCACCATGAGGACAAGGACACTGGCAGCAGAAGTTCTGGGAAGTACTCCTTGGCTTAAGCCCTCCCAGAGTCTGCCATTAGCCCCACCAAAGAGCCCACGTAGGCTCCAGTGTTGGGTCGCCTCAGGCCAAACAATCAACAGGGAGGGAACCCAGTCCCACCCATCAGCAGACAAGGAGATTAAAGTTTTACTGAGCTCTGCCTACTGGAGCAACAGCCAGCTCTACCCACTACCAGTCCCTCCAACTAGGAAACTTGCACAAGCCTCTTACATAGCCTCATCCACCAGAGGGCAGACAGCAAAAGCAAGAAGAATTACAACCCTGCAGCCTGTGGAACAAAAACCACATTCACAGAAAGACAGACAAGATGAAAAGGCAGAGGGCTATGTACCAGAAGAAGGAACAAGATAAAACCCCAGAAAAACAACTAAATGAACTGGATATAGGCAATCTTCCAGAAGAAGAATTCAGAATAATGATAGTGAAGATGATCCTGGACCTCAGAAAAAGAATG
This sequence comes from Orcinus orca, assembly GCF_937001465.1. Taxonomy (NCBI): domain Eukaryota; kingdom Metazoa; phylum Chordata; class Mammalia; order Artiodactyla; family Delphinidae; genus Orcinus; species Orcinus orca. The sequence continues at coordinate 51,378,697 of NC_064564.1, forward strand.
GAGGCAAAGGTCGAGAAGATGCAAGAAATGTTTAACGAAGACCTAGAAGAATTAAACAACAAACAAACAGAGATGAACAGTACAATAACTGAAATGAAAAATACACTAGAAGGAATCAATAGCAGAATAACTGAGGCAGAAGAACAGATAAGTGACCCGGAAGACAGAATGGTGGAATTCACTGCTGTGGAACAGAATAAAGAAAAAAGAATGAAAAGAAATGAAGACAGCCTAAGAGACCTCTGGGACAACATTAAATGTAACAACATTTGCATTATAGGGGTCCCAGAAGGAGAAGAGAGAGAGAAAGGACCAGAGAAAATATTTGAAGAGATTATAGTCAAAAACTCCCCTAACATGGGAAAGGAAATAGCCACCCAAGTGCAGGAAGCGCAGAGAGTCCCATACAGGATAAACCCAAGGAGAAACATGAAGAGACACACAGTAATCAAATTGGCAAAAATTAAAGACAAAAAAAAATTATTGAAAGCAGAAAGGGAAAAACGACAAATAACATACAAGGGAACTCCCATAAGGTTAACAGCTGATTTCTCAGCAGAAACTCTACAGGCCAGAAGGGAGTGGCATGACATATTTAAAGTGATGAAAGTGAAGACCCTACAACCAAGATTACTCTACCCGGCAAGGATCTCATTCAGTTTCTACTGAGAAATCAAAAGCTTTACAGACAAGCAAAAGCTAAGAGAATTCAGCACTACCAAACCAGCTCTACAACAAATGCTAAAGGAACTTCTCTAAGTGGGAAACACAAGACAAGAAAAGGACCTACAAAAACAAACCCAAAACAATTAAGAAAATGGTAATAGGAACATACATATCGATAATTACCTTAAACGTGAATGGATTAAATCTCCAACCAAAAGACACAGGCTCGTTGAACAGATACAAAAAACAGGACCCATATATATGCTGTCTACAACAGACCCACTTCAGACCTAGGGACACAAGCAGACTGAAAGTGAGGGGATGGAAAAAGATATTCCATGTAAATGGAAATCAAAAGAAAGCTGGAGTAGCAATACTCATATCCGATAAAATAGACTTTAAAATAAAGAATGTTACAAGAGACAAGGAAGGACACTACATAATGATCAGGGATCAATCCAAGAAGAAGATATAACAATTATAAATATATATGCACCCAACATAGGAGCACCTCAATACATAAGGCAAGTATTAACAGCTATAAAAGAGGAAATCAACAGTAACACAATAATAGTGGGGGATTTTAATACCTCACTTACACCAATGGACAGATCATCCACACAGAAAATTAACAAGGAAACACAAGCTTTAAATGACACAAAAGACTAGATGGATTTAACTGATATTTACAGGACATTCCATCCAAAACAGCAGATTACACTTTCTTCTCAAGTGCACACGGAATATTCTCCAAGATAGATTACATCTTGGGTCACAAATCAAGCCTCAGTAAATTTAAGAAAATTGAAATCATATCAAGCATCTTTTCTGACCACAACGCTTTGAGATTAGAAATCAATTACAGGGAAAAAAACGTAAAAAAACACAAACACATGGAGGCTAAACAATACATTACTAAACAACCAAGGGATCACTGAAGAAATCAAAGAGGAAATCAAAAAATACCTAGAGACAGATGACAATGAAAACACGACAATCCAAAACCTATGGGATGCAGCAAAAGCAGTTCTAAGAAGGAAGTTTATGGCAATACAATCCTACCTCAAGAAACAAAAAACATCTCAAATAAACAACACCTAAAGGAACTAGAGAAAGAAGAACAAACAAAACCCAAAGTTAGTAGAAAGAAAGAAATCATAAAGAACTCAGTGGAAATAAATGAAGTAGAAACAAAGAAGACAATAGCAAAAATCACTAAAACTAAAAGCTGGTTCTTTGAGAAGATAAACAAAATTGATAAACCATTAGCCAGACTCAGCAAGAAAAAGAGGGTGAGGACTCAAATCAATAAAATTACAAATGAAAAAGGAGAAGTTACAACAGACACCGCAGAAATACAAAGCATCCTAAGAGACTACTACAAGCAACTCTATGCCAATAAAATGGACAATCTGAAGAAATGGACAAACTCTTAGAAAGATATAACGTTCCAAGACTGAACCAGGAAGAAATAGAAAATATGAACAGACCACTCACAAGGAATGAAATTGAAACTACTATTAAAACTCTTCCAACAAACAAAAGTCCAGGACCAGATGGCTTCACAGGCTAAATCTATCAAACATTTAGAGAAGAGCTAACACCCATCCTTCGCAAACTCTTCTGAAAAATTGCAGAGGAAGGAACACTCCCAAACTCATTCTATGATGCCACCATCACCCTGATACCAAAAGCAGACAAAGATACTACAAAAAAAGAAAATTACAGACCAATAACACTGATGAATATAGATGCAAAAATCCTCAACAAAATACTAGCAAACAGAATCCAACAACACATTAAAAGGATCATACACCATGATCAAGTGGGATTTATCCCAGGGATGCAAGGATTCTTCAATATAAGTAAATCAATCAATGTGATACACTATATTAACAAACTGAAGAATAAAAACCATATGACCATCTCAATAGATGCAGAAAAAGCTTTTGACAAAATTCAACACCGATTTATGATAAAAACTCTCCAGAAAGTGGGCATAGAGGGAACCCACCTCAACATAATAAAGGCCATATATGACAAACCCACAGCAAACATCAGTCTCAATGGTGAAAAACTGAAAGCATGTCCACAAGATCAGGAACAAGACAAGGATGTCCACTCTCACCACTATTATTCAACATAGTTTTGGAAGTCCTGGCCATGGCAATCAGAGAAGAAAAAGAAATAAAAGGAATCCAAATTGGAAAAGAAGAAGTAAAACTGTCACTGTTTGCAGATGACATGATACTATACATAGAGAATCCTAAAGATGCCACCAGAAAACTACTTGAGCTAATCAATGAATTTGGTAAAGTTGCAGGATACAAAATTAATACACAGAAATCTCTGGCATTCCTATCACTGATGATGAAAAATATGAAAGAGAAATTAAAGAAACACTCCCATTTACCCTTGCAACACAAAGAATAAAATACCTAGGAATAAACCTACCTAGGGAGACAAAGGACCTGTATGCAGAAAACTATAAGACACGGCTGAAAGAAATTAAATATGATACAAACAGATGGAGAGAGATACCACGTTCTTGGATTGGAAGAATTAATATTGTGAAAATGACTATACTACCCAAAGCAATCTACAGATTCAATGCAATCCCTATCAAATTACCAATGGCATTTTTTACGGAACTAGAACAAAAAAATCTTAAAATTTGTATGGAGACACAAAAGACCCCGAATAGCCAAAGCAGTCTTGAGGGAAAAAAATGGAGCTGGAGGAATCAGGCTGCCTGACTTCAGACTATCCTACAAAGCTACAGTCATCAAGACAATGTGGTACTGGCACAAAAACATAAATACAGATCAATGGAACAGGATAGAAAGCCCAGAGATAAACCCACGCACCTATGATCAGCTAATCTATGACAAAGGAGGCGAGGATATACAATGGAGAAAAGACAGTCTCTTCAAGAAGTGGTGCTGGGAAAACTGGACAGCTACATGTAAAAGAATGAAATTAGAACACTCCCTAACACCATACACAAAAATAAACTCAAAATGGATTAGAGACCTAAATGTAAGACCGGACACTATAAACCTCTTAGAGGAAAACATAGGAAGAACACTCCTTGACATAAATCACAGCAAGATCTTTTTTTATCCACCTCCTAGAACAATGGAAATAAAAACAAAAATAAACAAATGGAACCTAATGCAATTTAAAAGCTTTTGCAAAGCAAAGGAAACTACAATCAAGACGAAATGACAACGCTCAAAATGGAAGAAAATATTTGCAAACGAATTAACAGACAAAAGATTAACCTCCAAAATATATAAACAGCTCATGCACCTCAATATTAAAAAAACAAACAACCCAATCCAAAAATGGGCAGAAGACCTAAATAGACATTTCTCCAAAGAAGACATACAGATGGCCAAGAAGCACATGAAAAGCTGTTCAACACCACTAATTATCAGAGAAATGCAAATCAAAACTACAATGAGGTATCACCTAACACCAGTTAGAATGGGCATCATCGGAAAATCTACATACAACAAATGCTGGAGAGGGTGGGGAGAAAAGGGAACCCTCTTGCACTGTTGGTGGGAATGTAAATTGATACAGCCACTATGGAGAACAATATGAAGGTTCCTTAAAAAACTAAAAACAGAATTACCATATGACCCAGCAATTCCACTACTGGGCATATACCCTGAGAAAACCGTAATTCAAAAAGAGTCATGTACCACCATGTTCATTGCAGCTCTATTTACAATAGCCAGCTCATGGAAGCAACCTAAATGCCCATCGACAGACGAATGGATAAAGAAGATGTGGTACATATATATACAATGGAATATTACTCAGCCATAAAAAGGAATGAAATTGAGTCATTTGTAGAGACGTGGATGGATCTAGAGACTGTCATATGGAGTGAAGTAAGTCAGAAAGAGAAAAACGAATATCGTATATTAACGCATATATGTGGGACCTAGAAAAATGGTACAGATGAACTGGTTTGTAGGGCAGAAATTGAGACACAGATGCAGAGAACAAACATATGGACACCAAGGGAGTAAAGTGGCGGGAGGGTGGTGGTGGTGGTGGTGATGAATTGGGAGATTGGGATTGACATGTATACACTGATATGTATAAAATGGATAACTAATAAGAACCTGCTGTTTAAAAAAATAAAATAAAATTCAAAAAAAAAGAAATCACTTTTAACTTTATCTCCAGCCAAGACAAGACTTGGACTTAATTAATTGATATCTTTTGGGGCAATTATGTAAGATGTTATTTAGTGTACTCTTTTATGGCATTTAAAATTTTACAACTTACGAAAGGTTTGGTCGCACTGTCCCATACAGTAGCCAATGGCCACATGTGGCTACTGAGCACTTGTAACGTGGCTAATCCACATTGGGATGTGCTGTTGTGTAAAATACATGCTGAATTTAAAAGACTTAGAAGACAAAAAAGACTGTAAAATATCGTGTAATTTTTTATACTGATTATATATTGAAATAATATATTTGAAATGTGCGGTTACATAAAATATATTATTAAAGTTAATATCAACCATTTCTTTTTACTTTTTAATACAGCTACTAGAAAATTTTGAATTATAAATGTAGCTCACAGTTGTGGCTCATAGTACAATATATTTCTATTTCACAGCACTGCTGGAGACACTCACATGGTTTTTTCCTAAGTGGATTCTTTGGTGAGCAGTGAGGTTTCTCTTGCAGTTGAAGCATTTCCCACAATCTATACAACAGTATGTTTTCTTTTTCACATGGATCCTCTTATGACCATGCAGTGCAGATTAATGAATGAGTGTTTTGTGACGGATATCACATGTGTATGGTTTCTCTCCTGTATGGATCCTCTGGTGAAGACAGAGGCCTCAACACTGCATGAAGCCTGTTCCCTAAGATTCTCTTTCCTGTGTGTGTTCTCTGCTGGACATCAAACTGAGGTTCAGTTTTTCTCACATACTCTACATTGGTATTGTGTCAATTCTACTTTGCCTTCATCAAAAATATGGCTAATTGGGCCTCCCTGGTGGTGCAGTGGTTGACAGTCCGCCTGCCGATGCAGGGGACACGGGTTCGTACCCCGGTCCGGGAAGATCCCACATGCCGTGGAGCAGCTAGGCCCATGAGCCATGGCCGCTGAGCCTGCGCGTCCAGAGCCTGTGCTCCGCAACAGGAGAGGCCACAACAGTGAGAGGCCCGTGTACCGCAAAAAAAAAAAAAAATATATATATATATATATATATATATATGGCTAGTTAATTCCACTGTGACTCAATAGAAATTAAAAAGTAAATTTTTTAAAAAATTGGGGTGACGTGCTGTTGTCTTAGGAATGTCTGATGGCATGATATCTCCTTGGGAACCAAGGTACTGTCTTATTTTCTTCCTTCGAGACTGCTCAGATTCTTCAGAGAAACTTCTCTGTTGACACCCTGAGCTTCTAGAATCCTCCTCCTCTAAAGTTTAGGAAGAAGATACCTCAGCATCCAATCTTTTAGAATAAATTCCTTCATTGCAATTCTTCACACCATTCACTTTTACAGAATGAGAACCATTCTGTAGCTAAGGATCCCAGACTTGAAGGAATGCTACCTTCCAGTATATGCCCCAGCTCTTCACAACCCTGTACACTTTCCTTTACAGAGATCTGGAGAGCCTTCAGCATGGAAACTGTAACTGCTCTATCACCAATTTATCAAGAACCTATTCCTGGGTGTGAATGTCCAACCTCAGTCACAGGCCTCAGTGCTGCTGTCTTGCTTTTTGAAAGTTAGTCTTCAGGATGACACAAAACCCTATGGCTCTGACCCAGGTCTGTGCCTAGATTTTTATACAAGACCATGAAATCTGAGGTCTGTAGCTATATTTAGTAGATAAATTCTAATCATCACTGAATCAGTGAGCAGTTCCATATTCCAGTATCCGACTGAGACCCATCAGAGGAGTCTGCCCTGGTTTACCTTGGTGAGAGGGTCACTACGTGTTCAGAAGTCTCCTTGTCTTCTTGTCTGCAATGTTTACACAACTGGTAATCAGCTTTAAAGTCCGATTTAAGCTAAAATGACTCCATTTATGTATGGTTGAAATGGAAAAAGTCCAAGCCTCACCTAGTAACCTCATAAGGCCACTCTCTGGACCTAATGATTAGTTTAAAGAGTACTCATTTTAGATGATCAATTTTGACGGAATTTCTGACTGAATTTCTTCCAAGAAATATGGTTTCATTAAATAATCCCTTTTTGCATGTAAAACTATATTGGTTTTCCTTATCTAATGATTTATTTGTCATATGACTAGAGTTTTACAGAAGACAGATAACAGACTTATGATTTTTAACCAATTTGGGTCACCTACCCCTTTATGAAAGCACTAGAATCCCAGAGAAAAGCACATACATCCTATGTGCATTTAATTCCAGGGAGTTCCCAGAACCACTGAGGCTGGTAAATTAACTCCAGTTTTTTAACCTTTAAGTTACATCTTGTTTTATTTGTGGATCCAGACTTTACTGTGTGGATAATTGAGTCCATACTATATTTTAAGCAAGAGTGTAACATGAATAGATTATAATTTTTGAAAGATGATGGCATTAATCAAATCACGTGTAGATCCATTCAAATAGTAACACATTGCCTAAATTCAATTATTTTAGAATAATTTCTTAAATTATTTAAATATTTCAAGTGGGCTGAGAGGGATGGTTTCAGATTTGTATTTAAATCCCTGCTTTAATTCTAATTAGCTAGGGAATGTTGGGCAAGCCACTTAATGTCCAGAAGCCTCAACATCCTCACCTGTACAAGAGAATCATAATAATAAGCCCACCTCTGTGTTGTTTTAAAGAATAAATAATACTATGTCAGTAAAGTACCTGGTTATTTTTTCTATAAATTGTGATAATCTAATATGGTAACTGTACCATAAAGATTATGATGCTTTTCCCTTTGTAAGGTTATGCAAACAGAAGTTTCAGAGTTCATGAATGCTAAAACCTAGAATGTTCCTAAAACTAACTACAGTTAAGTCTTAAATGCCTAAATCCTAGTATTTTCCACCTTTCTTCACAAAACCATCTATTTACTGTTTTCAAGCCATTGTTACTCTGAATCTGAGATCTGCTCTTACAAAATTAAAAATTTTTATATGAAATCTGTATAATTGCAGAAAGAGGTTACAAGAGTTTGAATAGTGCTAAAAATCAAAATAATAAAATAGAAGAAAACATAACCTTTAGAGAAGCAAAAATCAAAGAAAGGATAGAAGAAAAATTCACTAGACCTAAGTCTTCAAACTAAAAGGGTTACCAAGTGCTAGGCAAGATGACTGAAAAAATTTCTGACATTTCCCAAATCCATAGGTAAAGAGAAAATCCTATGAACTTTAAGTTATAAAATAAAATCTATAAAATAAAGAATATTAGACTGATATCATTTCTAATTTGGCATCAGAATTCTCATCTGCAACACTAAATGAAGCAATGTATATGGAATTATGAGAGAAAGGTTTATATAACTTAATAAATCTAACCCCCCTCCCCAAAAAGACTAAGAATAATGTAAGAAGACAAAAGAAATATTTTTCAGACACAGTATTCTGAAAAATTTTCTTCAAGAGGTTCTCCAGTTAAAAGATAATGCGGGATGATTGCACAACTTTGTAAATATACCAACAACCACTGAATTGCACACTTTAAAAGAATAGTTTAAATATGTGAATTATATCTCAATAAAGTTATTATTTTTTTAAGATAAAGCATAAGAAAGAAATGAAGTGGTAGAAAGATATAGCCTACAAAGAACTTGTTCAGAATGAATACCAGAAGAATTTACAATCAAGTCTTTAACATTTTTCAAATGTCACTGTAAAGTATAAAGCAATTGTTGAGAGAGGTTTCGGAGGGGAAAAGTACAGAAAAGAGAGAAAAAAAAGACAATCTGTCATAAAAATTCCAGATCACTTTAGCAAATTTAGTGGGGAGGGTTTTCAGGGGAAAGAAAACATAAAATTAAGATAAGAGATAACCTGAGATGAAATATTTATAACACATATGACAAAGAGTTAATATATATAAAACAAAAAACAGCAACAAAATAAGGCAGATCATATGATAGAAAAATGAGCAGAGAATATAGATATGCAGATCACAGAAGAGGATGATTCATAATATCCAGTGTTAATGAGTGAATGGGGAATAAGCATTTTCAGGTTGAGCATACATTCATTCAGACTTTATGGAAGGCAATTTAGCAGTGTCCATAAAAATTTTTAATGAACAGTCTTTTTCCCATAAATTGCATTTGTAAGAACCTATCATACAGAAATACCCTTACATATGCCCAAAAGAAGATCTTACAAGGCATTTGTTATCTTAAAGAAATGGAAGAAGAAAACTACGTTTGCCAATAGAGAAATATTTAAAATATGACACAATCATATTATAGAATAGTCTGCAGCTATTGATAAAGATGCAAACAGATCTATGAAAAGACGTCCAACACATATTAAGTGGAAAAAAAGCAAGTTTTAGAACAATATACATATGAATAAGATATCCAATTTTAAAACACATGGAATGTATAGGCTTATAAATACTTTTTTATACATCTAGATATGGGGCTCCAATTTCACTGGAATTAGCTGGTCCCTGATTCCACGTGCCTGGATCTGATTTCAGATCACCCTAGCTTTGCCTATACTCCAGAGGAAACCAAGGCCAATATTTGGAGAAATCTCTGAGCCACTCTACTCTCCCTGAGCCTTTCCAGACTGTCACTGCCTAGTTTCCACCAGGGCCCAACAGGAAAGTGAATTTTTTAAAAAGAAGAAAAGAAAGAGAAAATGGTAAAAAGGAGAAATTTTACCACTTACTACTTTCACAAGTGCCATTGTTCGAGTTTTCAAAAATGTATGCACTACTTTTATTTTTTTATTAGTGAAAAAAAGGAGGAGAAAAGATTTATAATCTCAAGGTGAGGAAGGACCACTGAACACAAAAAGAAGATTAAACCTGATCTCCTAGATATACAGTATGAGCAGAAATTTAAGTAAATAATGAAATAACCACCGTGTCTTTTATTTAGAACCTGCCTTCAGTCACAGTTTAGCACAGACACAAAAACATGTTAACTCGAGGAAGTAGATTTCTGAGAACATTTTCAGGATCTGGAATTAGCCCTTAGACAAGCAGGCTGGCTGTGTTTGAGGTACACAGGTACCCAGAAAGTTATTTAACAAATCAAAGTGAAGATTTTTAATCAAGGCGGAGGAGATCTGATTAGATATTATGACTAACTTGTTCATAGTGTAATATGTTCAAGAGATGTCATTACCAAAAAGAGGCATATCCAACTGTTTACTGGATAGTCCCTTTTCAGTATCTCAATTGTGCCTCAAATTCAACATGTCCAAAACCAAACTCATGTTCTTCCCACATACCTGGTCTTCTAATGTTTCCTATCTACCTGGTAGAGAAGCCAGAAATCAAGGAGTCACCTTTGATATATCCCTTTCAGTGATCCTCATATTCAATCCACCTCAAATGCTTCACTCCCTAAATATCTCACAAATCCATGTATTTCCCTTCATCTCTAGGAAGCAACTATCATCCCTCACCTGAACTACAGTAACAGCCACCTAAAATCGTCTCCCTGTCCCACACTATTTGCCTATCCAAAACCCAGCACTTTTAATGTTATGTGCACACTGAAGCCAGAGTGGTCTTTTTGAAACCACTGATACTCACCATATAAAAACACTTCAGTAGATTTCCTCTGCACTCAGGATAAAGACCCAAATCCTGCAGATCAGCCATCATGAATGTCTGATGGCTGAATTGTCTGACCCCTACTTCTCTTCCCAGCTTCATCTCAAACCACTCTCCTCTTGCTCTTGAAATTTTTCAGGCCTTCCTAACTAATCATCTTCCCTCCCACCACAGGGACCTGGCACATGCTACTTCCTGTAACTGGAAAATTCTACCCTCTCCTATTTGCCTATAAAAGTTTTATTCATTCCTCAGTCTCATGTCAAGTGTCACTTCATCAGCGAAGCCTTCCCTGTCCTCCATGACAAGGTCAAACTCCCACATTAAAGGCACTCTCAGCACAGTGTTCTTGTTTGAATGTAGTTTAATATATAATTGTGTGACTATGTGATTATGGCAATCTCTCTCTTTAAATGAAAAGCATCATGAGTGCAATGACTATGTCTGCTTTCCTCACCATGATCTCACAGCACCTAGTAGAGGTATACAGGAGATATTCAATAAGTGTTTAATTAGTAGATGGACAGATGGATGGATGGAAGACAGCTAAGGTATTGTCTTGCTTAGATACGGAGGTGACCTTTGAAGGTAATTCTAGTTCTATAATTATGTGATTTTACATATGCACACTGAAATTACAGTATCATATATTTATTATTATAAAGTTTGTTATTTAGTTTATTACTAAATAAGCTAATATGAATGATATTACTAGTTGTGCTTATAGTCCTCTCTGAGATTGTACATTTAGCAAATGAGGGAATTGTAAAGACTGGGAAGATAAAGTTAACATAATACCCTTTACATTATCAAGCAATGAAATAATCCTGTTGGGGGAAGGGAGGCAAGTGTTTTCTGTTGGGTGTTGTTTTTTTTTTTAATACATCTTAAGCCACGTAGAAACAACATTAAAACCAACTTAAGACTCCTTACAGAATAAGTAAAATAAAAGAAATATTCGGTATGGTAAAAAGAGATTTAACTACTATGTTGAATATTGCCCACCATGCAGCTAAGTTCACCACACTACCAATTAACACCTAAGAGAATCTTATGAATATTAGATGGTTCCTGTGACTTAAGATCAGAGCAGCTGCAAGAAGACCCCTTTGGAAGATGCTATTTTTTTTCACTCCCTTCCCTCTTAATTCATTTGTTATATATGAACATCATTAAATAGCAATAGGACTTTTGAAGCTACTAAAATTTCTTCCCTCTCTCTCTCTCTCTCTCTCCTTCTCTCTCTCTCTCTCTCTCTCTCTCTCTCTCTCTCTCAAGCTGCTTCTAAAAGAGTGGGTCTAAAATAAACTCAAAATAGTGAAAAGATAATAAAGTCTCAAAATATGATTTTTTAAAAAGAAGGAAGAAGATAGAAATACATCAATTATGTTTAAATCCATGAGCTCATTATAATTCTTTATAAAATAAAATCTAATTGTTCAATACTGAAGAAGGCATAAAAAAAAACTGATTGTTTTGAAGTTTAGTAAATAAAGAAAAAAATCAAGTATATATCCTGCCCTTCCTATACAAACTGTACTACTGGGTAACCAAACAGTAGATATGGGGATGGTTCTCTTTATAGCAATATTTCAAGTAATAAGTGAAGAAAAAAATTGTAGAATTAAAATGTCACTATTTTGAATCTCCTAATGAATTAATGGATCTAGCCATTAAGCATCAACTGCTAACACCATTATGTCCCTCCCCATGGAAGAACACATTGCTCCCTATGAAGAAGTCTTCCCCCCATGACACGCCCCTGCAAGAACGACAAAAACTGAACTTAAATCTCATCAAATTTCTAGAGCAAAATTTACAGGAAATGCAGAGAAATAAGTTAAAGCACACCATGGAGAAGCAGCCAGCAAAATCCATACTGTGGGAATCACTGCAAACAACCAAGTTTCTTCAATAAATTGTAAGAAAGAGAGAGGCAGCCAGAGAAATATGGATATATGTGAAGGGGAGATCCTATAGGTTAAAAGAGATGTTAAAGAATTAACAACTAATTCTTATTTGGATGGTTATTCAAACAAACTGTTTAAAGAATATTATTAGCGGGCTTCCCTGGTGGCGCAGTGAGAGTCCGCCTTCCGATGCAGGGGACACGGGTTCGTGCCCCGGTCCGGGAAGATCCCACGTGCCGCGGAGCGGCTGGGCCTGTGAGCCATGGCCGCTGAGCCTGCGCGTCCGGAGCCTGTGCTCCGCAGCAGGAGAGGCCACAACAGTGAGAGGCCCGCGTACCGCAAAAAAATATATATATATTATTAGCAATTAGAAATCTAAATACTGACTGGACATTTAAAAACTACACACACACACACACAAAACGCACACACATATATCCAGGTGTAATAATCACATTACTGTTATGTTTTTTAAAAAGAGATATATACTTAATATCTACAGAAGAAATTATACAATGTCCGGGATTTGCTCCAAAAGAATATGGTAGAATGGAAGCGGATGAGATTATGGATGAACAGGACTGGCCATGAGCTAAAGGTTGTTAGGCTGAGTGATAGGAACATGAGGGTTCATAACACTATGCTACTTACTTCTGAAATTTTCTTTTAAATTTTTAAAAATCAAAGAGTTCCTCTTTGTAACACCTATTTTTTTCCAAAATTTTCTTCGCTATTTTTTTGTATCACACTCCAAGCTAGTTTCCTTCCTTTACCTCCCTTCCCTTGGCAACCAAGGCAGTGGTTGCTGCTATCATTATTGCTGTTTGGAGAGATAATATATGCTTTCAAAAAAATAGTCCAGAGGATGGTGATGATGATGATGATGGAAGACATCGTGGCATCTTGCCGTCACAATAAAACAATCATGTTATCTTTGACGATGACTCTCCATCCACTCAATCTCTCCTCCCTCTATCCCATTTTAATCTTTTTTTTTTTTTTTTTGGCTGTGCGGCATGACATTCGGGATCTTAGTTCCCCTACCAGGGATCAAATCTGTGCCCCCTGCAGTAGAAGCGCAGATCTTAACCACTGGACCTCTAGGGAAGTGCCCACTCCTCCCTCGATCCCAGTCAGAGTAACACAGAATATCATCACCTGTACTTAAGTACAATTATGTTTCAAAGCTAGAGCTGAGCTGAGAGGCTGAGAGATACCTATTTCTAGAGTCATGGCTTTACCCCAAGTTCAATCTTCAGTAATAATGTCCCAGTCTCCTCTCTGTTTTGAGAATTACCACTCCTTGTCCATTCATATGGTTACTATAGAAAGGATCCCAGCATACGAATATTCACACAATGAAGACCCAGCCTGTAGAGGGTTAAATTGTCGTTTCCCCCACCACCCACCACCACCACCCCCCACCCCGCAAAAAAAAAGTACATCTAAGTCCTAATCCCTGGTTCCTGTGCATGTGACTTTATTTGGAAATAAGGTCTTTAAAGCTATAACTAAGGATCTTAAGATGAGATCATCCTGGGTGGGCCTTAAATCCAATGACTGGTATCCTTATCACACAAAGGAGAGAAAAGATTTGAAACACAGAGAAGAAGGTCATGAAAAGACAGAGGCGGAGATTTCAATTACGCAGACACAAGCCAAAGAACATCAAGGGTTGCCAGCAGCCACCAGAAGCTAGGAAAGAGGCATGGAACTGACTCTCCCAGCCTCCAGAAGGAACCAATCCTGCTGACACTGTGGTTTTGGGCTTCTGGCCTTCAGAATTGTGGAATAATAAACTTCTGTTGCTTTAAGTTTGTAGTCATTTGTTACAACAGCCCTAGAAAACTAATACACAGCCCCTAGCAGAACTGACTGGTCCAGGAGTGAACATCTCACACATGCTGGTCCTTGGAAATCTGTAATTGTGGCCAAGAAATTCAAACCTCAGTCTGGCTATCTCTTACAGATAAGAGATGTTAACCCAGGAGCAGGTGGTGTCCTGTAGACTAGGAAGCAGAGAAGTCAGTTTGCTGCAAGGGAGAAGAGACACACAGCCTGTATCCAGTTTCTTTCTGAGGCCCAGGTACATCCCTGTTCTTAAGTCCTGTGGGACACCCCGTTAGCAAAAAAATTAAAATCACCCTTTTATGCTCAAACGAGTTCAAGTGGGTTTCTGTAACTCGTAGCCCACAGAGTCCTGTCACACTCAAGAACCTTCTGCCCAAAGTCCTTTAGTAAAGGTCGGCTGCAACAAGTCCTTTCTTGGGTAGCTGCCAAAACAAACTGAACTGACTCAAGAACCCTCTAAGAGGGAGCAAAGGAAACTTCAGGCCTGAGCTACAAGCGCAGTGACAAGAAACAATGCAAAAAAAAAGGTGGGAATGTAAATTGATACAGCCACTATGGAGAACAGTATGGAGGTTGCTTAAAAAACTAAAAATAGAGCTACCATATGATCCTGAAATCCTGCTCCTGGGCATTTATCTGGAGAAAAATTTAATTCGAAAAGACACATGCACACCAACGTTCATATCAGAACTATTTACAATAGCCAAGACATGGAAGCAACATAAGTGTCTATCGACAGATGAATGGATAAAGAAGATGTCGTACATATATACAATGGAATATTACTCAGCCATTAAAAAAGAATGAAATAATGCCACTTGCAGCAACATGGATGGACCTGGAGATTATCATACTAAGTGAAGTAATCCAGACAGAGAAAGACAAATATCATATGATATTGCTTATATGTGGAATCTAAAGAAAAGATACAAATGAACTTATTTACAAAACAGAAATTGACTCACAGACATAGAAAACAAACTTATGGTTACCAAAGGAGGGGGGAGGGATAAATGAGGAGTTTGGGATTAACATATACACACTACTATATATAAAACAGCTAACCCATAAGGGCCTACTGTATAACACAGGGAACTATACTCAATATCTTGTAATAACCTATAATGGAAGAGAATATTAAAAAAGAATATATATATATGTGTATATATACAAACTGAATCACTTTGCTGTACACCTGAAACTAACACAACATTGTAAATCAACTGTATTTCAATAAAAATTTTTTAAAAAAGGGCTTCCCTGGTGGCGCAGTGGTTGAGAGTCCGCCTGCCAATGCAGGGTACACGGGTTCGTGTCCCGGTCCGGGAAGATCCCACAGGTCGCGGAGCGGCTAGGCCCGTGAGCCATGGCCGCTGCGCCTGCGCGTCCGGAGCCTGTGCTCCGCAACCGGGAGGCCACAACAGTGAGAGGCCCGCGTACCACAAAAAAATAAACTAATTAATTTTAAAAAATGGAAGCTCAATTTTCACTGGCATAAGAGCCAAACCCAGATCTCATCATAAGGAGTGTGGGTCAATAATGATGCTGAACACTCCAGAGAAAAAGAAAAGAAAAAAATGTTTGGTCAAGCTGTACAAACTATACTAATTAAAACCACCCAGAAAAATTGCTCTTCAGTAGGTAAATACAGCACAATTACTACTGTGCATATGAATACCATATCTCAGGTTTCCTTTGGGGTTTATTTGATTACAGCATTAAATACTGCTCATGTATGCTTGGTCTCCTTTTGAAAAGACTACAATTAATGCTTGGTTCTTTAGTTTCGAAATATTCTAAATATGAGATGCAAGGAAGTACCCATACTAATTTTTCTTTTTTTTTTTCGTGGTACGCGGGCCTCTCACTGCTGTGGCCTCTCCCGTTGCGGAGCACAGGCTCCGGACGCGCATGCTCAGTGGCCATGGCTCACGGGCCCAGCCGCTCCGCGGCATGTGGGATCTTCCCGGACCGGGGCACGAACCCGTGTCCCCTGCATCGGCAGGCGGACTCTTAACCACTGTGCCACCAGGGAAGCCCCCCCATACTAATTTTTTGACCAGGGATGAGAATAACAAAAGTTTGCATTGAAGAGAATTATACAAACATCCCAAAAGAGGGCATCCTGGGTATCATGGGAGCAAATGGTACAAATGTAGCCAAGTCTCTTTTTAACTAGAAAGGGTAAGTGGTCAGTTTTAAGTACAGTAAGTCACCAGCAAATAAGAGAATGTTAAACACTAGATTAATGATCAAGTCATTTCCTAAATTTATAATAAAATCATATGAGAAAAGAGAGACGGAGCCAGGAAGAAAGGGAGGAAATAAAAAAACAGTTCTGTGGAACCCATGGTTAACCCATAAATGACAAAAAATAATGTTTCTTTCAAAAAAATCTAAAAGATATAATGCTATTGAGTTTTTGCTTGGGAAAGTTCTAAGTACCAGAAAACAGCCTGATTTCTTCTGAAGCACTTTTCCATTATAAAAGTAACATGTATTTCAGTAGTCACTTTTCTTAAATCACCTAAAAACACCTTAGCATAAATACATGACTCTTACAATGGAATATTTTGTGACAAACAAAGCCTTCAACCAGATCAGTTAACTTAAAAAGCAATAGGGCAGAATGTCCTAGATGAGAAAAGTGGCTAGAATTACTTTTCTGGTGATGAGCTACAAGTTGAGAGAGATTCTGTAATTTTAGAGAAAGAAAAAGAATTCGAAAAAAGGAAAAGAGAACATCTGAAAACAAGCTAAAAGGCTTACGGAATACTTAAAAGACAAGATGAGGAGACAGACATGGTCCAAGAATTCTGTCATTGTCAGATAAGAGTTAAAATTAAATGAGCAATGATACCAATGTAGATATAAACCCTGAAACCATCTCAAATTCATGAAAAATTCTCTAACTCCCTGGCTGCAAATGAAAGCATGCTAACTAAGACTGTCTTCCTCAAATCTTGGAAAAACCTCATAAAGGCATCCTTCTTTGGTTCTTCTCCTGCCAAATAAAATAAAGAGAAAGAAGCTAAATAGTACAGAAAAGCCTCAATAATACAAGGTATGAATACAGCGTCTCCTTGTTGCTAACCATTTCCTACATGATAACAAAGCAATTAAGTGTTCCAAGGAACAGGGTCATCGACAAAAGAAAAGACCCTGAGAGATAAGAATTTTCTCATGAAATTACCCTAAATCTTAACTGCAAATAGTTCTCAAAGTCATTTTAAATCTAACTGGACCCTCATCAATCCATGATCAAAGACTCACTGGATCCAGCAGCTTTAGCCGGGACCCATTATGGGCATTTATTAATATCCTATTTGAGATTTATTAAAAAGTAGCCTTTAGGAATCTCAGAAAATAGACTTTAATCTCTCACACCCTAATACATTTTTTTCCCCCAAATACATAAATTGCAGGTCCATTCCCTGTTTGAAAGCACAAAAGGAACACAAATGAAGCGCTAGTTTATCTACAGCATAACCGTCCTACCAAACACATTTTTTGAAAGAAGGGGTGGCGGGTCGGGGAAGCAGCTGAACTGAAATTACAGGCTGTCATGACATCTCAGTATCGAAAACTAAATACCTGGTTCCACAGGAGAGTACTGTTTTTATTCACAATCCCGTTACTAAGCAACTATAACAATGGCTGCATGAGCTTTCTAGAAGCTAGTGCAGTTAAGGGAGGGGGCAGGGATCTAAGGAAAGAAAAATGAGGAAACTCCTTGCTTTGGGAATCTTTATCATAGGATAAACTCAATGTAAAAACAAAAACAATCTAAACTGAAAACAAGCAGTTCTTTAAAGGATAAGAAAAGGACATGCTACTATGTATATCATTCACCCTAATTTTATTTAATTTCAAAATTTACATTTAACTGGTGATAATAATTTCCTAACTGTGTTTTCTCTGTAGCCCCCTTCTTTCCTTCACCCTCCCTAGGGAATAATTTTTTTTTTCAAATTTCCTTACTGATTAAAAGAACATTTTCAACCTCTTAAATCCACTTCTTTGTTTACAGAAGCTATAAAAACTAGTTTACAATTGTTTCATGTTGCCTCAGCTTTGAACCGAGAACACTCTGGACATCCAACTATTCCTTTGAAGGGAACAGTCTCTCAAACAGAGCCAGATACTTTCCCAGCCACTCCCTGAAGTTTAGACAACCAGAGCTTTACCAATGTCAAGTCTTACTCAAAGTTAGACTATACAATGTAGCAGGCTCTAGACCAATGTTTCTCAAATTGTGGGTTGGATTTGGGGGTGGGGGGTGGTTAAGAGGAGGCAGCTTTTCATACATGTTCTAAGGGAATTTACATACTAGACCTGCAAAGATCCAAGGAGCAGGTTATAAGGCCAGGAGAGAGAACCTCACTGACTTTTCCTCCATCTTTCCTTGCAGCTTTCAACATTTACTGCAATGCTGAGAAAGCTCTGGAAGCTACATCTTCTAAATATCTGTTCCACAGAAGGATGCCGTTTCTCTCTCCTCTTTCCCTCTTTCTCTCTTCCTCTCTCCCTCCCTCTGTCTCCATCTCCCTCTCTCCCTCCCTTCCTCTCCCTCTCCTTCTTTCTCTCTCCCTCTCCTTCTTTCTCTCTCCCTCTGAAGAATGTTAGGATACTAGGTAGGCAAAATGAAAAAATACAGTTTTAGGCTCATTCTTCTGCATCAAAGCTGAGCAATCGTTGTGTGGCTCTGTTCCCAAGGTGCCTCTAGACTGCCATAAATCTCTATTTTAAGAAGAGAAAGCCACAGACAAGAAGAAATTTAAACACTGGAAACTGAAGATCCAAAATGTCTCAGCCAAGAACCACAGGGAAATGACAAACTCATTTTTGTTTTCAGATCCCAAAGATAAAAGATGGTTTTCTGTCTCAGAAGATTCCCTGAGGAGCATTTGGAGGAGGAGGCTGTTTGGATCCCTGTTTTTAATTAAATTAAATTTAATTTATTAAATTCGATTCTCATTTTGCTTTTGTTAAGGCATAAACAATGCAAAGTATAGTCTTTGTAATCACTACAAACCACAAAGCTCTACTACTTGAAATAAAACAAAGGAAATTCTTCAGAAATTATCCTTACCTCTACTGACAACAATAAAGAAAACCTAGCACTTATATAACACATTTCACGATCAAACTGATGCAAAAGTTAAATTGGTTAGCTTCAGAACCTACTCTGTCTACATCTCCTGTGGCTAACAATTTAGACAACATGAACACTCTAAGAAACTTTAAAAAAAGTTTTTTCAGGATCCTTCAATTGTTAAAATTCCTATATTTGCTTACCATAAAATTCAAGGCTTTCTTCTATATCTTGGCCATATTTCCAAAGACCCTTGAAAACTAATGGTAACCTATATGTGTAAGATTACTCATTGAAGCACTGCCTATAATTGCAAATAATTGAAAACAATAGGGAATTGGTAAATTACGGCATAGTCATACAATGGAATATTATACAGCCAGAAAAAATAGAAAGCACTTTATGTATGGTAAGGAATGATGTCCAAGATATATTTGCTTCATTGAAAAATGCAAAATAAGGAATACTATGTATAGTAGGCTACTAATTTTTTTTAAGAAAAACATGTACATATAAATTTTCAGTTATATGTACATATAGCATCTTTAGAAGGATAACAAGACCTGTTAAGAGTTTTACCTGAGGAGAAAAACTGAGATACAGAGGAAAGACAGAGAATTTGCCTCCTACACCCTTTTGAATTTTTTACCACGTGAACATGTTGCTAATTCAAAAAATGTATTTTTTAATTTTAAAAAATCTAATATTACTGACAAATTTTCACATATACAGATGACATGCTGATCCACTCTCAGCAAAGCTTATGCTTTTTGGTTTACAATAGTGATGATGGACTTATACTGATGTGTGAAGGATATCCCACACCAGCATAATTTTCTAATAGGACATTCTGGAATTAAAGGTATAACCTAACGTGCTCTAATTATCCCTTAGTCAGAGACATTAGCTGGCCCCTGGCCCCTTTAGCTGCTGATACTCTTACTTTTGGATATAAACAGTACAACTAGACAATGCAAGGAGGTTCTATGTTTGTGAATTTTAAGGCATTTGAAAATATTTAGGGAGGAACTAATACTACACCTGCATTTAAAAAAAAGGGTGAGGCAAAATCTAGGTGGCTTGCTTAAGGGCAACCAATAAGTTACAAAAAGAGACACATTAAAACTTAACCTTTTAGGACTTCCCTGGTGGTACAATGGTTAAGAATCCACCTGCCAATGCAGGGGACACGGGTTTGAGCCCTGGTCTGGGAAGATCCCACATGCCATGGAGCAAGTAAGCCCGTGCGCCACAACTACTGAGACTGTGCTCTAGAGCCTGCGAGCCACAGCTATTGAGCCCACATGCCACAACTACTGAAGCCCACACGCCTATAGCCCGTGCTCTGCAACAGGAGAAGCCACCGCAATAAGAAGCCCGCACAGTGCAATGAGAAGCCCGCGCAGTGCAACAAAGACGCAACGCGGCCAATAAATAAAAAAATAAAAACACTTTAAAAAAACCAAAAACTTAACCTTTTAAAAGCCGCCTCAAAACTAATCTTTTAAAACTAATCTTTCTAAAAACATTTGTTTGAGTCTGTGCGCGTGCGTGCATGTGCACGTGGGCATGCACACAAAGAAAAAGACAGAAAATGAGTTAAGTTTTTAGCCATGATCGAACCTTACTTATTCAGAAAGATTTGGTCATCTACTAACTGCTGAAGAGTGTGCTAGAGACACAAATACAGGTTAAAAATAGAAATATATTGTGAAAGAGCAAGTAGCCCAGCTGAGAAGAGGGAAGTGTCTAGGCAGGAGAGGTGACATCTGAGCTGAGCCTTGAAGGATGCAGAAGATGATATCAGAAAGAGAAGGGGAAGGAACATTCCATGCAGAGGTACAGCATGCACAGGCTCGGGAACACGTATGTACGGCTTAGAGGAGGGTTCATGGCAGAAAACGCAGGTTGAACAGAAGGTGGGAACTAGTTTGGGAAGGGCACGTATACCACGCTAAAGGGCTTGGACTTATAAATGTAGATAGCAGAATATAAAGAAAAAAATCAAGGCTCCAAAAAGATTCAAAGAGTTGATGTAAGGGAACAAAATAAGATTTGTGAAGAAAGGTTAAAAGGCCAGAGGTTACTTAACCTAATAGACCTCAAGTCTAGGAAGGCACTGTCCATACATTGATGGTTACAGTTGTACTCCGTCTCCACAGAAGGCAGAAAAAAAGATTAAGTATTCAGCTCTGATGATACTACAGTAAAGGTGAGTAAGAAACATCAGGAGAACAAGTAACCCCACAGAGAAGGGGGGGGGCCTGGGTTAAGAGTTGGGAGAAGGGGACAGAAGCTCAAATGATTTAAAGCAGGCAAAACTGAGGGCATATAGATCAAGACCATTTCTTGAAGCAAATAGTGCCACCTCCTTTTCAGAAGTATTTTACAAGAGATGCTCACTTCCATGGGATGGTTCAAATACAGTCTTGTTTGACTACCTCAGAATGCCCATTTTATCCCCTGGGATTCCATTAACCTCAGTCTGTGAATGGAATAAATATGGTCATTCCAAACAAATTCAAAGAACATTATTTACTTGGAATAATCAGGGGAAGACATGTCTAAACCACAAAATGCTTTTAAAGAAATTAGTGCTGTTATTTTCTAACGCATGCACTGATGCTAAAGGCTGACCAAGTATTGCCAATAGTGTATAAACTTTACCACTGTGGAATGATGCTTATGGGCAACCTTCTTTCTTAAAATAAGTCAGGAATTTGTACTGCAAACTGTGAGTTATAAACTACTTAGCTATTCCTTAAAAAGAGCAATGACAAAATAAGCAGAACCCCAAAACTTAAGTACAGCAAATGACCACAAATCCCCAAACTTTTAGAGCTTAACTTAGCATGTTCTCACCACATATGAAATTTCAACTGCATGACATTTTTAGGGAAATAAAAACAACTGGCAAGTAGGATGAATGGTGACCCTTAATGGCAAATGAATGAATTTTTTTCTAAAACTTTAAATCATTAACTGATCAAACGTGAAGGAAAGAGCACCTGGTCGATGGAATCAGGTTGAGAATCCCATTGAGAACATAGCTGAACTCCGCAAGATCCTGAGCGACAAGGGCTACCAGACCCTCACAGCAGGCTGTTCGAACCACGACATTATCACTGCAACACTTCTCCCACAGCAAGTTCAAAGCAGGAGTCTGAAATCAAACAAGTGATTAAAACACACGTCTGATGAGCAGCAAATGCATATACACCCCCAGCCATTCATCAAAGTGTAATTCGGGGCTTCCCTGGTGGTGCAGTAGTTGAGAGTCCGCCTGCCAATGCAGGGGACACAGGTTTGTGCCCCGGTCCAGGAAGATCTCACATGCCGCAGAGCGGCTGGGCCCATGAGCCATGGCCGCTGAGCCTGCGCGTCCGGAGCCTGTGCTCCGCAACGGGAGAGGCCAGAACAGTGAGAGGCCCACGTACCGCAAAGAAAAAAAAAAAAAAAAAGTGTAATTCGTTCACAGTGGGCTAACTTTCCTCTACAAAAACCATGTCACACCATTTGTAGAATACACTAAAGTCGGTTTTCCAAGAGAGGTAATGGCTATGTTCTGATATAGCAACTCTCTCTCATCTGGTGCCTTTGCTGCAAAATGAGGCTGGCTGCAGAAGTATGACCTGAGTCCGAGCAACACAACTACTAGGAGATCGAAACTATGACTTGGCTCCAGCACTGTGCTCTAACTAAGCCATTTAACCAGACATGAACAATACCAGCATATCAGTTAGTCTAAGTTGGACTCCAAATCATACCTATGCTTCAAGCCCTAAATGGCAGTAACATTTTCAGAAAATGTTCCTGCTCTCCTCCCACCAACCTCTATCACCCACATGCCACCCCCCTGTCCCTCACAATGTCCCTGCCCCAAGTGATTGAAGCTGAATGTGGACCCAGAGGAAGGAGACAGAAGTAGGACAGGCTACGAGCAAGCTGCTGGTTCCATGACTACAAACAAAAGCCTAGAAAAAGTGTTTTGTCCAAGGAAGACTGTGACTTCTCCCCCTCACACTGTGAACCTGTCACTTTTGACAGGAAAGCACCGGCAGGACACACAGATAAATATAAGTTCTTTATTTTGAAAAATCCTATAAAAAGAGAAGTTCTAGCTTTCATAACTTTCTCAGGAACTCATGAGCCTCCCCTCAAAAATAAACGTTCACTACTACTGATAAACCTCTATTTGAATGTATTGTGGGTTAAGTCCATTTAGATTTTACATGTTGTTTTGGGGATTTGTTTTTGCTTTTTTTTTTTTAAAGAACACACAATGAAGCTATTTTTCCTTCCTCCTTACATAATTTATTAGGGAAACATACAATCTGGAGAAAAAAAATTAAGATTCCCCAGCTCCCATAGAATAACTAAAAGAATGAAAATCAACATTAAATTGTGCTAACTTTCCCACAGTAGCTGGCTCTGAGAGCCTCTTCAGTCTTAGAATCCCACTAACATAACAAT
Organism: Orcinus orca; assembly: GCF_937001465.1. Classification (NCBI taxonomy): domain Eukaryota; kingdom Metazoa; phylum Chordata; class Mammalia; order Artiodactyla; family Delphinidae; genus Orcinus; species Orcinus orca. Next base: position 51,402,460 of record NC_064564.1, read on the forward strand.
ACAATTAACAGTCACTGAAGGGAAGAAATATTTATATTCCATTTCTTTTATTCAGAAGGAAATTTTATTCACCTGTATGGACAATACCAAAGCGTTCTAAATGTCATCACTCCACTACTAAGCCAGAATAACAAAATAAATGAATAAAAAAACTGTTGCCTCAGGTAATACTGTGCCCTCATGGAAGTAAGCATTCATTTATTAGAAGAGGAAACATTTAGTTACAGGGATTTGACATTCAGTAAATCCTGGCAGTTTAAGTAAAAACACTAGATCTTCTCAGAGTACATAATGTGATTATCGGCAGGATTAAGATCAGAATTCTCAGAAAACCTAATTTATATGACTACATACAAACACCAGATAAATGCCAATTAGTGAAGTATGCCCCTACATTGACTTCAACATGTCAGCAGAAGCTGTGAAGAGATGTAACTTGGAGCAGCTAATAAAAAGGAATGTGAGAGAAAGGAAATCAATTTATTTCTGTTATGAAAAAAAAAATCTTATTTCCATCACCTATATTCTCCATAGAGTGACCTTAGAGGACCTACTTAAGCAGAGCTTCCAATCAGCATGTCAAAATACACAACACTGGTCAACCAAAACCCAAGTGGTAAATATGTCAGTAAGCTGGCATTGCTTCAACTCTTAGCATTCAACTGCTCTATGAATGGCACAGAATTTTTCCTCCAGCTCCTCCTGTCAGGGGATGACCTTTCCGACTTAGAACGCATATTTGGGGCTATACCTAAAGCATGAGAAATCTCCTACACCCAAACAGAGCCACTATGTTCACTTTCTCCATTAAACAAAAAGATTCCCTCAGCAGTAACTCTATCAGCCTTCTCTAAAGCATGCCTACCCTCCTTCCACCCATGTTATTTTTCATTAATAGTCATAAGACTACTCCCCTTCACCCCTTCCATATCTCATTCCTGGAGTGTTGTTACAAATTTTAAAGTTTAAAAGAAAATCATGGCGGGCTTCCCTGGTGGCGCAGTGGTTGAGAATCTGCCTGCCAATGCAGGGGACATGGGTTCGAGCCCTGGTCTGGGAGGATCCCACATGCCACGGAGCAACTGGGCCCGCGAGTCACAATTGCTGAGCCTGTGCGTCTGGAGCCTGTGCTCCGCAACGAGAGGCCGCGATAGTGAGAGGCCCGCGCACCGCGATGAAGAGTGGCCCCCGCTTGCCACAACTAGAGAAAGCCCTCGCACAGAAACAAAGACCCAACACAGCTATAAATAAATTAATTAATTAATTTTTAAAAAAAAAAGAAAATCATGGCAAACGAACAAAAAAAGGCAAAATCATTTCTATAGTGACCTGAACTGTGAGGAAAACAAAAGAAGTGCTTATGCAGTCCAGCTAGCAGCAATATCTGAATAGAACTAAAGCACAAAGTTAAAGACAGACCTGGTTTGTGGACTGGTGGATCTTTTCTGAAAAAACATTTTCCTTTAGAACTGCAGCAATAAGATGACCTGCAGCCTAAAAAAACAAACAAAATTAATGAATACATTCCCTTGGAAGTTCTCGCTCAATAGTGAATTTGAAGGTAACTAATAGCAGTACTAGTTGATATGGTATGCCAATCACTCCCATTCATAGTGTGTGCTTTGTAGAAGGCACTGTATTGGCACTCCACATACATAATCTCTTATCTTCATTAACAACCCTCAAGGTAAGCATTTTATCCTACATTTTATCCCAATAAGCAAACTATTGTTCATAGATGTTGAGAAAATTGCTGGAATTTCAGTTTAAATTGCTGTCACTTAGTATTAGAAGATAATTTGAGATTGCTTAATCCATTAAAGCATGAGAAAAGTGAGAAACTCCACAATTCTTAAAATCATCTTCGCAGCTAAATGAAACGCATCATTTTTCATCATGCCCTTAATGAAGATCGTCATCCCCATCTTCATGATTATGGCCCACACAGATTTGAACCAACAGGTCCTCCCCTCACCATGACCATTCTCCTTCCTCTATGCTCTATGATTTAATTTTTTTGTTGGTTTCTCATAGGTTTCAGCCCCTTAATAAGCTTTCAGCCTCATAAATCTCTAAAATTTTTCCATATCTTCTTTGGTCAAAAAGCCAGTAATTAAAACTAAGATTCTTATAGGAGAGCTGATTCCATAAATACGTAAATGTCATTATTTCCCATCACCTCAACTCCACCCTCCTAGTTTTTCAGCACCACACAGCACTGCTGTCTTAGAGCCACAGGCTAGCAACAATGACAGCCATGCTATGTATGGGTTGGGAGAAACTTTGCTTCGGCAACAACTGTTCAGCCTGCCCCTGAGACCAATGTCTGAAAAGACTATGAATACCTGTCAGGGTTGCAAAGCCTCCCGAAAAGCTCAAATAAAAACAAAGCACCTACTCCTTCATTTCTTTTTGTATTTCACACATTGGAATTGAATTCAGACCTCAATGCTTGATGGTCTAATTTTTACAATACAAGTCACACATTCACATGAATTTTAAGTTTAGATCAATGAACTGTCTCTCACCTCTTTGTTAAAGGGATAGTAACAAAGAATTGAGGACCGGTGAATAGTTTCAGTTCCTGTTTACAAAATATACCATATTTCATTGAATGTAACTGGCCATCAACTGCAAGATGCACCATTATTTTATGTACCATCAAGAAAGAAAAAACGTCTGCCAACTAATCTGTGTTATGCAATGCTTCTTATAATTTAAATTTCTTATTTTATATTAATGAAAGAGCTCTTTCAGACTCTTTTAGAAAATCATGGCCAACTTCATAAATGTGCAGGCAATACCAACTCTATAATGACCGCTGCCATCAATTACTAGGTACAACCCAATTTCACAGATGTTAAATGTGAAAAAATGTGTATGAATCAATGAAATATGGTGCTAACACTGAGCAGTGGTTACAAAAGAACAATAAGAAGTATTCAGAGGACAGGGCACAGTTGCAAGAACCTAATGAAACCAATATGAAACACAACAAGGACAAAAAAAAGCTACTATTCATATTTAGAAAAAGGACTAAAAGAAAAAAGCTTAATGATAAAACATCCCCCCATTGCCCACCAAATTCAATTTCTCTAATTTACCTTCCAATTTATCTCTCTAACAAATCAGAGAATATAGCCTAAATTGATTTTAAAATACAAAATCCAAGTATAAATCAGCCTATACTGCTACTTAAGTTTTCCATAACAGAATAGTTTAGATATCGTACACTAGACAATACACTTTTTACTTAATTGTAACAGCAACACAAATAGGCATTTCTTGATTTATCTATGCTAATAAAGGGACTCCAGGTACAGAAAAATAAAAACTGTGGACAGCATCCTCCAAGCATTCATCTTCTTCTTCATGGTAAGCACCTGTGCTGCACAGGATATGACTCCAACCCAGTCAGGTAGAAGGGAATCTTGCATAAGGAGTGTTCTACTCCTCATGGAAGGGTTCCCCACTACCCAGCTAAGTCAATTCCCACAGCAGGCATCTCCGAAGGTAACTGTTCAAAGTATCCAAGACGCTGTACGTTGGTAAGTCTTCAGGCAGGCTTCTGCTGGCCCCTTAGCTTTACTCTCACAAGAAAAAATGGTAGCTATTATGGTACCTTGATTAACAGGGATGCTTCTAGTTAGCTGAAGGCTAACCAGAAAATCAGTTCTGTTTTAACCCTAATAACTGAAAAGCTCTTCTAAAATAAATTAACACAATCTTCTACCTGAGTTAGCATGTAGATCCAATGTTTTAATCCAGGGTATTTTACCTATTGAATGTCATTATTATAAATATCTTTATTCTTAATGTTGTACTGCGGTAGAATATACCTTTTTCAATATTAATCTCTCATACTTTGTAGACGTATAACCATTTAATTCTGTTCCCAATAATTAATTACAGACCAAAAAATATATATTCAAGGGTTAATCAAGGTTTTTAATCTCTAAGAAGAAAAGTGTGACATAAATGAAAGCAGAGATTGGTCAATTTCAATATTTACTTTCCTATGTCATACATAAATTTTCAAATTAACTGATATAAAAGTTGTTTTAATATATATTTCAGTACATAGAAGAATAAAAATATTTAATGTTAAAAATATAAAATTCAATTAACAATCCACCAAAAATGTTTGTTTGTTACCATGAAGCATAAACAAACAAATAAAATTACCTGTGATTGGATAAGAGAATTTGGAAATTCAAACCTTTTCCTGATATCATCTGACATTTTTACTTCTCTCACATGTACGTAAGCAGATTCTGTAACCAAAACAAAAGAATATTTGTTAGTCCGGAAACGGAGTTCAAACCAACTATTTGTCAAATAACATGAAAGTAATTCATTCCAAAGACAACAATGGACATAAAGCACAGGGCTCTGCAGAGCAATCCCTTGGCATACCCTTCCCTGTTAACCACTTCAGCCCTCAAATGCCATGACTGATAAATGAACTAAAAATGCCCAACAGCTCTTAGTTTTTCCCATTAGAGCAAATCCTGAAACAGATGAACTCACTCCACAGAAACAAACAAAAAAATCCAAAAGTTCAAGCCTAAATAACAGGATTTTAAAAGTTCAACCACACGTTTGAAATAGAAATTAATTCTTCTGTGGATCAAAACTTCTGAGGAAGAAAGAATCAAACTTTCACAAAATTGTTTAAATTATGCCTCACTCTGGCACAAGCTTCCATTTAATCATGAATCCAACTGTTAGTGACAAGTGTGAAGCATTGGGGAGCTTTTTCAGGAAGTATAGAAATGACCTAGAAACTCACACATCAAAACAGATCCTGTGTCTTCTAAAAGAGGAACAAGCAAGCAATTAGCACCAACTTTTAATATTTACATCACACCTCTCTGACTCCTACTGGGCTCTCAAATACAACAACAAAAACAAAATCATGGAGAAGGGCAGGTGGCAAAGTGGAGGCACAGAACTAATAAGATTTCCCAAGGATCCCAATTTACCCAATTCCCATGCAGCACTGAACCCAGCAAATTACACCACTCTAAAAAATAGGATGCTTTAGGCCACCTATTTATTACAGTATAACTTAAAAAAAAAGCTTGTCAGTACTGTTCTCTAAGTCACCTTATAAAAATAACAGGCAACAAAACCAAGCTTTCCTGATCTCAAAAATGGAAGCTTCTTGGGTTGAACCTGCAGCGCTTTCTCACTATTGTCCTCCCTTTCTTCCAAAGGCCAACTCCCTGAATAAATAATTTATACTACCTTTCTTCCTCAACATCTAAACTTTGCTACGGTAAAGTCCCTTGAATTGGACATTTCACAGCACTGAAACAACATGTTCTAAGACTGCCAATCATGTCCCCTGTCTAATTTACTCCTTAGCTTTTAAGCAGGTCAAAATTTCTTCAACTTCCCCGTTGTATTAATCTCACCTTTCTTGAAATGTTCTTCTCTTTTGTTCCATAAGTCATCACAACAGGATTTCCCAAAGTGTGTGCCTGGGAAACCCAAGATAGAGATCTCCTCGAGAGGAAAAAAGAATTTTGTAGGGACATATATTGCCATCTTGAAGATTCAAAGAGTACACAAAAAACCAAATAATACATGAAATATTTTAGAAGGTGATACAATAGAAAAAAATAAATCTGATCTCTTTTTCTATGAGTTGGTTTTTGTTTTTTTTTTGTGGTACGCGGGCCCTCTCATTGATGTGGCCTCTCCCGTTGCGGAGCACAGGCTTCGGACGCGCAGGCTCAGCGGCCATGGCTCACGGGCCCAGCCGCTCCGCGGCATGTGGGATCCTCCCGGACCGGGGCAGGAACCCGTGTCCCCTGCATCGGCAGGCGGACTCTCAACCACTGTACCACCAGGGAAGCCCTATGAGTTTGTTTTTGAAGTACAATTGACCTACAATGCTACGTTAGTTCCTGTTATACAACATAATGATTTGATATTTCTAAACATTTCAAAATGATCATCACGATAAGTCTAGTTACCATCACCATACAAATGTATTACATAATTATTGACATATTCCCCACACTATACATTTCATACCTGTGACTCATTTATTTTGCAACTGGAACCAGAGGCGGGGGGAGGCGACTGGATGAAGGCAGTCAAAATGTACAAACTTCCAGTTATAAGATAAATAAGTACCGGGGTCATAGTGTACAACATGATAAAGGTAATGAACACTGCTGGATGTTATGTATAAATGTTAAGGGAGTAAATCCTAAGACTTCTCATCACAAGGAAAACATATTCCTCTTCCACTTCTTTAATTTTGTATCCATATGAAACAATGGGTGTTCACTAAACTTATTGTGGTCATCATTTGATTATGTATATAAGTCAAATCACTATGCCTTAAACTTATACAGTGCTAAATGTCAACTGTACCTCAATAAAACTGGAAGAAAAAAATGTTTTTAAAAAGGAAAGCCAACAGAGTAAAGGGGGGTGGATGAGAAGTGAGGGATGGACACACTTCCTATTTAAATATGGTGGTCACCTTAGAGGGTGACATTTGGATGTTAGCCACACAAATCTGGGAAAAGAGTGTCACAGGCACAGGAAACAGTGAGTGCAAAAGCCCTAAGCTAATAACCTGCTTAAGACCCAACCCAGAAAGAGGAAAAAGATGAGTCAGGGACAGAGTGAAGGAGGAAGAGAATGGTAAATCAGAGTCAGTGAGAAGCCAGACCACAGAAGGCCTTGTAGGCCACTGGACGGACAGATGTATTTATCCTGAGTGAAACTGTTAACTACTACAGGAAAAAAAAAAAAAAAAGTGGTAAGATTTTAATAGAATCACTGAGGTGAGGAGAGGTCAGATTCTGGATATCTTCAAAGGCAGAGCCAATGTGGCTGCTAATGGATTAGATGAGAGTATAGGAGAAAGAAAGGGTCAACGATGACGTCAAGGTTTTTGATCTGAGCAACTTTATTCTTAATTTTAATTCCTTTGGGCATTTTACACATTAAACAAAACCATGTATATATTACTTACCATAGCATTTTTTTACTAAAAGGAAAAGATGGAGTTGCCATCAACTGAGACAGGGAAATAAGTTTTGTGAGGGAAGACCAGGAATTCCACTGAATAGGTAAGTTTTAGATGCTTAATGAATATCCAAGTGGCAATGTCAGGGAGAAAGTTGGATAAATGAATTTATAATTGAGAGACAGATCTTAGTTGGTGATACAAACAATGGTGTGTATTATTAAAGAATCTGAGAGGTTCTAAAGCAAGAAGTTTGATAAACTTTGCTTAACCCAGAGTTTGCCAAACTTATCTGGTCATGGCCTACCTATTTCTAAAAATACCTGTTAACAGTCTACATAACCAGCCTCCCCTGGGATACACCTTGGCAAACACTGCTCTACTGGCTCCTCCAATTCCTCTGTCCACTCTGCTTCTCAAGCACCATCTTCCTGAAGGTGCTCCCGAGCCTTTTGCCTTGTGCTTCTTTCATGAAAACTCTCCTGGAGCCTTCATCTCATCCCTATCTCCAAACACTTCCCTACTCTCTCTCATGAGGCTCTAAAACACCAGAAATTGGAGAGGTTAAAAACAAAACACATATTTTCTCTCATAAAAACTGTTTCCATTTCAGCGCATCTTCTCTCAATTCTCCTCTCACAATTTTCTTCACCAACATTCTCTAAATCCAGTCAGTCACAAAGTCAGCTTTGTTCTTTCCAGCATCCCAGAGTCTACCTTTCCTCTCCATTTCTCCATTCATCATCTTCGTTCCTCATGCTAGGCTTCCTTCAGTAACTGCTTAACCTTGGGGTTCTCCATGCTTGAGTTCATCCCATACGCTGCTGTCAGATTAACTGTCCTAAAATGCTATTTCCATCATATCATTTCCCTGTAAAGAATTCATAGTGGGTTTTCAATAGCCTGTCAGATTAAATGCAAATTCTGATTCCCGGGTTTTAAGTCTCCAACAGCAGTCTCACACATTCGACTTCATTTTCACTGTTGTCTAATTCCAATCTGGTTAAAACCATTTTCAGAATAGTCCCATGTGCTCAAAAATCTGCTCATTCCTAAGGGATTTTATTTATGCTGTTGTCTCCTATATAAAATGTCCTCCTCTGTCTGTTCCTACTATTTAAAGATAAAATTCACTTCATAGCGTATCTTCTCTGTTAAGCCTTTCCCAAGCAGCCACATCTTAGAGCAATCGCCTTGCTTTATATTTCTTCAGTGCTATCGCATTTGGTCTGACCCATACTACCATGTGACTATTTACATTAGGATTGTTCATATTTTTCTGTAAAGGGTCAGATAGCAACTACTCAGATTTGCCACTGTAGCAGGAAAGCAGCCACAGGCAATACATAAACAAATGACCAGGGCTGTGCTCCAATAAAACTTTATTTACAAAAACAGGAGGCAGGTGGGCTGTAGTTTACTGACTCCTGGTTTACATAATGACTATTTAATTAATTTCTAAAATTTGTTGACAAAAATTGCTACAGTTGACATTCAAATTTCCCCTGTGCATCCAAGCACAGGTAAATACATAAATAAGATAAATTATACATGTCTTATTATCTAAAAGATGAAAAAGTTCTCTTTATCATAGAAAACAAACTTTTTCATGCCCCTAAACTCTGAAGGAAATTTCTCACATTAGGCTTTCTATATGGGATACAGAGTGATATAATAAACAATAATCTCAATAACAAGCAAAACGGAACTTTATGTTACTTCTTTTTTCAACAAACCCTGGAGAAAGCCATGGTTATAACATAACATGTAATTCAGAAAAAAAAACCTCTCAGCTAATGGGGTCCAAGTACAGAGTTTCCTGATGATCTAACCTAACTCAATAGAAAGTCGACTTTAGAGTATCCAGAGAAGCAGAGGGTTATCAACTTACCACAGAATATACTTATGCAAATGTCAAGAGTGGGAGAGTTAAATAGAAGAAATGTGGGGTTATACTCTGATTCAGGCCTGAACGATGGAATTCCAAAATGCTCTGGGGACCAGACAAACAGCTGGTTAGGCTAATAGCTTATTATGGCAGTGAAGAAGCTGAGCCCTCCGGAAAGAGGACTTTGTCTCCAGGAGGTGGGCCAATGGAGTAAAAGAGCACTGTTTTTACCAACCTGTCATAGTGCCTTTTTTGTCTGTCTGAATCTAAATCAGAAAGAGAATTTTCAATGAGGTCTTTAAGTTCCAAGTGAATCAAATTATTTGTTTAACTTAAGCAATTATCATCTTATCTGCCAAGGTGTTTCAGCCGCACAAGAACACTTCCCCAAAAATAAATCAATTGCACTCTAGAAGCAATAAAGGAGCAGCAGATAGATAAAGCACCTTAGGTTTTCAATTTTCTCAATAGTTTCCCTAGGATACAAAACTATACAGCCATAGATCACACAAAAGTATTTAGTGTCGAACTTCAAATGAAGGATACAATCTGAAAAACAAGAGAAGAATCTCTCTATAGTAGACCCTCAAACAACACAGGGGTTAAAAATCTATCTAACGCCGACCCCCGCACAATTGAAAATCTGCACACAACGTTATGATCAGCCTTCCACTGCCATGGTTTCTCATCCACTGATTCAACCTACCACTGATCGTGTAGTATTGTAATAAAGTATTTATTGAAAAAAATCCATGTACAAGTGGACCCGTGCAGTTCAAGCCTATGTTGTTCTAGGGTCAACTGTAATTATATTCACAAGTGCTATGGAAATCTAGCAGAGGGATTATGCAGGGTAGTTTGCGGGGGCCGGTGTCCAATGGTCACAGAGAAAGACTTGACTTTGAGCACTCATGACTACCAAATTTCTATATAGGAAGGACTCAGGGCAGCAATGTAGGTGGAAGTCAGGGCTACAGAGAGTACATTCTGGAAGCTAGTCTACAAAAGCAAAGTCATCATCAGACTGATAAAAAGTAAACTTCCCTCACATTAAAAGGACCCTGTTTCAGAGACACAACTAGGACTTTTTTTCTTTCTAACACTTTATCACTTTACTTAGCTTCTTCCACCCACAAGTTAAGCTATGGAACCATCAGACTGAGGATTTTTAACACATATTTTGACAATTTATTACTTTTTTTAATGGCTTATAGAGAAGCTGATATGCACCATCAATAAATTTGACCTGATCTTATAAGTTTATCAAGACTGTGGCTCAGGGGTATATTCCAGACTCTTCTAGTTGCTTCACTCTGCCCCTTAAAGAAAAAAAGAAAAAGACTTTTCAATCACCCAATATTTATATCTTCCTTGTTCTCCTACCTACTTAGCTTCTCACCTACCTCTTCTCAGTCCCTAAGAGTCCCACAGCCTCTCTAGTATTTGGCAGCTGGAATCTGTTTCATCACCCTTTATTATATCCCAAAACATGCTAGAAACTCAAGCTTAACCTCAGCTCTTGCTTCAAAAGCTTCAAAATCCAACTGGCTCCTGCGCTCTCAAATTAACAGGACCATTGGAGTCCTCCTAACGACATGATTCATAAAAATGGAAATGTCATGGGAAAATTGCAATGGAAAGTTTTTAATACTAAAGAGTGAGTGTAAGAAAATAGTGATTTTTAATCATTATATTCACTAAGTCATCATTAAATTAAGCTGAGAGTAGGAAATACTTGTATTTTCACCACTAATTTCAAAATCAAGACGAGGCAGAGGTCAACCTACTGGTATGACAGAACCACTTGGTCAATCAGAGAAAGCAGGAACGGCATAGACGTGGCAGAGACTGCTACCTATCCTTCACTATCTGTGCTTTTCTTCTATATTAATAAAACTGTAGCCTGACCAACTGTATTACATTTAGTAGCCTCAAGTATGGCCACAGAGACTGTGTATGTGATCAAGTTCTCCCCAGTGGAATCTGAGCAGACACGATGTGCCAATTCCAGGCTACAACCTGCTTCCTCCACTCTATTCCCAACAGAAACCAGGTCTTGGCAACAACTCAGATTCAATCATGTGCATGAAGACAATGCCTCTAGGACACGGCTGGAGAAACAAGATGGAAGGAGCCCTAAATGATAGCTTAGAGCAGAATTGCAAACCTGAAACTCCAAAAAAAAAAAACCTACTTTGTTTGAACCATTGCATTTTGAGGTCTGTTTGTTGCAGCAGCTAGTACTTCCTTAATAATATATTGGACCTGAGAGCATCTCCCTTCTGTACTTTTGTCACTGGAGAAACAATGTCAGAGGGGTTAAGCAACTCAACAAAAAGGTACTCACCCTAGCAATTCACATGACAAGGGAGGTTTCTTGACTCCCAATCCAGGGTTTCCCTGGACTATCAGTAACATGAGGCATAACCAGCACACTCCACATTCCTGCATCATGTCCCAGGAATTTTAAGATCTGTAATTCAAGTGCTGAGCAAATTTAGGTGACTGTAAGTTCTGATTATCTCACTGGTTGCAATTTACTAAAATACATCAAATTGCTATCATATTCTTGCCTTTACAATTTAGTTTCTTCTCAGTTACATCACATGTTAGTTACTCATAGATTTTGAAATGGGAGTCTAAAATAAGATCAAAGGCAGGAAATACCAAGTTCGAGCTTATTACTGTCCAGGAGAACCAAGCATGAAAGTAAGAAACAAAACCACCAACTTCAATAATGTCTGATTTGTTACAATATTTTCTTCAATTATTCTTGGATTATCTTTTCTAAAGTGTCTTTTATGTGTATGTATTTATATGTTAAATATACAAGGGAATGCAGATGAAAAATAGTGATTTTTAAAATCTAAAGACTGATTTATCTCTAGAATTTTTACAGTATCCAATCTAAGTCTTCAAAGAAATCCTCTAATTAGCTCCTTTATGAGATTATTTTTTCTAATGTTATAATTTTTAAATATTTTTGCTCCACCAAAAGAATAATTTCTCAAATTGCTCAGTACATTTTTAAATAAGTATTTTATGTTGATACAAAATAATCTTTACTGTATATTTATAATAAAACTGATGCCCAATCATTTTGAAGACCTTACTGACCAATAAATGTCTAATCTGAATAGCTAAAATCTCCGTATTCATATTACTTTTAATGCCATTCAGTTAATTAAAATTTAGTAAAACACCACAGAATGTGTTTTATAGGTATTTGATTTGTATTTCTTCCCCTAAAAAATGACTCAAATTTTGTGCACTCGTTCTCTAAAATAATTTACTTCTTAGCAAATATTAATATGGCACAAACTGAAGTATACCAGTGTCCCTCCAGGGGAAAAAAAAAAAAAAAGAGGAAATGATAAGTAAAGCAAGAACGTCTAAATGTTGATAATAGATGGGTATATTGGAGTTCATAATACTATTCTATGTTTATATATGTTTGAAATTTTCCATTATAAAGTTAAAAAAAAAAAACCCACACGTGTGATTCTCACCTAGGGGCCAGGCAATAGTCTCAGCACTTCACATTTATTAACATTTAATCCTCACAATACCCTATGAAATAGGCACTCATTTTACAGAAGAAGAAACTGAGGCACAGAAAAGACAGATAACTTTCCCAAGGTCATACAATAAACTGAAATTCAAATCCAGGTAGTCTGGGTACATATGTACATAGAAAAGCCTGGAAAACATAAATTATGGGTGAATTTTAATTTTGCTTGTTCCTAGTTTATAATTTTTTCACAAAAGTATGTGTTTTTGTAATTTGAATAAAGTTACCAAAATTATGAAAATCTTTATTCAAATACACATTCTTTAGAAATAGAGGATATGACTTTCTAAAACCCAAATCACTATAAGCATAGAAATCCATCATTAACAGATACCATTAAGTGAGCAACAAACTAGAAAAATTTTAGAAATGTTAAGACTACTTTGTTAGCCATTTTACCAATGCTTTATGGAAAGAGTAATATTGAAAAGGGGTCAATGTAATTTAACTAGATAGATTCAATTAACTTTAGACCATTTAAAAATCTTCCTTCATTTTCAAGGAGAAATATAACCATTATTATTTTCCTACTTTAGACTCCTGGGAAATTTTATACCAAAATAAAAACGCTCACTCTCGAAAAGAATTAGGTAGACTGATGACAAGTTAAATGGCAACATTTTTTTTGATTGCTGCAAACTGGCCAAACTCATTTCTTACTTTTCATGAAAACTAAATTATTAAAATCATATCGAATGGAATAGAATTATTTTAACTTACACTCTTAGTACTGATGAAAGCTGAAGATCAGATGGGCCAAGGAATTTTATAGGAAGATAGTAAATTTCCCTGCTGTTAACTAACTCAGTGTGGCCCAAGGTGGAGAATATCTCTAGATTCCAGGCCTGAATGGACACAATCACAAAAATAACATCATCACCACACTGTTAGAAGAACCACTCTAAAAATGATCAAATGAATAAGATGAATAGGGCACTGTGAAGCAATGTCATATATTCTTTTGCAAACCCTACAACTATCCATAGTGAAGATGAGAAAACGTCTTTAATTTGATTATGCTTAGTCTTACACACCCCTATCACCATGATGACAGAGCAACCTGACACAGAGAGAAAAATGCATGGGGCTGGAGGGTCAGGGAGTAGGAAAAACAGACTGGTTGCAAAACCTGACTCCACCACTAGGCGTTAAAATTTAGGTTAATCACTTACTATCTGGAGCCTGTTTCCTCACTGGTTAAATCTGGGGCCACCTGCCTCATAAGGTGGCGTAAAAAACAATATGAAGTAAGCCTGAAAGCCAAGAGGATCTTGACACAGTAGGTATGTACTCTAAAAATGTGTGTTTCCTCCCTCCCTTGATACCATGTAGGACAGTCAAGGGAAGCGAATGATGGAAAAGAATTTAAGTTTTAGGGATAAGCAGAGCATCTCTAATCAAAGACTAAGATGGGATCCTGTATGTAAGTCACCAGCTAGAGAAATAAGACACCAGCGCCCACGTTTAGGAAATGCATGAAATTCCCATTCAAAATATATAGTTGACTTCTAACTCACCTGCTGAAAACCTTTCAACAGCATCCCACTGCACTTTGTAATAAAATTCAAACTCCAAACCAAGGCCAAAAGGTCCTACATGATTTGGTCTCACACCTGTCCCTCAGTCAAGGAACTTTAGCCACAATGACCTCCAGTTTGCTCCGTGAGCCTCCCAAGTTCTTTCGATGTGCGGGTCTGGAACTCTTAGGCCCCTCAGCCTCAAGTGTTTGTGCCCTTGCTGTTTAAACAGCTGACTCCTCTCACTGTTCACATCTTCCCTTGAGCCTCCCCTACCCCCCAGCCCCAAGTGCTTCCCCACTCCTTACCCCCAGTGACCCACTACTGTATCCTTCTCATAGCTTTGGTCGCAATCTCAAACGATCATCATATAGTATTTCTGCTGCCTCTCTCTCCACCTCCCAGTGAAATGCAAACTCCTGAAGGCAAGGGCCTGGACTCTCTTTCGGACCACTATACCCCAGCATATAACAAGTACCTGCTCAATAAAGATTCACTGAATGAACACAAAGCACAACATGAGATTCAGAACACCATGTTGGATGAAACAGCTCCTATGTGCCACACATCCACAAAACACTATAAGTAACATATCCCATTGGATCTTCACAATAACTCTGAGGTAGGTATTATTAACGCCATTTCCAGTATGAGAAAATAAGAGCTCACAGAGGAAGTAACTTGCCTGAGGTTATACAATGGTATTAACAGCCAGGATTTATTGAGAATTTTACCATGTGCCAGGCAGGCATAGTTGAAGCTCTTTACATGTGTTCTCTCACCCAATATTCAAAACCCCATGACGTGAGAACTATTATTATCCTCATTTTCATATGAAAAACCATGTGAGGCAAAGAGAGGTCAAAATTAACTGACTAATTATGTAAGAAGCAGAGCATGGATATGAACTGTGCAGCCTATGAATGTGAGTCAAAGTTCACATGCTTGGGCTTCCCTGGTGGCGCAGTGGTTGAGAGTCCGCCTGGCGATGCAGGGGACGCGGGTTCGTGCCCCGGTCCGGGAAGATCCCACATGCCGCGGAGAGGCTGGGTCCGTGAGCCATGGCCGCTGAGCCTGCGCGTCCGGAGCCTGTGCTCCGCAACGGGAGAGGCCACAACAGTGAGAGGCCCGCGCACCGCAAAAAAAAAAAAAAAAAAAAAAAAGTTCACATGCTTAATCACTCCTCTATAAAGTATAGTTGACACAGAGTTCCTGAAAAATTAAAATAATCCATTAAAGCAATTCACTCAGAACCAGGCACATAACAAACACTTTTTAGATGTTAGGTATTATGATTCTTGGTCTAAATCCAACACATTGTTTTTTTCTATTATATCTTGCTGCATCCCAGGGAACCAAGCAAATCTTTAAAAACAAAAACAAAAACCTAGGTTTGGATATACAGTGTCAGATCAAGTTCCCAAAGCAGCTCATCAGCATCCGCAAACAGCTCTGCACCTTTGCATATATTGCAATCCTAAAAACATGTAATCAAGTCTGATGCATGAAAGTTACATATTAAAGGGCTGCTCCATGCCGAGCACAAAACACAAAAATTATCAATCCAAACTTAACCCTCATCCTGTGGCACCATCATCAGCAACACTTCTCCCACATCTGTATATGTTTGGGGTTTTTTGTTTATTTTTTTACATCTTTATTGAAGTATAATTGATTTACAATGGTGTGTTAGTTTCTGCTTTATAACAAAGTGAATCAGCTATACATAGACATATATCCCCATATCTCCTCCCTCTTGCATCTCTCTCCCACCCTCCCTATCCCACCCCTCTAGGTGGTCACAAAGAACCGAGCTGATCTCCCTGTGCTATGCGGCTGCTTCCCACTAGCTAGCTATTTTACGTTTGGCAGTGTATACATGTCCATGCCACTCTCTCACCCCATCACAGCTCACCCCTCCCCCTCCCCTATATATGTTTTGAGATTTTATACTTGTATTTCGTTGTTGATCATTCACTTTAAGTCCAATGAGTACCTAACAAAGGATAAAGAGTGGCCACTTTCATCATGGCGACTGGTATCAATCTGTAGTAAGTCCATGCTCCTTGCCATTGATATCAAGGCTTTCGTATTTAATTTTCCATTTTTTTAAATCAGTAAATATTCATTGAAATAGATGAAAGCAATCATCGCCCAAATAATTGCTCAAACACTACCGCACAGGCACAGATGGCTACACGGCTGCCAAATGAACGCTTGGCTGGCGTGTAGCCCCAACCATGTGACAGCTCAAGACACATCTCAATGAGACAGGGGATGCTTTTACTTCTAAAAACATGCAGGAGTTTGAAATAACAATGGAATGTTCGGGAAGAAATGTTCAGAACCAGGACGATCAAGAGGAAGCCACTGAACGTTCTCAGTTCCTGCAGCTGCCTCAGAATATAGAGCTTGAACTACGACTTGGTATCACACTCCATGCAATGAGAATATGAGGATATGGTGTACAGGGGCCAGACTGCAGAGTTAGGCTCAATTTCTAATGCCCCTTCCAGCTCTGAGAGGACTGTCACCAATCCTCAAGATGTAGATCTTCTCATCTCATTCTGAAGGGGCTACCTCTATCTGTGTAGCAACAGCACACTACTGAAGGAGTATCTGAAGCAAGAAGGATTCCTCACTGACCAAGCCTGCTGCATTATTCTCCTGCACTTTCGAGTTTCTTGGGGGAAACAGCTGAGCCTTGTTCACCTCCTGCCGGGCCTGGCATGTAATAAGCAGTTAATTAATGTTTTTTGAGTTACTGTGTTTAGCACAGTACCTAATACACAATAGACTCAAAAAAATGTTAGAATCATAATTCTACTGTGTATTTTGTTTTCAGATCAACTTTCCAAAACAGAAAGTGAGAAATAGAGAAGAATCTATATCCAAATCTCTCTCACTAATTAAGATTTGTGAAACAGACCAAAATAAATTAATAAGAACCAGACGTCAAAAGTAAATAAATAAATTTGTAAATGACTCTATTTTCAAATTAAAACAGTAACCAGATTCAGTTATCAACACATTTAGGGTTTGAAAATAATTAGCTCTTTTTAGACCGACTCCTTTTTCCCGGCTTTTTTAAAACTAAGCAAATAACTTCTGTATAGGTAGCATAAAGATGAACTTCAGCCAAGCCCAAATCCCAAATCAGCAGAATCCAAATTGGTGAGATTTTATCACACTGTTACTCATTTTGGTACATTTTCTTACAAAAATTAAAAAAAAGTTCAAAGAACCCATGTAAACACAAGACTGGTTCATCACTGTTTCCAGCTGAATCTAATAGAGATGGAAAATGGGTCTTTGTTACTTGAATACATCATAAGTTTTACATGAATGCTTCAGCTGACAGCTATTATTTATCATAGCTATACCCTTAATCTGCTATGTATTACGACCCTTTAAAAGCCCACAGTATTACCTCTGTGTATTTCCCACTAGGGTAAAGGCATTTTAAACACATAATTACCCAATGAAGTAACATTTACTAATTTTCCGTTACACAACTAGCAGTATTCACGCCTGTTTTTACTTGTAGGGTTCTTAATAATCAGATATTAGTTAACCTTCACAACTATACTGGGCAGACGATCATTAGTAAATCCTTTCACATTAGTACAGAGACACCAAGCTGTATGTTCAAGAAAAGGATCCTGCAATGAAATGCTAATACCCAGTTGGAAGAAGAAGAGGAGGAATGGGAAGGGGAGGAGGAGGAACACCTAGCTGTTCGTGACAATTATTTTTAATTGCACAAATTTTAAAACCAATACATACAATTTTCACATGTACAGGGTTCAATGGAACTTTTCAACACTATGCTGGAAGTAAATGACTGACTAGATGAACAGCAGTGAGCCAGCAACTCACAATGAAGCCAGTGCTCAGAGCTTCATTTCAGTCTCAAAAACTACTTCTGCCTCTCAGTCCAAATTCAAACTCTCTTTATGAAATTGCTCCCAATCTGTCTTACCTCCAAACTGATACAAAGGTCCTCAAAGGCCAGATCAGCTCTGGAGCAAAGCCTCAGATGTAAGGCAGAATCAGCATGGTTCCCAGGACCGCAAGCATCTCCGCAAGCCCCAACCCACCATACTCAATTCCATAGAGAACTTAGCACAATAAAGCTGGAAGTCTGGGGTAGGTCCAAAACTAACCCACTCTGTGGGAGTGGGCAGTCAGGGTACTTACTGATCATTTGACCTTAGTGTTTGGCACTTCTTGGCTATATCCCAAAGTGTGGCATACATGCTTCAAGTTCTATTCACCTCCCATTTCAAAAGTGTAAGAATACAAAAGGCTTAAAAGCAAGCTTCTTTTTTTTTTTTTTTTTTTTTGCAAGCTTCTTTTGTGCAAAGTTATTCACTGATTGATCTAAAAGGTAAGCTAAGTAATATGCAGGTAAAATTTTGATTCGTAATGTGAAAAACATTTACAAAGAGTTTTAATATAATACAAAGAAATGCTCATGACAGAGTAAAAAAAATTGTAAGAAATTTTTATACACAATGGTGAACATAACCAAGTTTAAATTATAGATATAAAGACACAAGATTAAGGAAAAAAGTGAATATGCAAAAATGTTAAGTTATTTCTGGTTAATAAGTTGATGACTGATTACATACTATTCCTCTCCTCATATTTGCTACATTTAATTTGCCCCCCTACAATGGGCATACATTACTTTTTTACATTAAATAGAAATTATTAATTCTCTTCAAATAAAAATGTAAGTTCAATTTTTTAGTCTCAATAAAAAAAAAATTGTGATCTTATTTATTCACTTGAAACCATGGTCTTTTATCACTGTCTAAAGAGGCAGTTTCACCACAGCACACACCAAGATAAAAAGCCTCACTTGATCCAATTACACTGCTTATTAAGAGCTATTTAATGAGAAAGTCACACCTTTGAGTTATTAGATGCTATAATGGTCCTGCAGAGTTCCAAACAACTAAGCTAACAGAATTACCTTTGATTCTAAATTGTTTGCCAGAAGATCAGTCCATCTGTCCCTGAAAAAAAATTAAGTGTTCCTCCAGTGTGTTCAACTTCCTCCAATCTCATTTTAATCAAGGATGTTGGCCTCAGTCGACAGAGGTATTTTTTAACAGATTTATTGAAGTATAATTGATGTACAAAGAAATGCACTTATTTAATGTGTGCAATTTGATGAGTTTAGACATGTGCAAACACCCGTGATACCATCACCACAATCAACATAACAGACATATGCAACACCTTCCAAAGTTCCCTTGCATCCTGTTGTTTTCGTTTTTTGGCGTGCACAATACCGTACTGTTAACAATTGGCACTATGTTGTAGAGCAGATCTGGAAAACTTATTCATCTAGCATGACTGAACTTTATAAAGGATAGTTATTTTTAATTGCTTAAATTACAATACAAAGAGTTTAATTTATCCTTTAACTTTCCAAAAATGCATATACAACATATATGCATATATGCAACATAAACATATACGCATTCCAAAAATGCATATACAACAAAACTGTTGTCATCGATAGATAAATTTTCGGGCGGTCTTTACATGTTTCAGCATCTGTCAAAGAATAAAGAAAAGTCTTTCTGATATAGTGACATTTGGACACAGACTGGGAGGAAATACTGAGCATTCCAGACAGAAGGAACACTAAGGGCAACAACCCTGAAGTAAAAGCACATGTGGCAAATTCAGGGAAGACCAAGGACACCAGTATGGTTGGTGCAAGTGCACAAGCTGGGCAGTAAGAGATGACAGAGTGAAGCAGGGGCCCAGATGACAGAAGCCCCTGTAGACGCTGTGGGCTCTGGATGTTCCTGAGTGGCACAGGTAGTCCTAGATGCTTTGGGACAAGGGCATGGCATACTTGACAGTCATTTTAAAAAGTTCATTCTAGCTTCTCTGGAGAACAGGCCATAAGTGGGCAAGGATGGGAAGAAGGAGACCAGTTAGGGGATTATGGCAATAATCCAGGAAAGAAACCATATTGCCTTGGACAAAGAGAAGAGCAGTAGAGATGGGAAGAGGTCAGAGTTTACACATATTTTGACAGAATTTGCTAATGGACTGGATGTGGAATGTAAGAAGAGTGAAGGATGACCCCAAGGTTTTCAGTTCAGACAAGTGGAAGAAAGATGCAGTCACATACTGACATGCAGAAGACTAAAGCAGTCTTGTTTTTGAAACAGTGCAACAATGTGCAAGTCTCCTAAATCCATGAGGTGCAATTTACTTTTGTCTATGTCAGGAAGGAAAGGCTACATGACAAAAGGGCGCTAAGTGCAGAGAGTACAAGCTTCATCTTCTTCTCAATTTTATTTGAAGCCAGTCTTCACTATAACAAAACAAATGTTAAATTTTGTATGCTTAGCTCTAGCCTGGATTTGCATTCAATTCATACCCAATACCAATGCTGCTGTCAGCACATGCCCCACTTCCTAATCCCCATAAGGCCTCGGTGGCCTGCTAAACCCTAACTATCCTACGGAGCGGAAAATCTCACGAAGTAAAAAGAGGGAGATATAAAGGAGGGAGGGGAGACAGGCAAATCAGTATGTAGGTGGGTAGATAATCCTTACTTCCCTATTCACTCAGCCTTCACTGTCCATTCCATTTCATAACTCCTTCCAAGCTTTATGTTATATGTTCAATACATTCTGAAGGCACTGTGACTGTGAGCAAATTTAGGATTTGGGGGGGGGATGGGAAAAATTGGTTGTGAATTGATACTGTAAAAAGAAATGTGAAGAAAATGAAAATGTATTCATTTCTTAAAAAAAAACCTTTAAAAATATGAGGTCACTTTGTTAATATCTAATTGATTTGTGAGTGACTCAATTGTTGCTAAAACAATTAAGTTAAAGAATGATGGGAACTTTATATTAGAGGGCTCTGAATGATACCACCTGAACCCATTGATTCATCTGAGCATCATTAAAAGTGAGAAACCAGACACTGTGTCCTTATTATGTGAAGGAATAAGAAAACATACACAGAACCCTCCAAGAATATTCTTGCCTAAAAAAATTCAAACTGGGGACTTCCCTGGCAGTCCAGTGGTTAAGACTCTGTGCTTCCACTGCAGGGGGCACAGGTGTGATCCCTCGTTGGGGAACTAGATCTCACATGCATGCTGCAACTAAGAGTCCACATCCGCAACTAAGAGCCTCCATGCCACAGCCTCCATGTGCTGCAATGAAGATCCCATGTGCTACAATTAAGACCCAGTGCAGCCAAAATAAAAAATTCAATAAATAAATAATTTTTTTAAAAGACCTTGAATAGCCAAAGCAATCTTGAGAAAGAACGGAGCTGGAGGAATCAGGCTCCCTGACTTCAAACTATACTTCAAAGCTACAGTAATCAACACAGTATGGTACTGGCACAAAAACAGAAATATAGATCAATGGTACAGGATAGAAAGCCCAGAGATAAACCCACACACATATGGTCACCTAATTTATGACAAAGGAGGCAAGAACATACAGTGGAGAAAAGACAGCCTCTTCAATAAGTGGTGCCAGAAAACTGGACAGCTACATGTAAAAGGATGAAATTAGAACACTACCTAACACCATACACAAAAATAAACTCCAAATGGATTAAACATATAAATGTAAGACCAGACACTATAAAACTCTTAGAGGAAAACATAGGAAAAACACTCTTTGACATAAACCACAGCAAGATCTTTTTTGATCCACCTCCTAGAGTAATAAAAATAAAATCAAAAATAAACAAATGGGACCTAATTAAAATTAAAGCTTTTGTACATCAAAGGAAACCATAAACAAGACGAAAAGACAACCCTCAGAATGGGAGAAAATATTTGCAAATGAAACAAAGGACAAACGATTAATCTCCAAAATATACACACAGCTCATGGAGCTCAATATCAAAAAAAGAAACAACCCAATTAAAAAATTGGCAGAAGACCTAAATAGACATTTCACCAAAGAAGACATACAGATGGCCAAGAGGCACATGAAAAGATGTTCAACATCGCTAATTATTAGAGAAATGCAAATCAAAACTACAATGAGGTATCACCTCACACCGGTCAGAATGGCCATCATCAAAAAATCTACAAACAATAAATGCTGGAAAGGGTGTGGTGAAAAGGGAACCCTCCTGCACTGTTGGTGGGAATGTAAATTGATACAGCCACTATGGAGAACAGTATGGAGGTTCCTTAAAAAACTAAAAACAGAAGTACCATACGACCCAGCAATCCCACTACTGGGCATATATCCTGAGAAAACCATAATTCAAAAGGAGTCATGTACCGCAATGTTTACTGCAGCACTATTTACAATAGCCAGGGGCTTCCCTGGTGGCGCAGTGGTTGAGAGTCCGCCTGCCGATGCAGGGGACACGGGTTCGTGCCCTGGGTCTGGGAAGATCCCACATGCCGTGGAGCGGCTGGGCCCGTGAGCCATGGCCGCTGAGCCTGCGCATCCGGAGCCTGTGCTCCGCAATGGGAGAGGCCACAACAGTGAGAGGCCCACGTATCGCAAAAAACAAACAAACAAAAAAAACAAAACAAAAAAAATACAATAGCCAGGACATGGAAGCAACCTAAGTGTCCATCGACAGATGAATGGATGAAGAAGATGTGGCACATATATACAATGGAATATTACTCAGCCATAAAACGAAACGAAATTGAGTTTTTTGTAGTGGGGTGGATGGACCTAGAGTCTGTCATACAGAGTGAACTAAGTCAGAAAGAGAAGAACAAATACCGTATGCTAACACATACATATGGAATCTTAAAAAAAAAAAAATGGTACTGATGAACCTAGTGGCAGGACAGGAATAAAGATGCAAACGTAGAGAATGCACCTGAGGACACGTGGTGGGGGCTAGGGGGAAGCTGGGATGAAGTGAGAGAGTGGCATGGACATATATACACTACCAAATGTAAAATAGCTAGCTAGTGGGAAGCTGCTGCATAGCACAGGGAGATCAACTCAATGCTTTGTGACGACCTAGGGGGTGGGATAGGGAGGGTGGGAGGGAGATGCAAGAGGGAGGAGATATGGGGATATATGTATACGTATAGCTGATTCACGTTGTTGTGCAACAGAAACTAACACACTATTGTGAAGCAATTATACTCCAATAAAGATCTATTTTTAAAAAAAAGCCATGGTGAGAGCATGCGTCAGATGTTTGAGGAAGAGCAAAGAGGCTAACTGAGCAGAGTTAGTGAGTGAGTGGAGAGTAGTTGGAAATGAACCTGGAGAAGCAACAAAGGGGTCAGATGGTGGCAAGCCTCACAGGCCACAGTAAAGACTTTGCTTTTTACTTTGGTGGCAATGGGAAGCCATCAGAGGGTTTTGGAAGAGAGAAGAAATCTTATGTTTTAAAAATAATCACTTTGGCTACTCTGCTGACAATATGGTAGGAGACAAAGAGAGAACAGATCAGTTAGGAGACTATGGCAGATTGCAAAAAAATGGCCCCAAATTCTTCCCTGTTCCTGTATGCACATTTCCTTACAAAGTACCTCTGCTGCTCCTCTCATAAGTAGTCTATTTCAACATCCCCTTGGATTTGGGCTGTCTTTGTAACTATGAACAACAGTGGGAGAAGTGAAGTTGTGGGAATTCTTAGTCTACATCTCAAAAGGCCATACAGCTCCCTCTCGTTCTCTTGGCTCTATTAGAGCACCGTGTTAAGAAGCATGGGACAGCTTACTGGTCCTGGTGTAGCAGAGATAAGCCATCCCAGCTGAAGCCTCCAAACCCACCAGTCCCCATTTGCTACATGAGTGAGCCCACCAGCAAAAGAACTCCCCCCACCCTGACCTCCCCAAGCCTGATCCAAATTGCCAGCCCCAGAACCATAAACTAATAAATGATTGTTGCTTTAAGCCACTAAATTCCGACGGTGAGTGGTAATAGATAACTGATACAGAGGCTGTCACAACATCAAGGACATAGACAATGGAGGCTTAGACTAGAGTGAGAGCAGTGGGTAGTGAGAAGTACTCAGATTCTAGACATATTTTGAAGGGACAGCCGATAGGCTTTCCTAATAGTTTACAGGTGGCTTATGAGAGATGAGTCAGGGATGACACCCAAGATTTTCGCCCAAGTCATGGAAAAGGTCAAGTTTCCATGAATTGAGATGGGAAAGACCACAGATGAAGCAGGTATAGGAAGAAAATCAGGAGGTAAATTTGAGATTTCTATTAGTCATACAAAAAGAAATGCTGAGTAGGCATCTGGATACACAGAGTCTAGAGTTCAAAGAGGTCCAGGCAAGTGTATATATATATATATATATATATATATTTGGGGGCTAGTAGGGTATTATTAGTATTTAAAGCTAGCATTTAGGACCATGAGGACTGAGCCCAGGAGCTCTTCAATGTTGAGAGGTCAGAGAGATAAGAAAGAACCAGTAAAGGAATTGAAAAGGAGCAGAGGGGTAGGAGGAAAAACTGCTGATAGGAAATGGCAACTATGTGACAGGATACAGGTGGTGGCTCATACTATGGTGGAAATCATTTTGCAACTTCTAAATGTATCAAATCAACATGCTGTACCTTAAACTTACACAAAGTTATGTGTCAATCATATGTCAATAAAGTTGGGAAAATGATCTGTCAAGCAAAAGATGAGGATTAAAAACAGATCTTTGGACTTAGCAAAATGAAAGTCATTAGTGACTTTGAGGAAAGCAATTTTTTTTTAGAGTAGGAAGGGAGAAAGTCTGATGAAAGTGAGTTTAATAACAAATGGGAGGAAGTAATTGGACACATAAGTTTTGCCATAAAGGGAAGTTGTGTGGTGGCATAAGGAGGAAATGGAGTCAAGGAAGAGTAATTATTTTAAGGTAGGAGAAATAACAGCATGTTTAGATACTGAAGGGAATAATCCAGTAATGAGGGAAAATGTGATCTTGCAGGAGAGACACTGGAGCCAAATCCTGGAGTAGGTGAAAGGAATCTTCGTGCATGAGCGAGGAAGAGAGACTTAGAAACACAGAGACTATTCCACAAGAATCTCAGTCCTAAAATAATGGAGAGAAATCAGAGGGAAATCAGGTACACCCACCTCCCACATCCATGGCAACTGTCATCAGTTATCAAAGCATTTTTCACACCTCCGAGACCAGAACCAACCTAAAAATGCTCAACATAACCTTCCAGGCATCCTAATAGATGGGAGTTGTCACATGTGATGAGAAGTACAGCTGACTCTTGAACAATGTGGCGCTGAGGGGCGCTGACCCTCCCTGGGGTGGAAAACTCACATATGGCTTTACGGTCGGCCCTCCCTACCCACGGTTCCACATGCATGGATCCAACCAACCATGGATCGTGTAGTACTGTAGCACATATTTATTGAAAAAAGTCCCAGTATAAGTGGATCCTCTCAGTTCAAACCCATGTTGTTCAAGGGTCAACTGTATTTGCCAAAATATTTTGGAAGTCCAAAGGTCAAAAAGAGGTGCAAAAAGCAAACCCCTCTCCTTTCTCGTAACATAAATATTCACTGGAGACATATGTTATTTTTAAATTTGGAACTAGTCCTATACCTGCTAGCCTACTACTGAAACTGTAATTATTTGATGGATAAAGTTGATAACAGGAGGCTTCACCAAAACTTGAAATCCAAACTACTATTTTTAACTTCAAAGCCAGCCATGTGCTTCAGAAAAACTGTCACTCTCACACCCAAATCCAACTTTTTTCTAACCTGCCTTCCTTCTCACTAAACACTAAACAGTCCCAACCTTTTGGACTCGGATACCACGGTCAATGAGTTTTGTTATTAGATGCTCAGCCTCTTCATGAGATGCTTCCCCTACCTCTCAGGCCTACAAAAACTAGACTTTTCTTCTTTGCTGGCCACTTCAGTGAAGGCTAATCATCCTTCCAAGCTCCAAGGCTCAGAAGAATATTTCCATACCATCTACCCCACACCTCTGAGGGTGCATATCCAGGTATCTTCATCTCTCATGTATACTGATCACTACCACTGGCAGTCTAAAACCTAAGAAACCATGGTCTATCTCATAGTATCTCTCTCCACCCTGGGTATACAATCATCTGGGGTCAACGTCTAGGTGAGTGATTCATCCAACACACCAGTCTCATTGTTCTTGAACACCTTCATGTAACCTCCATTTCATCCATCTACATCCATGGCCAAACCCTACACTCCATCAGCACTCTAAAAATCTAAAACTCCAATATTCTACTCAGACTACAGAGTACTTCTATCCTATCAGCTATCTCCCTTATACCTACCTACACGTGTATATTTACTTCATTCTGACTTCTAATCCCTTGAACCAATTATTTTCTCTCAATCTTTCAGCCTGCTCCTGGCCTGGTCATCACCTCTATCCAGTCTAAACCTCACATGCCATCACTTCAACCACCATCTTGTCAAGACCTTGAATTCCCTTGCATTCCTACCATAGGTACATTATAAAATCCAAATACTGGATCATTCCAACTATTCATAATCTCTAGTTCTACTGAATTTTGCTATAGAAAGTCACACAATTATATGAACTAGTGTCACTACAAATGAATGCTCCTTGCCTAACTGGTAAACTTTCCCAAAATCTCTAGTCAGCTCTTTCTTCCATTCCTGATGGTATTTGACAGCTGACCATTCTCGCCTTCTCAAATTCTCTCCCTCCTCGTCTTCTAGAGCTCCACTGTCTTTCTCAGTCTTTTTCATTGGATCATCTTCCTTATATGGTGGTGCTTCCCAGAGTTCCCTCTTCTGTTTTATTCTTTCTTATTCCTCAAACTCCGTCTTAGGTATCACATCCACTCTCAACACTGTTTTCACTACCACTTATATGTCAATAACATTTTAATCTCTACATTACCTAGAATCCCTTTCCTCATCCCCAGACGAATGTGGCCAACTGCCCACTGAATAGCACCAATTGTGTGACCTAAAGGCACGTTCAAGACCGATCTTATTCTCCCATACATGTGATAATCCTCATGTGATTCCTATCTTAGGAAGTCATAAACCTAGGAGGCATCCTTGACTCTACCTTCTCCTCATCCCACATATCCAAGTGGGCACCAACTTCACCATCTTAATATACCTTGCATCCATCCTATCCTCGAGCCCCACTGCATAATTTGGAGTTCTATCATATCTTGCCTTCACAATTGGGCCTTGCTCCACTACAATTCATTCTGCACATTGCCACATAAAACTGATCTTAACTTTCCTCCACTTAAAATCTCTTCCCCATGGACCACCACAGCCTGAAGGATAATGTTCAAAACCTTTAACATGGTGGGGAAGAGGGCCTTTTATTATTTGGTGTTTGTTTACTTATTAAACCTCATCTCTCTATTCTCTCCTTAACACATTAAAGTCTGTGTTTTGTCTGTAACCTGTTCATTTGGCCTTAGTTCTTTCTTGTGCCTACAATGCCTTATCCACCATCCTCACCAAACAATCGCTACTTGCTCTCAAAATTCAGTTCAGATGAAAATGCCTCCAGAAAGCCTCTTCTGAGTGTCTTAAAATCTCACACTCACACAGTTTTCCTCTATTCCCCACTATACTCGATGCATACATCTAATTATAATATTTATCTCATTGTATTTTGGCCTTGTCTGTGGCTTCCAAGCAATACTATAAACTCCTGAAGAAAAGTTAGGGACTTGGGACCAGAGCAGATGCTCTGTCTTTACTGAGTGAAAAAATAAATAATGAATACAATATCTTTAACATGTATGAACCTGTAAAAATTCCATTTATTTACATGTTTCAGCAATTCAAAACAACTTTAATAAAAAGTTTCCTCCACTCCCTCCATGTTTTGTCCTAACAGCATATGCTAAAACCTGAAGGTCTGATCGCATAAATCAACCAGTTCAATGACTGTTAAACAGAGTAAAATTCAAAGTAAATTCTGAGAGCAGCAAGGCCAAAGAAAAAGGTTGTCAAAAGAGGAGGGAAAGATACACCCTGGCAGCCAGAAAACCTCATAACAAAACTACAGTTCAACATTCACAATTATAACATTTGTTCAACACGCTTATCAGCCAAATGAGCAGTCACTGTATCTGACCAAAAAGAGATTAGAGGATATATTCTAAAACAACGGAAAGAACTGAAATCTTCAGGTTAGAAGCTTGAATGGAATGTGTCATTGGTCCCAAGTGAAATCATGAATCTTTAAATAAATAATAACAAACTTATCTATGCAGTTTGAATTCTCAACTTCCTTGGGCCTAAAGAAATGAACAATGGAAAATTTTACAGTATTTAATGTCATAGCTTTTGAAATGTCTTCAAAATACATAAAACTAAAGTAACTCAGGCTAACTGAATGAAAGCCAATATAAATTAACAAAATTTTTAAATCATAAATGCAATTATATTACTTTTTATATATTATTACTTTATATATATATTACTTTTTATATATTATAAAATTATATATTACAATTATATTACTAATGTGGCTTGGAACAGGTTAAAAAATTATGAGGCCAGAAGTACTTGGTGGACCCAATTTATAAAAACAACAATGTTCAATCTATTGTTTGAAAAGAGATGGGATCTTCCACATTGCTTGAAAAATCTGTTTCAAATAATTGAAATGGGAGAAAAATGACAAACATCCCTTGTCCTATTAGCTTAGCAAATTTGTTTCCTATCGTGTGGAAATAGTACACACAACCTCCAAACAATTTATCACTAATTGTGAATCAAAGATTTATATTATACTTATATAACTATATCATATTGTATTATATTGCTCATCTCTAGATCTGTAATAGTTTTAAAAATATATAATACTTATAGATTTCACATCTCCTAAAGAAACATCTATTGCCCACCTGATCAAAGTTTAAATTATCACCCAGGTTTCTTTTTTGAGATAAACTGAGCTCATTGTCATCAATCAAGAAATATTAAGATCAGGTTTTGCTATAGACCCATAAATAACCCTGAAACTACTATTTCCTTACATTTCTTCCAAATATAGTTATAATTTCACTTTTCATTGTGCTTTTCTCCCGAAATTTTAATTTTTTTCCTTCACACAGATATTTTCATATACACCTGAATCCTATGAGTCTCCCCAAATTTTAAACCAGAAGACTCCACTTAGATTTTTGCCCTCAGCTCTAGCATTTCTCCTCATCTTCCCATCTTAATCTGCTCCATTTCTAGAACAAGAAAGATCTAACAAAAGCAAAATTTTTTAAAGTTCAACTTTCTTAAATTTTCCAAACCCCTAATAGTGATAAAGGGGTTTAATTTAATTCACCTAATGGTTTGTGAACAATAGTCAAAAAGTATCACAAGGCTATGAATATTATGTCTCAGAAAAACTATTCCAGAAATTTAACACCTGCAGGAAGGCTAAACGAATTGCTTAATAAGTACCATCAATCAATCAACAAGTGAAAAACTATTGTTACATCTCTATGGGCATTTTTATTCTCAAACTAATGATTTATTTACCTTTTGGTTATCAATTCTCAACTGGAGACACCAATCAATTAAAATCCAGTAAATTTTAGGTTGATAAAATAAATGTTAACAAAGACATGATACTGAAAGACATTAGCCAGGTGATGACAACTACCTAATATTAACCAAGTAAGCAAATAACCAAGGCAGAGGTTTTAGTTACCACTAATCTACTAAAGCAAGTAAAAATGCTTCAAAAATTGCATTCTTATCCAATGTTTTTATATCATATCTTTAAATGTAACATTAAAAAGCCCCTGATTATTACATTTCAAAATTTAGATGAGTCATAGTGCTTTGAGTGCAGGAATTGGATGTGAATCAAAATTGTAAACATGCACTTGCTTGCTAGTCAAAACGTCAATATGGACAGATTCAGGAAGAGTAAAACATATTATCTTAAAATATATCCAGGGTTTTTTAAATGGTCACTTCTCAACTGTTAACACAGTTCAGTAAACATGCAATCTGCCCATCCTGTCCTTGAATATCTCAATATTACTAAATATTTCTAACCCCATCACCTCACTTTATGGATAGGTGCCTGAGACCTAGGGTCTTTAGCGATACTTAGCAGGATTATGTCTCAAGGCCATCATGGTCTGAGGCTTAGCAGAGGTGAAAGTAAGGAAAACTGAATGAGGTCCCAGAAGAGCTGTAGCTTATGATACAGGATCATAAGCTTCTGTGTCTAAATCTAGAACCTGAAATTGAATCATCAAATCGAGACAATAAAACTGGCAGATAAACTGGAAGAAAAAGACAGGGAATGCCCATTTTAGTTTATGGCATAAGACCTTGACCATGAAGGAACACATCAAAAAAGTGTTGAACAGATGAATGATTGATTGCATGATACTTGATAGCATGATTTCACTGATTTTAGAAGCTCCAAATTCAGAAACTAAACTGAGGGATCAGGATGCCATGGCTGAAATTAAAATTCATGGAGAGTAGGGGCAACACAGCGGCAAGTCTCTGCAAATCTTTGTATAGCTGTTGCAGACATTTCAAAACATACATTCATATACGTATGTGATATATAGAGAGGGATACAGATATATACTGTTTCTTCAGGGAATTCCTGCAAATGAGTACAGAGCCAGAGAACCAGGAGGTCTGAAAACAGGCCCTGTTCACCCATAAGCCTTTGCATTAAAGTGGACAGGATCTAAGCGAGTCACTGGAAATCAGGAGGAGACAGTCACCCCAGGACGAGCAGAACACGGCTGGAATCCCCTGTGCTGCCTTCGAGTAGGGAATCGGTCGGGGGAGAGTGGGACGACTGCAACCTGCTGCAGGAAGGTATGCAAAGATCGCGCCGACCTGTTTCCGACCTGTTTCCTGGATCCCGCTGAGCCCCACCGTAGGCACCAGAGCCGGCCCCACCCAGGCATCCGAGAGCTCTCTAACGTAGAAGGCCTAGTTCTTCAGGAGTTCAGACAGGACAGGACGAGGGCAAACGGCAAGACCTGTCCCCTTCCTGGCCGCCCACACCGCGACGCGGCCCTCTCACCACATGCTCCACTCCCCATCTCCCATCAGAGCTCCAGGCCCACAGGGCCTCAGCCTCCCTCCCAGCAAGCTGAGTCAGGCCACCGGCGGGTGCGACCCGGCGGCCTCTGTGCTGGAGGCAGCTGCCCGCAGCCTGCCGCCTGCCACCCGCATAGCTTACCTT
Organism: Orcinus orca; assembly: GCF_937001465.1. Lineage (NCBI taxonomy): Eukaryota > Metazoa > Chordata > Mammalia > Artiodactyla > Delphinidae > Orcinus > Orcinus orca. Next base: position 51,433,605 of record NC_064564.1, read on the forward strand.
CTTTCTGCCACAAGCTCAACCCCACGCCGGCTGCCTGACGTGGCCCGCCCCGCCGTCTCGAACGCCTGGGGGCGGGGACTACGGGGAGACAGCCAATGGACTGCAGACGGCAAGGGCCTGCCCCCGCCTCCTCCAACTTCGGCCCGCCCACCCTCGCTCGCGCGCACGCGTGTTCAAGGCCAAGGCCGCGCACTGCGGCTGGAACGCAGCGTGGGCGGAGAAGCGCAGCTCCGCAGCCGCCTGGGGGAAGGTAGGGCGGCGCGTGCAAGTGCTGGCTGTGGGGCTGCGCCGCAGTGGGGAGTTGGCCCAAGGGAAGGCAGTTTAAAGGAACCCGCCTGGAGATGCCACTGCAGCGTGTCCGGATGGTCCTGTTGGCAGCCTGCCCCTATGCAGCTTTTGGCGGTGCAAAGCAGCTTCTTGGTATTTGGAGATTTTGTTTCCCGGGAAAAAACTAATACCGATAACATTAGGATTCAGAAATTTTAATACAGACGGCAGACTTGCGGTTTCGTTCTTCTTCTTGTAGCTGCTGCTTGGTATCTTTACTTCAGTTGGCCAGCACAGAACATTGCAGTTCTTGATGCTACAGTGACATTATCCACCTGTTGGGTAGTCCTGCAGGTCGTCCTGGCCCAGGCATTTCTGTTGATTTAATCTGGGGAGAAGTGGCGCCCATAATTGTTACTTTTATTGTTGTTATTATTTTTGTCTAATACTTATTGAGTGTCCACCCATGCATGAACACGCATTTTCATAAGAAGGCTCTAAGACACCTGGCACCATGGAACAGAAGCTAAAAGAGGCAGCAGGAAAAAAAGATGAGGTTATGACAAAATGGAATTCTGATTGTGGATGGCAAAAGTGAAAATTATATACAAGATGAAATAGTTAAGACAAGTTGCTCTAGAGAACCTGACTTACCAGCAGTTTCTAAACCCTAGTGCACCTTTACAAGCATTTGAGGAGGTTTTTTTAAAATACCAGTAGCTGAGCCCCATTTCTAGAGATTCTGTTTTAATAGCTCTGCTGTGGGGCCTTGGCATTGGTCTTTTTCTAAGTTTCCAAAGTGTTTTTAATATGCTGACAAGTTCTACTTCTCATTTGTAAGAAAGATTTGGTTTCCTATACTCCACTTCAGAAAAGTAATAATATACCACAGACCATCTTCAGTTCTCTCAATAATCTATTATGCATTTATTATGTAAGAATTTATCTAAATTAATTTTGAACCTACTTATATATTCAATCTGTTACCCTTTGAGAGAAAGGAGTGTTATAAGGTTTATAACTGCCTTCTTGATTTTATGGACTTTGATGATATTCCCCTTCAGTCTTTTTTTTTTTGGCTGCGTCAGGTCTTGGCTGCACGTGGACTTTCTCTAGTTGCAGCGAGCGGGGGCTGCTCTTCATTGCGGTGCGTGGGCTTCTCATTGCAGTGGCTTCTCTTGTTGCGGAGCACGGGCTCTAGGCGTGTGGGTGTCAGTACTTGCAGCACGTGGGCTCAGTAGTTGCGACATGCAGCCCCTAGAGCGCGGGCTTTAGTAGTTGTGGCTCGTGGGCTCTAGAGCGCAGGCTCCGTAGTTGTGGCGCACGGGCTTAGTTGCTCCGCGGCATGTGGGATCTTCCCAGACCAGGGATAGAAACCGTGTCCCTTGCATTGGCAGGCAGATTCTTAACCACTTCACCATCAGAGAAGTCCCCCCTGTGCAGCCTTAATAATTCCAAATACAACAGCACTTCTTTTAGGACTATTTTAATTCTTTTTAAAAATTCTTTTTCTTTTAAGAAGATGTTGGGGGGTAGGAGTTTATTAAATTATTTTATTTATTTTTGTTGTGTTGGGTCTTCATTTCTGTGCGAGGGCTTTCTCTAGTTGTGGCAAGCGGGGGCCACTCTTCATCGCGGTGCGCTGGCCTCTCACTATCGTGGCCTCTCGTTGCGGAGCACAGGCTCCAGACGTGCAGGCTCAGTAGTTGTGGCTCACGGGCCCAGTTGCTCCGCGGCATGTGGGATCCTCTCAGACCAGGGCTCGAACCCGTGTCCCCTGCATTAGCAGGCAGATTCTCAACCACTGCGCCACCAGGGAAGCCCCTAAAAATTCTTTTTCTATTTCCTTATTTTTTGAGATACATTAGTCAAAGTTACAAATGAACATTTAACTATGTGAACAGCACCTTTCAATGTATGTCAACTCATTTAATCCAACTTTATGAAGCAGGCACAGTTATTACACACATTTTATAAATAATGAAAATTAGGCACAAGGAGTAAAGCATCTTGATCAAGAGGCACTCTGGCTCTCAATAAATAAATGTACTGCATCTGTTATAGAAAGTCTGGTTTTAGGAGTGTTTGGGGAAACGCCCATTTAAAGAAAGATGGTGAGTCTGTGATTTTTCACTTTTGACACTTCCCCTAGATTCTGATTTTGGGCAGGATTGAGGGATTTAGGCTGTTAAACCAACAACCTAAAACTGACAACAACTTGCTGCAGATCTTGGGCTAGGCTGGAAGCACAAGGGCTCACTCTCTTCTGGGATATACTCACCCTACTTCTGGGATATACTCCTTCTATACATGACTGTAGTTCAGCAAGGATTTTTCTACCTTTTAATTTATTTAATCTATTGCTATACCTGGCACTGTGCTAGATATGAGAGATAGCAAGATGAAATACACAATCCAGAGCCTCAGGGAGCCAGCTCATCCTGGAGATTTATTTGTACAAGACTAGAGGTATAGACTTTTAGAACCAGAAAGGATGTCAGAAGCTGCCAGTCTATGACAAAGTTTTAACTAAGTGCTGAAATGAAAAATAAAGACAATGTATTAAGTTTTCATAAAAATAAATTTATTCAGTGTAAAGGACTGTTCTTTGTGAGGTTATGCTTTGATTTTTTCTGTTAAAAATGTTCTCTCTTTGGGAATATACTGTATAGCACAGGAAACTCTACCTAATGCACTGTGGTGACCTAAATGGAAGGGAAGTCCAAAAGGGAGGGGATATCTGTATGTGTATGGCTGATTGATTCATTTTGTTGTGCAGTGGAGGCTAACACAACATTGTAAAGCAACCATACTCCAATAAAAATTAATTTTAAAAAAAAGAAAAAGTAAATAAAGAGAGCTAAATGCTAAAAAAAATTTTAAATGTAAAAAAAAAAATGTTCTCTCCTAATAATTAGTAGGTTAAGTTGTTGGGAGTTTTGTTTACTTTAACGACCTTAAAGTCCTGTGTTGATTCTCAAAATTTTTTGATGTTTTTCTGATTTAGTTTAACTGTCCATTGCTGGCGAGGGAAATTAAGATTGCAGAGGGACAAAGTCCAGTTCTCTTTCTACTGCATACCCATTGGAACAGCCCATTTCATGAGCAGGGCTAGAAATGTTTGAAAATAATAATAACAAATTTAAAAAGAAATCAGGATCAAGGTTAGACAACAAAGATTAGAACTGGTTCTGATAGGCCAGCTGTGTTGTTAGCCAGGAAGAGAAGTCTCCTGCCTGCTTAATTAATCAGATTAGCTAAGTAGCTTGGTTTCCTTCTGAGCTGAAAGCAAAGAATGGGGCCTGAGGGAATACAGCTACTGTATGGACTGACATTTTTGTTGTTGTTGTTGTCGTTGTTGTTGGTACTCGGGCCTTTCACTGTTGTGGCGTCTCCCGTTGTGGAGCACAGGCTCCGGACGCGCAGGCTCAGCGGTCATGGCTCACGGGCCTAGCCGCTCTGCGGCATGTGGGATCCTCCTGGACCAGGACACGAACCCGTGTCCCCTGCATCGGCAGGCAGACTCTCAACCACTGCGCCACCAGGGAAGCCCTGGAGTGACATTTTGATTGGGGTAAGACTAGGAAAAATCAGCTGGACTGAGTAAGGCACACCCATATCTGATATAGATATGTGGAGTCTATATTCCCTGAGAGTCAGCCTGGGGAGAATTTTTGAGAAACAGCAGGGAGAGACTGGACCCGGATGGGGGCCATGGGAGAAGAATCAACTTCATTCATGTAACCTGCAGAGGGTGGTCTAGACCTAATACCAGAAGCCCCAGCTCAGATGGAAATTTCAATTGAAGGATCAAAACAGACTTCAAATCTGTATATTATTTTCTGGATAGGCTTAGATCCTACATGCAATACATGCAAATGAACTCTTTGCCTTTTAAATATTCAGGACAAACCACCTTCTTGCAGAGATAAGCAAGCAGACAGCATTTCTCTGTTAAACTCCTTGTATTATTACCCCTGAAGTTGTTAAGCAGTTAGTTCTCTATTGTACCAGACCCTTTAGATAAGTACACGTTTTGAAGTCAGTAGAGAAGGGCCTATTGACTTTAACAACAACAAAAAAAGAAAGAGAGTAAGAAAAATGTGTCCACTCCCAAATCATTAACTGAACTGAAAAGAATATGCTAACAAAAAAAGACACTGTAGTGTGAATCCTGTACTGTAAGAGAAGGTCATGTCCCCCACAGCATCAGGAGAGGCACAAAGCCTTGAACTCAGGCCCAAGCATGCTGGGCTAGCTCAACACGCACACACATTCATCAGCAGGAACGAAACTGGGAGGAGAAATTCAGAACTGAGTCACAGGGCTCCACTGTCGACACATAACAGAAAGTAGTCTTATTAGACTTAATTAGATGTGAGTAGATGGCTCCAATGGCTCCCCATTTCTTTTAGAGGAGAAGCCAAAGCCCTTACAAAGGTCAACAAACTATACATGATCAGTCTCCCTGTACCATGCACCTCCATCCCCAACACACACACACACTGCCTGTTAATCTTTGACCTTGCCTTCTACACTCACCCCAGCCAACTCCACTCCAATAACCCTGCCTACTCTCTGCTGCAGGATCTTGGCACTTCCCCCCACATATTCTCATGACTCATTCCATTGAATCATTCAAGCCTTTGCTGAGATATTACCTCCCGGATAAGGCCTACTCTCTCAGTCAGGGTCCCAGCAGGAAACAGATGGCACAATCAAATTAGGAAAATGGAGAAGCATTTAATAAGGGACTATAAACAAAGGTGTGGGCATGGAATAAAGAGATCACAAGGGAAACTCAGGAACATTGAGGCCCCCAAAATCACCTCTGAGCCTAAAGGGGCAAGAATAAGGAGTAGTTACCAAACATGGAGAAGGCTGTGTACATAGGGGCTACCTGACAGGAATTGGGAGCTTAGGTCAAGGAACACAGCCAGTCCACAGTGACCCAACAGGGAGAGGAGAGCCCAGGAGTTAATACTTTGACCTCCCTCATTCTCCTCTCTCTTTCTGATCTTCTGACACAAGGGAACCAATGATGCTGTTCATATAGGTCCATCTCCTGGGGTACAGTGAAGGGGCAAAAAGAAGATATCTCTCAATCAATCTTACCTTGATTACCTACAACAGTTAGCTTTTGCTGTGTAACAAACTTAGAGGCTTAAAATCACAAATGTTTATATTGCAAAAGCAACCATGTCTAGTCATGGTAAGGGTGGAAAGGGCCCAGGGAAGGGAGGGGCCAAGCACCATGGAAAACTGCTGTGCAAAAACCTGGGGATCAGGAAGCCTGCCATCCAGTGTCTGGCCCAGCATGGAGGCATTAAGCCCATCTCCAGCCTCTTCCAAGGGGAGACCAGCAGGGTGCTCCAAGTCCTTCTGATGAACATGATCCAGGATACAGTCACCTACACAGAGTACGCCAAGCCCAAAGCAGGCACAGCCATGGTAGTCTACAAGCTCAAACCCCAGGGATGTATTCTAGGGCTTCGGTGGCTGAGAGTACAGGATCTGCCATACCTCAACATTGAAAAAAAGAGCCCTTTTCAGGGCATCCCATGAAGTCACATAAAGGGTTGTTGTGCATTGCAGAATTGTTAAATCTGAGTAGGTACAATTCAATAGCGGTTTGCATAAGGCTGCTGAAAGGTAAATGCATTATTATTTTGCAATGCAATTACATAACTTAATCCTGGAACATTTTGTCACACTAAGGTGTTGAGAAATCGGGGTTTGTTGTTTTTTAACAAAGCAAAAGAAATAGGTCTTCTAAAAAGGGGTACAATAGATGAGCACAAGCAAATGGTGCTGATAAAAAGACTGGCTACCTAAAAAAACAAAAACAAACAAACAAAAAAAGAAACATTTATTCATTTTCAGGATCCTATGGGTTGCTTAGGCAATTCTTCTGATATAGGCTGGCTTTTGCTGGTTCCTCCTGAGTCTACTTATGTGTCTGCAGTCAGCTGGCAGCTTGGCTGTTCTAGAATAGCCTCAGCCACCTCATATGTGGTGGCTTGCTCAGTGTCAGCTGGAGCAATAGGGATGATGTAGCCATGTATCCGTATTAACTGTAACCACTCACTTTTCTTACTCATATGACACCATCAGATCCTTGCTAATATCAAGATACATTATTTTGATGGAATTCCCATGTTAAAACAATACCGATTTTTATTTGACCCAGCAGTGTTTCCAGCCCCAGGGGATAGAACAGGATTGATCAAAACCAGAGGTCAGCAAATTTTTTCTGTAATGAGCCAGAAAGTAAATATTTTAGGTTTGTGAACCAAGAGGCAAAATTGAGGATATTATATAGAAACTTAAATAAAAAGAGAGAAAACAAATTTCCACAAAACTTTTATTGATGAACTCCAAAGTGTAATGATAATTGAGCACAATCATTTGTAATTCGTGTCTACTAATGAGAAGAATGGAATTCTTTGTTGGAAGATAATAGTTCATTTAATTGGGATTCAAAGTTTGAATTCCCTGTCATCAAAATCAGTTCCACATATTCATCTGTTAATGCTGATCTGTAATGTGATTTTATGCATTTCATCTTTGAAAACACCTTTTACACAGATAGATATGGCCAAATACTGATATCAATCTATGAGAGTATGATTTTAATTGAGCATATTTATCACTTGGAAGTAATTTACAGAATTCTATTAGGTTCTTCTCTTGATATTTGCCAATTACCATGTCATTATATTGCAGATTAATCACTTCCAATTGAAGGTTAGGTGGAAGATACTCAGCTGCAAAGTTACATGGATTTTGAAATATGGAAATTTCCTTTCCACATGCATTAAGATCCAAAAATGCTTTTGGAACTGTAGTTTGAGCATAGAGAATATATCTCCTGCAAATTTTTGTGGGAATGAAGATCTTGCTTCTTTTTAAAACTTTGACAGCACAGGAAGTATATTAAACAGCTTGACATTACTTGTGATTCAAGCAGCATCAGTTGTTCTTAAAATGACTTTCCCACAGCATTACATTTGCATATGGGCACTGTCTGCCTTGTAATTTGATATTGAGAAATTGACCAAGTCTGCAGCAAAAGCGAATTTTCAAAACCAGTCAGTGTTCAATAAAAGTGATCGAGGGAAGTTCTCATTTCAAAAAAATTCAGTCTCAGGCCTGAGTTCAAAAACTGCGTTAAAACTACCACTGCTAAGCCATCAAACTGCTGTATAGCAGGGCAAGGCAAAATATTCAGCTTCTATTTTTGACAAAAGTTCACAGAACTAATGATTGTTAAGTCCACCAGAGTAAATGAAGTTTAACATGGAGGCTACTGGTTCAAAAGCACAAGAAATTGAAAAACTTTCTGCAAATGACCCACTGATGAATAACAAGATTAACCACAGGCTTTAAATACCTATCATTTCACAAGCCTTATAAATTTGTTCAGGTAAGCCTTCTCTGCTCCACACATATTTTTATCACCATCAGTTGGAACTCATCTTAGCAGATTCCACTTCAGATTGTACTGAATTAAAGCTTTCTCAGCTTCTTTGAAAATATTCTCATCTATAGTTGTTCCATGCTGACAGTTTATAGAGGCTAATTCTTCAGTCAAACTCAGCATTGACTCCTTGAATAAACAATGTACTGAACGGTATTAGTAACATCTGTCAACTCATCAAGAGACAAGGAAAACCTGTGGAAATCGTTTAATACTTTGTTTTTTAATTAACTATTGATGTTGCTCCCAGTGTCCCCAACTCTTCAAGGAACTGTTCTCAGTGAAAGGCTACTGGTCTTAAACAAGTTTATTTTCTCCAGAAATATGTCTTTAGCTGCTGCAATCAAACATGACTTAATTAACTCACCATCAGTAAACGGCTTTCCTTGCTCGACTAACATGAGTCACTCAGAAATTTACTATGGTTGCAATTTTTTCATTTTTATTTTTGTGGAGAAATTCTGCTGTGATATGTTGCATTTTAAATATGCATATTTTTCTGATCATTGATTTCCTGTGAGTTGGGAACATTGTGATGAATCTGGGAATGTCAATATATAATGTAATCTTTTCACACAGGTATAGTGACTGTACAATAAACACATACTTTGTCAACTATTTTGAAAGCAAAATAATCCATATCCATTGTGCCTTTAAAAGCATGACATAAAAGGTGAGTGATGTCAAAAAAATGGTGTGATAGGAGACCTCAGCGTCCCTTCTCCCACAAAGATCAACAGTTAGACAGTTATCCACAAACAAAAACAGTTCTGGGAGAGCTCTGGGGTCCACTTAAGAAACTTCAGCAACAGGGAACTCCCTGGCGGTCCAGTGGTTAGGACTCTGTGCTTTCATTGCTGAGGGCCTCGGTTCAATCCCTTGTGGGGGAACTAAGATCCCACAAGCTGCACAGCACGACCAAAAAAGAAAAAAAAAAAAAAAAAAAAACAACTTCAGCAACACAGTGGAACAAAAACCTGAAAACAACTGCAAGAAAAGAGGGAAGACAGCTTAACTCTGCCTGCTTCACCCCATCCCCCAAGCCAGCATGGCTCAATGCCAAGGGGAAACTTCCCAACTAGAAAGAGTTTCCTTCAGCAGGAAAGGAAGAGTAAGGTGAGTAACTAGCTTCCCCAGCCTTTTGGGACACTGCACAAACATCCCACTTTAGATTCACCCAACCCAGACCTGAAAAGATGAGCCATATAGAGATGGCTAGAAACAAGGAAGAAAAGCAAGGGCTACCAGTAGCAGCCATACAGCTAGAGCAATTACAGTTCAAAGTGACCAGCTTTGCAGATAAACCTGACAGATTTGGCCACAGAAGAAACCAATGGCCCAAACAGCCACTGAGGAGCCCTGAAGATGTCATCAGCTTTCACCCCACAGATACTCATCTTCACTGACAACAGCCGCCTGAGTCCCTCCCTGCTCCCTTCCCCACCTCTCACCCTACCAGAGCCGGGGGATTGCACTAACTCAGCCCAGGCCTCTGCAGCTCTGTGAATGCAGTCTAGACCTCTGAGTTGAACCCACCACTGTATGTACATTCAGGGTTAGCCCTTCCAGCTGTGCACTTGCATGCCACTGGCCTGATGCCTGTCACTGGGCTCCACTGCAATACATATACCCAGGAGGAGACTGTGCAGCCACAGGAGAGCACATCAATGACCAGAGCCCATGCAGGTGCTTGTGGGACCAGATTAGACCCTGTCTTCTGTCACTGGCCTGTACTACTGCTCTCACCTGCAGCTAAGCCCCTCCAGCTAGGCATCTGCATGCCCCTGGCCCAGCCCCCATCACTGGCCTTCACTGCCATGCACCCATGGCAAGACCCAGCAGCCATGGTAGTACACAACAACAGTTGGCATCCCACAGCTGTCAGTGAGTCCATAGTTGGCCCCAGCCCTTGCTGCCTGCCCTGGCCCCCATCACTACATATGTATCTGCAACTGGTCCTTACCACTACATAGATACCTGCAGCTGGCCCTCTGTAATCAGCACTGACTCTGGTCACCACCACTGCCTGCCCTGATCCCTATAAATAAACATACTAAAACTAACGGGATGTTACAAAAGCATTTCTAAGGGGGCTGTTTATAGCAATAAATGTCTACGTTAAGAGAAAAGAAAGATATCAAAGAACCTAACTTTACACTTTTAAGGAACTAGAAAAAGAAGAACAAACTAAACCCAATGTTAGCAGAAGGAAATAAATGAGACCAGAAAAACAATAGAAAAAGTTAATAAAACGAAGAACTGTTTTTTTAAAGATAAACAAAATTGAAAAACCTTTAGCTAGACAAAGAAAAATTAAGAAAAGAATTAAATAAAATCAGAAATGAAAGAGAATATATTGCAACTGATACCACAGAAATACAAAAGATCATAAGAGACTGCTATGAACAATTATACACCAACAAACTGGAAAAATTCCTAGAAACCCACTACCTACCAAGACTGAATCATGAAGAAATAGAAAATCTGAATAGACCAAAGAGTAAGGAGATTGAATCAGTAATCAAAAAACTCGCAAGAAACAAAAAAGCCCAGGACCAGGTGGTTTTACTAGTAAATTCTCCCAAACGTTTAAAGAAAAATTAATGACAATTTTTCTCAAACTCTTCCCAAAAATTTAAAAAGAGGGAACACTAAAAAAATAAAATAAAAGGAGGGAACACTAATAAACACATTTTATGAGGCCAACATTACCCTGATACCAAAACCAGATAAGTAAGGACACTAAAAGAAAACTACAGACCAATATCCATAATGAATATAGATACAAAAATTCTCAACAAAATGTTAGCAAACCAAATTCAACAGCACATAAAAAGATTTTATACCATGATCAATCAGGATTTATCCTTGAGATGCAAGGATAGTTCAATATATATAAATCAATAAATGTGATACACCACATTAATAGAATGAAAGATAAAAACCATATCATCTCAATAGATGCAGAAAAAAGTGACAAAATACAACAACATTTCATGATAAAAAATGCTCAACAAATCGGGTATACAAGAAACATACCTTAACATAATAAAGGCCATGTATGGGAAACCCACAGCTAACATTATACTCAATGGCAAAAAATTAAAAGCTTTTCCTCTATAATCAGGAACAAGCCAGGGATTCTCACTCTCACTCTTATTCAACATAGTACTGGAAGTCCTAGCCAGAGCAATCAGGCAAGAAAAAGAAATAAAAGGCATTCAACTCCAAAAAGAAGCAGCAAAATTATCTTTTTCTGCAGATGATATGATCTGATATGTAGAAAATCCTAATGACACCACCAAAAAAATTGTTAGAACTAATCAATGAATTCAGTAAAGTTGCACAATACAAAATCAACATACAGAATCAGTTGGGCATCTATACACTAACAACAAAACATCCAAAAAAGAAATAAAGAAAATAATCCCATTCACAATAATATCAAAAACAATAAAGTATTTAGGAATAAATTTAACCAAAAAGGTGAAAGATCTGTACTGAAAACTACAAAACTCTGATGAAAGAATATGAAAAAGACACAAACAAATGGAAAATTATGCCATGCTCGTGGATTAGAAGAATTAATATTGTTAAAATGTCCATACTGCCCAAAGTCATCTTTATTCAATGAAATCCCTATCAAAATTTCAACTGCTTTTTTCACAGAAATAAAAAAAAATCCTAATATTTGTATGAAACAACAAAAGATCCCAAATAGCCAAAGCAATCCTGAGAAAGAAGAACAAAGCTAGAGGCATCAGTTTCTGATTTCAAACTACATGGCAAAGCTATAGTAATCAAAAGAGTATGGTACTGGCAGAAAAAAAAGGACACATAGACCAATGCAACAAAATCAAGTGCCTAGAAATAAACCCTTGAATATATGGTCAACTGATATTTGACAAGGGAACCAAGAAAACTTAATGGGTAAAGATATTCTCTTCAATAAATGAAGCTGGGGAACCTGGGTAACTACATGCATAAGAATAAAATTGGACCCCTATCTTATACCACTTAAAAGAATAACTCAAAATGGATTAAAGACTTAAACATAAGAACAGAAACTGTAAAACTCCAAGAAGGAAATGGGAAAATCTCTTCAACAGTGGTCTTGGCAGTGATTTTTTGGATATGACACCAGAAACACAGAAACAAAAGCAAAAATTAACAAGTGGGATTACATCAAACTGAAAAGCTTCTGCAGAGCAAAAGAAACACTCAACAAAATGAAAAGGCAACCTATGGAATGGGAGAATGTATTTGCAAATCACATATCTGATAAGGGGTTAATATTCAAACTATGTAAAGAACTCATATAACTTAATAGCAAAACAAATGGCTATTATCAAAAAGACAAGAGATAACAAGTGTTGGTGAGGGTGTGGAAAAAAGGGGAACATTTGTGCACTGTTGGTGGGAATGCAAATTAGTACAGCCACTATGGAAAATAGTATGGATGTTGCTCAAAAAATTAAAAATAGAACTACCACATGATCCCGCAATCCCACTTCTCGGTGTATATACACAGGAAATGAAAACAGGATCTTGAAGAGTTATCGGCATTCCCAAGTTCATTGAAGCATTATTTACCATAGCCAAGATATGGAAACAACATAAGTTTCTGTCAAAGGATGAATGGATAAAGAAGTTGTGGTATATGTAAACACAATGGAATATTATTTAGCCATGAGAAAGAAGGAAATTCTGAGAACATGGATGAATCTTGAGGGAATTATGCTAAGTGAAAGAAATCAGACAGAGAAAGACAAATACTGTATGGTCTCACTCATATGTGGAATCTAAAAGAGCCAAACTCATAGAAGCAGAGAGTAAAATGGTGGTTATCAGGGACTGCGAGTGTGGGGGAAATGGGAGATATTGGTCACAGGGTACAAATTTCCAGTTATAAGATGAATTAGTTCTAGGGATCTAAAGTACAGCATGGTAATTATAGTTAATAATATTATATAATTGGAAGTTGCTAAGACAGTAGATCTTAAATAGTCTCACCACAAAAAAGAAATAGTAATTATTTAATGTGATAGAGGTATTAGCTATCTGTGGTGTAATCATTTTGCAATATATAAATGTATCAAATAAATGTATTGCAAACCTTAAACTTACACAATTATATCTCAATATATTTGTGTATGTATTATGTGTCAATGTATTTGTGTCAATATATCTCAGTAAAGCTAGGAAAAAAAGCATGACATATAAAGCTTACTTTTCTTATTTTGATATGATGGATCTGTACTTTTTTTTTTTAAACACATTGTAGAGTAGTAGTTTCTTTTTCTTTATTTTATTTATTTTATTTATTTATTTTGGGCTGTGTTGGGTCTTCGTTGCTGTGCTCAGGCTTTCTCTAGTTGCGACAAGCAGGGTCTACTCTTCGTTGTGGTGCACATGCTTCTCATTGTGGTGGCTTCTCTTGTTGTGGAGCACAGGCTCTAGGTGCACAGGCTTCAGTAGTTGTGGAACGTGGGCTCAGTAGTTGTGGCGCACAGACTTACTCCGCAGCATGTGGGTTCTTCCCGGACCAAGACTCGAACCCATGTCCCCTGCATTGGCAGGTGGATTCTTAACCACTGCGCCACCAGGGAAGTCCCTGTACTGATATATTTAATGTAAAAATTATTCTTAGCTTGCAGGCTCTACAAAAACAGGTGAAGGTCTAGACTTGACCCACACACTGTATTTTACTTACCCTAACCCAAGCCCATTATGGCTATTTTGTTCCCCTTTGCCAGATACTTTCCCAGACTCCATTATAGCAAGGTGTGGCCATGTGATTCGGTTCTGTCCTATGAGACTTACAGAACTATAAGATTTCTAAAGAATTTTCTTTAACCAGAAAAAGAGGGCATTACCAGGAAGAAGTCATTTGCCCTTGCTCCTGGCTTTTGTATTTGTGGAGAATGTATGCAAAAGTAGCAATTGGTTGGGAGACTGGGATTGACATATATACACTAATATGTATAAAATGGATAACTAATAAAAACCTGCTGTATAAAAAAAGTAGCAATTGGTTCTGTTGCTGCTTCCTTAGCTATGGTCCTGTCCCCATCCCACCTCACCCCAGATTTAAACATAACCCCTCGCCTAGGCACTTACTTAACTCCAGAGAACTCCCTAGCCCCCTTCTGCCATCTGAGGATAGGACGATAAGTCTGCAACCTGGAGATGGCCCTTACCCTAACCCGATGATGCTGATCTCTGACTTTCAGCTTCCAGAACTGTGAAAAATCAAAATTCTGTTGTTTAAAAGCCACCTAGTCTATGATATTTTGTTATAGCACCCCAAACAGACTAAAACACTAAGGAAAAAATTGTAGTGCTTGTTGATTTCTTCAGTGTAAATACTCTGTGGCTGATTTCAAACGATGAAAGTGATGTCAGTGAACATGGAGTTAGGAAGAAATGTGCACTACCAGTGCACAGGAGCCAGTAGAAGCTGGGTGCAGCACTCGTAGTGACAACTATGGTGCAGATGTCTGTGTATGTGAGGTGAGTTTTGAGGGGAAGGGAGGACAATTGAGGCACATCACACCTTGAAGAGTTACTGTACTGGGGAGCAGGGCAGGCAGTTCTTGCCCCCTTTTACCCTTGTAGAGAACACAGCTGTTTTCTCCAGCATCTGTCTGATACTATATTTTCTCTCTCCTCTCTGCTTTCTTTCTTTTAATCTCTCCTACTTTTTATTTTTATTACGTGCTGCTGCACTAACCTACTTTTGTGAGAGAAAGGTGCCTCCTTTGCAAGAACGGCCAATAGGTGGTGAACCAAGCAGTCTCACCATACACTCAGGTTCAGAGGTTTGCTCTCCTGCTGTGCACACTGAGGTACTTAGAGATTGCTGCATCCACCTGAGAGAAAGCTTGTCCTGGGCTGCTCCCAGATTTGGAGACACTCCTACAGCCTGGGGATTTCACAAGACTGGTACTGGATACAGGACCTTGCATAAAATGATGGGAGAAGTGTAGATCTGCTTTCACCAGTATTAACGTATACATTCCATTCTTAAGGGATTTTTCTTCTTTAAGACTTCTACTCCTTGAAATTTGTCACTAAGGGTTCAGATGTGTAGCTTTTTCTTATCTACATAATTTTATCTACATGCGATTTCATGACTATCGAGTTCTAATTAGCATGACACATTTGTAAGATTGTAGGTATCCATGACACAGTATATCATATATTATATCCAGGATATAATAATTTCCCCTTGCCCTATGACAGAAGAGGAGAAAGGTAATTTTAAAATGTCTGAGGGACTTCCCTGGTGGTGCAGTGGTTAAGAATCCACCTGCCAATGCAGGAGACACGGGTTCAAGCCCTGGTCCAGGAAGATCCCACATGCTGTGGAGCAAGTAAGCCCGTGCACCACAACTACTGAAGCCCACACACCTAGAACCCATGCTCCGCAACAAGAGAAGCCACCGCAATGAGAAGCACACGCACTGCAAGGAAGAGTAGCCCCTACTTTCCGCAACTAGAGAAAAGCCTGCACGCAGCAACAAAGACCCAATACAGCCAAAAATAAATAAATAAATAAATTTAAATAAATAAATAAATAATGTCAGATTGAGATTGACATATATACACTAATATGTAGAAAATAGATAACTAATTTAAAAAAATAAAACAAAGGGAACTGCTTTGAAAAAAAATGTCTGAGAATATATCTGCCTAAGGAGAGAATGTCCTATATATGATCAGAGTCTCTTGTACAGTTAGTATTTACTAGTTGGAATTTCTAAGATTTTGAATAATAATTATTATTTGCTAGTGTCAGGTTAGTAAAGTTGTTAGACATATGACCAGTTAATAGCAAAAGATAATCCAAAAACCAATCAATTATTCCCAAGTGCCTACTATGGGCAGAGTGGTTAAGGGTTTAGACTTTGAAATCAGAGGAATACAGGTGCTAATCCCAGAGGTTAATTAACCGTGTGACCTTGGGCAAATTGCTTTAACTCCCCAGGTGTCATTTTCCTTATCTATAAAGTGGGGATAATAATAATATTTACTTATGAGGTTGCTTAAGGATTAAATGAGATCGTTCATATAAAACCCTTAGCTAGTTTCTGAATTTCCCCTATCCATCCATTCCTTCAACAAAGAGGAATACTTACCATGTAGCAGGCTATGGGCCCATAATAAGAGCTCGGTGAATATTAGTTATTATTGTTGCTGCTAAGTTCTCACCATGGGTTTAATAAACACCCTGGGCCAAAACGATGCATAAGAAACCCATGCTGCTGTCACAGGGATTTCAAGATTTTGAAATGACTTTTAACTTAATTTTCTCATGCTTCTCCAATTCTCCACAATTCGTCAAAGATCAGCAATTTCACTTGCAAATATCCCAGAAGAGCTGGCTTCCTGGCTGTGTGACCCGTGTAGTCACACAGGGGCTCACACTCAGAAAGTTCCATGTTTGGTTTAGTGCTCTACTATTGCTTTCTGGAAGTTCTCAAGAGTTTTTCAACAAGGGCCCTACATTTCCGTTTTTTTCACTTCTTTTTTTTCACTAGATCTTACAAGTTATGGAGCCTGTCCTTGCCTGGGATGTAATGTTTCTAGGTCCTATAATCCAGAATTCATTTAGAACAACCAGGTATTCTCCAGCTACTTCTCAGACTTCTGTTGCCTTACTATTTTGGTCTGTACTGCTTTGATTATAAGGAACAGAATCCTCTTGATTAAAGGAAGAATAAATGTAAGGAATTAGTCGTCAGATTTAAGGAGGCCCTTACTCTCAGGAGCTGACCCTGCCCTTCACAGCCCTGAGAGTGAGTGTCCCCTTAAATTTTGTACCCAAGACCTCACTTGCCTCACCCTCACCTGGCCCTGCTGTGGTCCTTGGTGGAGCACAAGGCCCAAGAAATAAGACACCAAGGAATTAAATATCCGAGAGCAGAGAAATAAAAATTCCCTCTCCTCCATCCTTCAGTCCCCACTAGGACTTCCTATGGGCTGAGTCCAGATGGAAGTCAGAGGTCCTGACCATAGAGGTCAGCCCAGAGCCTGGTGGAGAAGCTGAGTGGCTCTAAAGAGGCAAACGGAGACTACCCAGCACAGGTTGGGAACAGGACAGCAGACAATAAAGCTTTTCTAGTGTTATCACCACTATGTATGCTATGTGTTTTAGTTCAGTTTAGAAACACTAAATTGCTTTTAAGCTTTGCTATTTCATTTCTATTAAGTAAAAAAAAAAAAGGTTTTTAAGGTTTGTCCAGATGAGTCAGGATTCAGCCTCCTGACAAGTCTAATACTCAGTGTAGGGCAGCTCATATGTGGAAGGTGACCTCCTCAGAGACAGCCATTTAACTGGCTCCTGACAGCAACAATTATGACTAATGGATCTATTCAGTGGCCATCATGCCCTGTAACCACACCAGTTAGGAGTTTTACAACCTTTATAGCCTACCCTAATTGCTCTCCTTTTCCTCCCCCTATCCATTTTTTTAATATAGATGTTGCTTTATATCAAAACATAAAAAATAGAAATATGAAAACAATAGTTAGCCATTGCTTCTTAGCACTGGAAGTATTTTCTTGCACAGCATAACAATGCTGGCAGATGATGCAACTTTGCTTGTATCAATACACATTTATAGAATGTTTCCTCTTGATTGACATTTCCATCTGAATAGGTTAAGAGGATGTCCTTCATCTTGCTTCTCTTTTTGTATCATTTGTTAAAATGAAGTCATTAAAGATCAGATAATTCTTGGGTTATTTTCCCCTTTATGATGAAATGTTGTAAGTATTCAGTAACGAACTCTCAAAGAAAGGAAAACAAAGAGAACTTTGTTATTACCATTTAATACCTCATTCTAAAAAATACTAAAAAGAGAGGAGGATAAAGATGGATTTCTTGGGACTTCCCTGGTGGCACAGTGGTTAAGAATCTGCCTGCCAATGCAGGGGACATGGGTTCAAGCCCTGGGCCAGGAAGATCCCACATGCTGCTGAGCAACTAAGCCCGTGCGCCACAACTATTGAGCCTGTGCTCTAGAGCCCGTGAGCCAAACTACTGAGCCTGCGTGCCACAACTGAAGCCCACGTGCCTAGAGCCCGTGCTCCGCAACAAGAGAAGCCACCACGGTGAGAAGCCCACACACCGCAATGAAGAGTCGCCCCCACTCGCCACAACTAGAGAAAGCCCACACACAGCAACAAAGACCCAACACAGCCATAAATAAATTTATTTTTAAAAAATGGATTTCTTCACTACCATATTAAATAAGAAAATACATTTATTTACAGGAAGCTATGCAATTAAATATTTCCCTTAGAAATTATTAGAGAGACTTGGCTCTCCCAGGAAGAGTAACAGGTGAAAAAGGTGCATGCCCTCTTCCCTGTCTAAACGCACTGAAACCTTTTCTAGTGGCATCTATAAACAACTGAAAAAAAATGAACAATTTGGCTCCACTGCTGTTAGCTACATCAGAATGATCTCTTTGATAAATACAGTGAAGGAAATATCCCTTTTCTATTAGGAAGATGCGTAGTCTGGTTTTTATTTTGGTTTGATGTTTTGTTTCTGTTTTGGAGGGGTTTTTGATTTCTTTATTCTTTGGAAGTCCAAGGTTTTCCACACACAATCTTGCCACAGATGAACCCTGAAGCATCCCTATCACAAGAGTGACCATGTGCAAAAGGTATTCAGCTATCAGTTGTAAAGCACCTAAAAGATAATTGGAATTTCTATAGTGGTTTCCTTGGTGATTCCTCCTTTTTGTCTTCTCACGGATGTTCCTAGACCCCAGGCTAACATCACAGAATTAGAATGAAAGACTCCATTGTCAGGGATGTGGCCAAAAGCATGGGATTAATTTTGGATAGGGTTAAAACACAAGAGATGAGACATTTATTGGATAGTTTTTCTTTTACAGTTTAAATTCTCAATTATAAAATTATATAGCATACATTTTGTCCATTCCTTCTGGGTTAATAAATCTGTAGACTTTCCTTTAACTTTAAGAGCCTGTCAATGAAAATTGTATCAGATAATTTCAGTCTCGAATGAGTGAATGATTTTTAGCTTTTCCTAAAGTGTATAGACTAAGATTACTTACCAGAATATTTTGAGTGGTATGGAAGATTTAATTTTTAATTAATTAAGATGACAGTATGAGACATAACACAACACACATATTTCACACAATCATGTTTTCAGTGACTATATAGGATGGACAAAGAAAGAAAAACTAGTTAGTGGTAGATTCTTAAGTTGATTCACATGTAATTACTAGTAGCTTCAGAGAACAATGCAGGAAGCAACTACCAAATTTTCCTAAATATAAAGGGACCTCGAAATTAAATCAATCCCTTATTTTCCTAATGAGAAGATACAAAAATAGTGAGGTGTTAGGGTTTTTTGCCCTACTAGAATATATAATATTTTAGAAACTTTGAAGACATAGTAAAAATCATTTAATAATTTATTTACACATACATGTATACATATTTATAATAACATGTTATCTAATACTATTTTAGGATGTTTTCCTACTCATATATATTCATTAAACAATTTGATTCAAATTCTTCACAGGCATCTCCATCATCAGTATTTTTGTCACCAAGAGAGCCACATTTAAAATCATCATAATTTTCTAGCACACCATTTTCACTTCCATCTAAGTTGCTTAAGACTAAGTATTGAATCTGTATGTGAGCTATAATTGGACATTTTATTCTAAGTCATAAATATCTATGTAAGGAAGGTTAAGGCAGTTACTTTTATTCATACCATATGTAATATTCATGATATTCACCAAATAACTACTTAATAGAATGCTTAATAGTACGGGTAACTAATTTAAACAATCGGAGAATATTACAGGATTTTTAACAACAAGAACAAAAACCAGCAGTTTTCTGATCTATACTCTTCATCCCTGATTCCAAATTTCTAGTGGCCACTGCTTTCAAGTCTGTTAGGGGTTTTTTTTGTTTTTCTTTTTTATCTTAGTATTTACCTTCCTATTTCTAAGTGGGTTATTCTAGAATTTCTTGATTATTCCAAAAAAGTTTTAGATACTATCTACTGACTTCCTACTTTGAAAGATGAGGGTTTAATCTCTCTTATATAGGTCTCCCTATATAATCCAGCTTCTCTCTCTCTCTGTCCCTCTCTTTCTCCATCTTTATAATGTAGTATCACAATTTGGAGTTAAATCAATATTCAGTGTTTACTTTATTATGCTTATATTACGATTCACAAATGAGCCACCTTGTTTGCTATAATAACATTTTCATTATTGTACGGTATTTTTGTTTTTCTTTCCTGGCATTAATCATTGCCTCATTTGTTTTCATTTGCTTTGTCTTCTATGTACCTGTTACTAATTCACCCTCAAACTTTCAAGGAAAACTGTGAATCTTTGTTCAATATGTCTAAACACTTTAGTTAATCTGTTGCAATATATGTTTCATTTCCTATGGGGAAAAATCCCTCCTGAATCTCTGTCTTTTTGTGTCATCTTGGGACCTCCTGTCATCATCATCATCATCATCATCCTCACCATCATCAAAACACTCTTCACTTCTTTCCTCTGGTAGATCTCCTTTTCTCCTGCCCCCCACATCTTCTTTCTCAGTGTACATTCTCACTAGCTTTCTAAGAAAGGAAAGGAGATAAAGGTTTTGAAATCTTACATTTTGAAATATCACATTTTCCCCGATGTTGATTGATAATTTAGCTAGCTATAGAATTCTAGGTGGAAATAATTTTACCTACAGTTTTTTTTTTTTTTTTTTTTTTTTTTGCGTTACGCGGGCCTCTCACTGTTGTGGCCTCTCCCGTTGCGGAGCACAGGCTCCGGACGCGCAGGCTCAGCGGACATGGCTCACGGGCCCAGCCGCTCCGCGGCACGTGGGATCTTCCCGGACCGGGGCACGAACCCGTGTCCCCTGCATCGGCAGGCGGGCTCTCAACCACTGCGCCACCAGGGAAGCCCTTACCTACAGTTTTAAATGCATTGCTCCATTATCTTCCAGGGTGCTATTGCAAAATCTGAAGTTATTGTGATACCCAGTTATTCTCATGTAACTTGTGTTTTGTCTTTGAAAGTTTTAGGATTTTGCTCTTTATCCCTGATATTCTAATATTTTATTTGGATGTATCTTAGTGTTAGTCTTTTCTCACACTTCATTGGGCATAGCATGAAAAAGGCACAGTGTGTCCCTTCAATCAGGAAATGCAAATCCATCAGCTCTGGAAATTTGTCTTGAATTATTTCTTTGATAATTCTTTCCCACCATTTTCTCTGTTTTCTTTTTCTGTTAGTCAGATGTCGGACCTTCTAGCTAGTTTCGTTCATTTAAAATGTATTTTACAGTGTGTTCTTCTGGGGTGATGAAAAAGTTTGGAAACTAGAGGGAAAGGATTGTACAACATCATGAGTTCACTAAAACCACTGAATCGTACACTTGAAAATTGTAAGTGTATGTTATGTGAATTTCCCTTTAATTAAATATTTTTTTTCTCCTATTTTCCATCCCTTTGTTCAACCTCTTTATTTGTTCAGCCTTCCTGGCAACATACAGACATTGAAATTTCTGCTTTTGTATTTTTACTTTTTAAGAGTCTATTTATTCTCTAAATATTTTTATAATACCCTGTTAGTGCTTTATGAATGCAATACTTTATCTCTCTGAAAGGTTTCTTTTTCCATAATTGTTTTTGTTTTATCATTCTCCCTGAATTGTCTCTGCTTTCTCAGAGTTATTTTTGTTTGTTTTTATTTGTTTCTTCCAATGTACCACTGCCTCCTAAATAATGTTGGCGTTTTCTATCTTTGGAATGGTTTACTTCCTTTTTTCTTTTTGGCTTTCCCACTTAAGTGTCAGCTTTCTCAGTTCTGTTAAGTCAAATACTATTCACCAATTTTCCAGTTTTCAAAATGTTATTGATATTTACAATCTGTTGTCATCGCCTCTCCTGTCTTTGTCCTTGTGTGGTCTTATACCATTTAACCACTGACTGCCATTTTCATTACTGTTTTCTGGAAGCAGCAGAGAGAAATTCATGTCTTTGCTCCAGCAAATTTAATTGGAAACCTGTATTTCTTTTTAAGGGGATCTCACCAAAAAGTCTGTTTTAAATGACAAAAAATGCTTTCAGGTTGAAGTCATTCTCTCCCAAACCAGGAAAAATGACTATGGTAAATCTGGTTATGTTTTTGGTCTGCTTTCTTTCTTTTTTTTTTAAGCTTATTCCATTACTTGACTTATTTAGGCATCCAAAACTGACATTTTTTGAGGTCACTTCAAGCCAATGGTTCTTCAAAGAACATAACTTTGTAATTCAAATAACATGATTGAGAAATTATTTATGTAATATGAGAACCTTTATAAAAATTTAAATATAGGGAAATTCTTTATAACCAAGTGAGAATTTGGGTGAAAGTATTTCATCTTATTGGGAAATATATTCTATTTTTAAATATTATTTTTCAATTATATTCTAGATAATGAGAGACTAAAACCTGGGAAAAGCAAACATACAAAGAGATTTCTTTCCTTCAAGAACAACTTTGTATTCCTTTCTCCTGGTTAGGCTTCTGTTTTCACAATTTTTGCCAACATACTTACTCATTTTCTTCCTTTCACTTGCATATTTATAGAATAAATTAATTGTATATACGTAGCATAAACACATACACGCTTAATCTTCTCCTGACATAACACAGACCACAATTACGAGGAAGTGACTGGACTGTACAACCACCCTTAATTCTCTAATTAGATAAAGAGATGACTTAGACTTGATTCTGTATAGAAAAAGATACAGAATTGGGCTTTACTGACTTGAGCCAATGTAAGTCAATCCAATATTAATCATAACCTCACAGATAAAAATGTGGAAGTTAGGAGGTGCTTATATTTTTCACTATCATACTCTATCATCATTATCATAGTCTTCTATAAGACTGGGAGGTAAACTATGCAATTATCCCAGGCCCTTGGACCTCTTGGTAATCATTCTTAGTCTTAATAAAACTTCAAGCAAAGTTTTCTTTAACAGTACTTTAAGCCAGTAACTTTAGGTCTATTAAACATTTCACAATCAAAATACTTACCTAATCTAGCAGAATACTTATACGGAGGTACTTTTGGGGCTTTATCACTTTTCCTTTTTAATTCGGTCAACTAACTGTCACCAGTTTATTCTTCATAAAGCAGAATGCCAATTTTATCATTTCTCTGCTTTAAAAACTAGTTTTTATTATGCATAATATTTAAAATCTTCTTACCTTGGTATTTTTAAAAATAGCTTTATTGGGGACTTCCCTGGTGGTGCAGTGGTTAAGAATCCGCCTGCCAATGCAGGGTACATGGGTTCGATCCCTGGTCCGGGAAGATCCCACATGCCGCGGAGCAAGTAAGCCTGTGCGCCACAACTACTGAGCCTGCGCTCTAGAGCCTGTGAGCCACAGCTACTGAGCCCACATGCTGCAACCACTGAAGCCGGTGCACCTAGAGCCTGTGCTCTACAACAAGAGAAGCCACTGCAATGAGAAGCCCGTGCACTGCAACAAAGAGTAGCCCCGCTCTTCACAACTAGAGAAAGCCCATGCACAGCAACGAAGACCCAACACAGCCAAAAATAAATTTAAAAAAAAAAAGCTTTATTGAGGTAGATTTGACATACAACAAACTGTGTATATTTAAAGTATACAATTTAATAAGCTTTGGCATATGTATATACTCTTGAATCCATCACCAGAATTAAGGTGTCACCCTGGCATTTGAAGTTTTGTACAAGACAATCTCTTATTTATGGGATTTGTCTCTTACTGCTTGCTTATTGCTCTTATTGTTCTTGAATATATTATAAACTCTTCAGAAAGACAGAGGAAGTCTTACCTGTCTTTGGAACACTCAAATGTTTAATACATAACATGCACTCAAAAAGAATAGCTGTTTTTTGTTGTTGTTGTTGTTTTTTTACGGTGTGCGGGCCTCTCACTGTTGTGGCCTCTCCTGTTGCGGAGCACAGGCTCCGGACGCTCAGGCTCAGCGGCCATGGCGCACGGGCCAAGCCGCTCCGCGGCATGTGGGATCTTCCCAGACCGGGGCACGAGCCCTTGTCCCCTGCATCGGCAGGCAGACTCTCAACCACTGTGCCACCAGGGAAGCCCCAGAATAGCTGTTTTTATTAATTGAGGCCTGATCTTCTGTATCTTGAAAGAGAATTAGTTCTAATTGAAATATATTCCCCTTAACCTCCTTTAATAAATGATATATCTCTATGGTCATACTAGATGTCAAATCACTCTGTCAATATCATACAACAAATAGATATGAATTTAATATTATAAATTCTTTTTATTTAAAGTCGGAAAAACTTTTACAAAAAAATATACTTATGCAGTATTTAAATTACAATTTCTGCAGAATCTTGAAGGGAAAAACAAGGTTTAATATCTTATTTCATTATTAATTAATAATAATAGAAACAGCAATAATAATATTTTTGCTTCACTGTTTCAAAAGTACTTTGAAATTTACTGTCTCACCTGATCTCATTAAGACAAAATAACAACACAAAATAGGTAACTAGGAAATTTTAAATTTTGTTTATTATTTATTTTTTTAAATATTTATTTATTTATTAGTTTTGGCTGCATTGGGTCTTAGTTGCAGCACGTGGGATCTTTCATTGCAGTGCGGCAGACTTCTCTCTAGTGGTGGTGCACATGGGCTCCAGAGCGCACGGACTCCAGAACGCACGGGCTCAGTAGTTGCGGTGCGTGGACGCTCTAGTTGTGGCACGTGGGCTCCAGAGCACATGGGCTCTATAGTTGTGGTGCATGGGTTTAGTTGCCCCTCGGCATGTGGGATCTTATTTCCCCAATCAGGGATTGAACCTGCATCCCCTGAATTGGAAGGCAGACTCTTAACCAGTGGACCACCAGGGAAGTCCCCAGACTAGAAAATTTTTTTTAAAAAAACATCATCCATTACTGATTTACTTTATGACATTAATGAAAATTAGAAAGATATATAATCCCTATATGTTTATTTTCTAGTATGAAAGTTAGGGGAAAATTCCATACAAAGTATATTTTGCAAGGATATTTGAGATAATTTTTAGCATAAAATGTGTTTTAGGAAAATGGAAAATACAGAAACTTGAAAGGGAAAGTTTTTCAGAAAATGCTGATACCTAAAGCAGCCTCAAGTTTGAGATTACATATTGGTCTTCTCAAACCACAATTTTAAAAGCGTTCTGATAACATTATTCAAGCACCAACTAAATTGTGAGTCCTTTGGAAACAGAAACTTTCTTAGAATAGTTTCTGATACATGGCATTTAATAAATGTTTATTAAATGATTAAGGGCAGATGATGGATGAGATATTTCAAACCTAGGGGTCAATTTAGTGTGTGTGTGGTGTGTCTGTGTGTCTCTGTATGTGTATGTGCACATGCCCACATGTGCATGTGATAGGTAAGGTAGACTGTTGGTAGAATATTTCATTAAGTAAAAGAATTCCTTTTAATTTACTTTCATGTGTAATCTGCCATTGTTCCTTCCTTGATTTTGTCAGAATTTAAAAAGAAAAAGCACATAAAAAACCAAACAAGAAACACCCCATTTCTGTTACATAGTTATTCTGTTTGCTAAGAACAGATACATGATAAGTGCTGCTATTAGCATTGTTACTTTTAAAAGGTTATTGGGAGACATAAGAGGGAGGGGATATGAGGATATATGTAAACATACAGCCAATTCACTTTGTTATACAGCAGAAACTAACACAAAACTGTAAAGCAATTATATTCCAATAAAGATGTTAAAAAAAAATGACTGACAAAAAAATAGAGACAAGAAAAATGGGTAATACAAAAATATATAGGGTTGTTCTATCTACTTACAATCTAATTACAATGGGTGGTTATTATAGACTGACTGTGTCCCTCCTAGGTCCATTGGTTGAGGTCCTGGCCTTCAGTATGATGGTATTAGGACGTGTGGCCTTTGGGGGTGATTAAGTCATGGGGATGGAGCCCTCATCAGCGGGATTAGTGTCCTTACAAGAAGAGACACTAGAAAGCTTTCTTCCTCTGTATCTTCTGACCTGTGAGGACACAGCAAAAACATGGCCATCTGTAAACCAGGCAGAGGATTCTCAGTGGAACCCAGCTGTGCTGGTGCCCTGGTTTTGGACTTCTAGCCTCCAGAACTGTGAGAGGTCAATGTGTGTTGTTTAAGCCACCTAGTCCACATTTTTGTGTTGTAGTAGTCTGAGCAGACTAACAACCAAGATACTAGTTATCTGATGCTATTCACATAGTTTCATAGGGAAAACTTATTTTCTTTGAAGTCACTGAATTGATTTAAATAAAGGTTTATCCTTTAGTTTTCTACGTTAAAAAAAAGTTTATGTTGACAGCATGGTGACTAGAGTACTAATACTGTATTGCATATTTGAAAGTTGTTAAGAAAGTAGACCTTAAAAGTCCTCATTACAAGAAAAAAATTTGTAACTGTATGAAGACATAGGTTAACTGGCTTACTGTGGTGATCCTTATACTATCCAAAACTAACGTACAGTTGACTCTTGAACAATGCAGAGGTTAGGAGCACCAACCCTCTGCTCAGTTGAAAAATCCGTGTATAACTTTACAGTCAACCCTCTGTATCCACAGTTTCACATCCTTCAATTCAACCAACCATGGACAGTGTAGTACTCTAGTACAAATTTGTTGGAAAAAAATCCTCATATAAGTAGATCCATGCAGTCCAAACCTGTGTTGTTCAAGGGTCAACTGTAAAGTAAAACTAGAAAAAAGAAATGCTATCAAGTATAATGTCCATTGAAAATCAGATCTTTAGAGTGTTTCCAAGTACATGTGCTTCTGTCATTAAGATCTCCAGGAGCTGACTCTGAGAAGAAGTTCAGGTGGCAAGATATTTATAAGGGATAAACATCTGGCAAAGGTCCAGGGAGGAAGCCAAATTGAGCAGAAGGAAAAGTTGAACACTAATGCTGGCCTGACAAAGCCCCCAGTCCACCTGGCCAGGAGCTCAGGAGCTAAAACTACCCTTCAGAATGTTCTTTATAGGGCTTTGGTTGCCTCTCACCCCCTTCTCCTCTGCATTACAGTTATTGGATAGCTTTGCTTCCCTACTTCTCAGAGAAGACCAAGAACATCAAGCCTAACTCTGTCAACTTCCAGTTGCCATCATCTGGCTCCCCAGTTGCACTCTTAATACCACTTGTCTAAGACATGCCAACACTCCCAAACTCATTCCACGAGGTCACCATCACCCTGATACCAAAACCAGACAAAGATGTCACAAAAAAAGAACACTATAGGCCAATATCACTGATGAACATAGATGCAAAAATCCTCAACCAAATACTAGCAAACAGAATCCAACAGCACATTAAAAGGATCATACACCATGATCAAGTGGGGTTTATCCCAGGAATGCAAGGATTCTTCAATATACGCAAATCAATAAATGTGATACATCATATTAAGAAATTGAAGGATAAAAACCATATGATAATCTCAACAGATACAGAAGAACCTTTTGACAAAATTCAACACCCATTTATGATAAAAACTCTCCAGAGAGTAGGCATAGAGGGAACCTTCCTCAACATAATAAAGGCCATATATGATGAACCCACAGCCAACATCGTTCTCAATGGTGAAAAACCGAAACCATTTCCTCTAAGATCAGAAAACAAGACAACGTTGTCCACTCTTGCCACTATTATTCAACATAGTTTTGGAAGTTTTAGCCACAGCAATCAGAGAAGAAAAAGAAATAAAAGGAATCCAAATAGGAAAAGAAGAAGTAAAACTGTCATTGTTTGCAGATGACATGATACTATACATAGAGAATCGTAAAGATGCCACCAGAAAACTACTAGAGCTAATCAATGAATTTGGTAAAGTTGCAGGATACAAAATTAATGCACAGAAATCTCTTGCATTCCTATATACTAATGATGAAAAATCTGAAAGAGAAATTAAGGAAACACTTCCATTAACCATTGCAACAAAAAGAACAAAATACCTAGGAATAAACCTACCTAAGGAGACAAAAGACCCATAGGCAGAAAAATATTAGAAACTGATGAAACAAATTAAAGATGATACAAACAGATGGAGAGATATACCATGTTCTTGGATTGGAAGAATCAACATTGTGAAAATGACTATACTACCCAAGCAATCTACAGATTCCATGCAATCCCTATCAAACCACCAATGGCATTTTTCACAGAACTAGAACCAAAAAATTCACAATTTATATGGAAATACAAAAGACCCTGAATAGTCAAAGCAATCTTGAGAAAGAAAAACGGAGCTGGAGAAATCAGACTCCCTGATTTCAGACTATACTACAAAGCTACAGTAATCAAGACAGTATGGTACTGGCACAAAAACAGAAATATAGAACAATGGAACAGGATAGAAACCCCAGAGATAAACCAACACACATATGGTCAACTTATCTTTGATAAAGGAGGAAAAAATATACAACGGAGAAAAGACAGCCTCTTCAATAAGTGGTGCTGGAAAAAATGGACAGCTGAATGTAAAAGAATGAAGTTAGAACACTCCCTAACACCATATACAAAAATAAACTCAAAATGGATTAAAAACCTAAAGGTAAAGCCAGACACTATAAAACTCTTAGAGGAAAACATAGGCAGAACACTCTATGACATAAATCATAGCAAGATCCTTTTTGACCCACCTCCTAGAGAAATGGAAATAAAAAGAAAAATAAATAAATGGGACCTAATGAAACTTAAAAGCTTTTGCACAGCAAAGGAAACCATAAACAAGATGAAAAGACAACCCTCAGAATGGGAGAAAATATTTGCAAATGAAGCAACTAACAAAGGATTAATCTCCAAAATATACAAGCAGTTCACGGAGCTCAATATCAGAAAAACAACCCAATTGAAAAGTGAGCAGAAGACTGAAATAGACATTTCTCCAAAGGAGATATATGGATTGCCAAGAAACACATGAAAGGATGCTCAACATCACTAATCATTAGAGAAATGCAAATCAAAACTACAATGAGGGGCTTCCCTGGTGGCGCAGTGGTTGAGAGTCCGCCTGCTGATGCAGGGGACACGGGTTCATGCCCAGGTCCGAGAGGATCCCACATGCCGCGGAGCGGCTAGGCCCGTGAGCCATGGCCGCTGAGCCTGCGTGTCCAGAGCCTGTGCTCCGCAACGGGAGAGGCCACAACAGTGAGAAAAAAAAAAAAAAAACTACAATGAGGTAACACCTCACACCAGTCAGAACGGCCATCATCAAAAAATCTACAAACAATAAATGCTGGAAAGGGTGTGGTTAAAAAGGGAACCCTCCTGCACTGTTGGTGGGAATGTAAATTGATACAGCCACTATGGAGAGCAATATGGAGGTTCTTTAATAAACTAAAAATAGAACTGCCATAATGTCCCAGTAATCCCACTATTGGGCATATACCCTGAGAAAACCATAATTCAAAAAGAGACATAAGGTCATGAAGAACCTGGGGGCAAGACAGGAATAAAGACACAGACCTACTAGAGAATGGACTTGAGGATATGGGGAGGGGGAAGGGTAAGCTGGAACGAAGTGAGAGAGTGGCATGGACATATATACACTACCAAATGTAAAATAGCTAGCTAGTGGGAAGCAGCCACATAGCACAGGGAGATCAGCTCGGTGCTTTGTGACCGCCTGGAGGGGTGGGATAGGGAAGGTGGGAGGGAGGCGCAAGAGGGAGGGGATATGGGGATATATGTATATGTATAGCTGATTCACTTTGTTACACAGTAGAAACTAACACACCATTGTAAAGCAATTATACTCCAATAAAAATGTTAAAAAAGTAAAATAACAAAACAAAAAAAACCCTAATTTTCTTCCTATATCCCTTAACTTTATTTGATGGCATATTATTCAACACACCATTCAAACAAAAGACTTGTTGTCAACATCTTAGTTCCATCTCCATTTATTTTTACCTCTGAAATAGCTCTCAGATCTTATTTCACCATTCCCATTGTCACTTCCTTGGTCAAATCCTTACCAACCCTTGCCTAGACAGATGCAGTAGCCTAAGTGACCTCCCCAACTCCATCTCACTGCTTTCCAATTCTTTTTCCACACTGCCATCAAAATGACTGCTTCCTTGCATAAAATCCTTCAATGGCTCTTCATCACTGTATTAGTTTGCTAAGGCTGCCGTAACAAAATACTGTAGATTGGGTGTCTTAAACAACACAAATTTACTTTCTCATGGTTCTCGAGGCTAGAAGTCTAGGATCCAGGTGTTGGCAGGTCTGGTTTCTTCTGAGGCCTCTCTCTTGACTTGAAGACAGCTGCCTTCTCCCTGTGTCCTAACATGGTCTTTCCCCTATGCACACACATCCCTGCTATCTTTTTGTGTGTCTAAAGTTCCTCTCCCTATAACATAATCACCTCTTTAAAGGCCCTAACTTCAAATACAGTCACATTCTGAGGTACTGGGGGTAAGGCCTTCAATATATTAATTTTGAGGGACACAGTGTAGCCCCTACAACAATCAAATACAATTAACAGTGTATTTAGTCGTTATAACATGCTAATGCACTTATAATCTGGCCCTTTCAGCTCTCCAATTTCATCCCTTGCTATTTCTCTGTCACTTTATAGTCCAGGAATTCCAAATTGTGCATAGTTCCCCAAGCATCCAATCTGTTTGCTGCCTCTGTGTCACTTATTCCTTTTGACTAGACCGTCATCCTACTCCCATCTTTGTCACTGGTAAACTTCTGTTTATCCTTCAAACCTTATGCTGAGAATTTTCTGAAATTTCCAAATCCATATATTAGCAAGTGATTTATTATGTTATTGTGTTGGTCTGATGGAATTTCATTACATTTTTAGTGTAAAGATAGAACTAGGAGCATATCCTTTTTGCTCCATATAAGTGGGCCTATAGACAAAGGAAGTGGTCACAAAACATAAACTCTTGCCCAGGACCTGGGAAAAGAGAAGATCACATTCAGCACGGGAAGAGTGAAGGACTTCACTTTTCAGCACTCCAGGCAGGGTGAAGGTGAAGGAGTAAGTAGGCCTGGTCTTAGCACACCTTGCCTCCTGGGAGAAACTGGGTCTTGCCTTGTCCATTCAATAGAAGACATTTCTTAGGTACAGGAGAATTTCTTTATTTTTCTAAATTGACATAAATCAGAGATGATCACAGTCATCTTTGGAGGCACCTCCCTTCCCTCATCTCTCAGGCTAGTGGCACTGAGTGATGACTTCCTCCTCTGCCATGTGATGCTGTCCAAAGTCCTGGTCCCTCCCTCTAGGAGAAGGCGGTCAGGTGGTGCTTGCTCCAGGGATGTGTGCCAGGACTGCAGACCCAGTAGGAGACCTTCATGGAGCAGCCCCCCAGTAACTCGATTCCCACATACATACAGGCACCCCATGCTTCTCTACCTCTGTACTCCAGCTATGCTGTTTCCTTTTGTAGAGGCATGTAATACAAAGAGCTTTTGTGTATCTTTCTGGAGATAATTCATACATGTAAAGCTAATTTACATTTATTTTTTCTCCCATTTTTACACATAAGAGAGCATACTATATACTCTATAGCTTGCTTTTTTTGAACAATATTAGATTGTGGAGCTCATTCATATCACGTAAAGAGCATCTTCACAGCTGCTATATTCCAATATAGGGATGTATCATCATGTAACCCTCTCCTGATGAAATCTTTTGGTGTTACAAATAATGCTGTAATGAGTAATCTATTTCATATATCACTTCATACGTGAGAGAATAAAGTCTGGGATAAATTCCAGAAGAAGACCTGTTGCGTTGCATTGTTAATTCTGTGAGATAGTGCCAAATTGCCAATTTATATTCAACCAGCAACGTATGAGAGCAAAAAATCCAATCTAGGGCTTCCCTGGTGGCGCAGTGGTTGAGAGCCCGCCTGCCGATGCAGGGGACACGGGTTTGTGCCCCGGTCCGGGAAGATCCCACATGCCACGGAGCAGCTGGGCCCGTGAGCCATGGCCGTTGAGCCTGCGCGTCCGGAGCCTGTGCTCCGCAACGGGAGAGGCCACAACAGTGAGAGGCCCGCGTGCCGCAAAAAAAAAAATCCAATCTAACCATTAGATCTTTGCTACTATGATAATTTAGAAGTGATATTCCAGTTTGTTTTAATTTGCATTTCTGTTTCTGTAAATAAGATTAAGCATCTTTTTATATGTTAATGGGTCACTTGTATTTTCTTTTATAAGAACAGTCTATTGGTCTTTTTATTGATTCATAAAAGCTCTCTCTATATTAGAAAAATTAACACCTACCTGTGGTATGAGTAGCAAATACTTTTCCCAGTTTGTCATTTGTCTTTTAATTTTTTTGTTTATTGTCTTGTAGAACTTCATTTTTATTTTTATGTAGTTGTTTATTAATCTTCTCTTTTATGGCTTCCGAGTTTTGTGATGTATATAGAAATAGCTTTCCCACACCCCAAATTTTTAAAAAAATAAATCTTCAATGATTTCTTCTAGTTCCCTTACAGTTTCATTTTTTACATGTAAATATTTGATCCAACTGGGATTTGTTTTAATGTAAGTTATGAGGTACAGATCCAAATTTATTTTTCCTTATTTTTTTCTAGATGTCTATTAGTAGACTGCACACCATTTATTACATAAATCATCTTTCCCATTGATTGGAAATGCTGCTTTTATAATTTACTAAATTCTATTTCTGAATGTTCTCATTTGATCCATTATTTCTTTTAAATATATAAAAGAGTGAGGTTATCCCACATTCTATACTTCTCCTACATTTTCTTAGATATTGTTGCTTGTTTCTTTTAAAAATAAACTTTAGAATCAGATTGGCTAACAGAAAATCCTCTTTGTCTTTTTATTGAATTGACCTCTGCCTGACGGAGAGTCTTCCTATTAAAGAACATGGTAAGTCTTTGCATATGTACAAGGTTTTAGGGGGGCTTCAGTTGCAGTTCAAAGTTTTTTTTCAAATAGATTTTGCACATTTCTTGTTAAGTTTTTTCTAAGATTGTTTATATTTTTTGTGGTTTTTGTAAATAGAGTCTTTTTGTCCATTATATCTTTTAAATAGCTAGCTGATATGTTAATAAACTTGCTGTTCATTTCTGCATGTTAATTTCATGCTCAGCCAACTTAGTGAATTGCCTTATCATCTAGAGTAGTTTTTCAATTGCCTCAAGTATTTCAGGAATGCAACAGCAACACTGATTAGTAATTATCATTTTGCCTCCTCCCTTTCCATTTTTTATACTTCTCAATTCTATCTCCTTTCTAGCTGTAATGGCTACCATCTCCAGAAATGTTGAATATCAGTGACAGTAGATATTTTCATCTAGCTCCCGATTTTAATGGGACATCTTCAGATGCTTCCCATTAATATGATTCCAGCTTTTGGGTTGAAATAGGTAAATTTTATCAAGTTAAGGGATTGTCCATCTATTACCATCTTAATGGGAGTTTTTTTAAAGAAAGAATTTATGTTACATTTTATAAATACCTCTGTAGAGAGATAGAGATGCTATGATTTTTATGTTTTGATCTATTAATATAATCAGTATAGTAACAATTTTCCAATTGTTAATTGCATTCTTGCATTCGTGGAATTAACTCCTCTTCATAATGATGTAGTATTCTTCTAATGAGCTGCTGGAATATATATATATATATTTATACATATATACATATATATGTGTATATATATTTAGAGAGAGAGAGGGAGAGATTAAATATGGTCGGTATGTAATTTTTTTCTACCTTTGTTATACTGTGGTATTGATATAATCCTCTCTTCATAAAAATTTTGTTTTTCTGTGTTCTGCAACGTTTTGTATAACAATAGAGACGTCTTTTCCTCAAGAATTTGGTAGAATTCCCTTGTAAAACCATCTCAGCCTTGTGATTTGCAAGGGGCTCGAATAACTGATAATTTTCTCAAATTTTTTTTCATGGTAATTTGTCTGTATGGATTTTTTGAATCTTTTCTGGGCTTAGATTTGTAAATTATAGTTTCCTATGAAGTTATTCATTTCATTCAGATTATTAAATATATTTCCTTACTGTGGTAGATTGTTACACTAATGGCCCCAGCTAATCTGCCTCATGGCATCCATGCCCTTGTTTACTCCCTCCCATACTGACTGGGCTTGGTTAGCTGGCTGATCTGGTGAATGGGATGGGACACCAGCAAATGTGACGCAAACAGAGATTTGTCAGACACGTCACACTGGGGCTCGCCTGGAACACTGCCTCTAGCAGATGAGGAAGCATGGTTGAGTCTCCTTGAGGAGCAAAGACCTCATGGAAAGAGAGGTCCAGTTATCCCAGCTGACTCTCTGAATGCTGCTGCATGAGTGAGCCCAGTCATGACCAGAAAACAAAAATCCTCTAGCAAACCCACAGTCATTATTTTAAACCACTAAATTTTAAAAAAATTATTTATTTAATTAGTTTATTTTTGGCTGCATTGGGTCTTCGTTGCTGTGCACAGGCTTTCTCTAGTTGCAGCAAGTGGGGGCTACTCTTTGTTGTGGTGTGTGGGTTTCTCACTGCGGTGGCTTCTCTGTGGAGCATGGGTTCTAGGCATGCGGGCTTCCATAGTTGTGGCACATAGGCTCAGTAGTTGTGGCACACGGGCTTAGTTGCTCCACGGCATGTGGGATCTTCCCAGACCAGGACTTGAACCCGTGTCCCCTGCATTGTCAGGCATTCTTAACCACTGCGCCACCAGGGAAGCCCTAAACCACTAAATTTTAAAGAGTGTGTTGCACTTCCCTTAATGAAATCATTAAGGACCTCTTAGAGAGAGATGATACCCTGTTTTGTCCAAATTGATAATGAACAAAATTCATTTTCATATTAAGGCTATGACATAGCTAGGGCAAGGCAAGACAGTAATAACACGTTTCAGGTATATAGTTGTTTTGTGGATTATAAAATGTTTTCATATGCATTATTTATCTCACCAGTTCCCCACCATAATCCTGAATTATGACTCTTAGGAACATAGAGACTCAGTTGCAAAGCAAGATTTAGAACACAAGTCTACAGACATCCATTCCAGCACTTTTTCTAATTATTATGCCAGGTTCTGTCCTCTATTTTATTCTTATAAATGAAGTATAAAGAGCAGGAAAATGTTTTACTTTGGAAACACAATAAATAGGTCAAGGATGAAAGAGATTAAAAATTAAATTCTCTTATGGGAAACAGTTGATATTTTCTAGAGTATTCACACTTTATATTCACTGTCTCACGTAGCCAACAGTTTTACCTACCATTCTTCCTTATAATTACCGCATTGAGTTTCTTATCTCTAGAGCTGAGTCTGGAGATGTAAAGTGAGCTCTGGCCTGGAGGAACGGATTTGGAAATGAACAGGTGATAATAAAAAACGTAGGATTAGATGAAATAATCCAGAAAAAACGTGCTCTAGAAAGAGAATAGAAATAAACCAAGGATGAAAGCCTGGGTGAAAGCAATTAGAAGGGTAGTTGGAAGAAGAAAAGTCTAAAGAAGAGAATGAAAAGGAAGAGCAAGAGTGAAAAGAGAAAACCATAAGAAAAATGTGTTACTGAAACACAGGGAGTCGAGAACCTCAAGAGGTTGTCAACATCAAAGTCTTCAGAGAGAAAAGTAATTATAAAGATTGGAAAGTATCCATTGGAATTAGCAACAAGACCATCACAGGCAAATTTGGCAGGACCGATGTCACTGGATGTAGTGTCTGTTGTGTGCCCAGCAAGCCTTTTCCGCCCTCATCTGGCAACAGATCTGCTTGCCTATCCCCAGGGACAGGCACATGACCTGGACTGTGCCGATCACAGCATCTCCCCTCCCTGGCTGTAAGAGGTAGGCATAGGTTCAATAGTAAGCATCTGACCTACTGGGCCAATCTGAACCTTTGCCTGGGATCTTACTATCTGGAACTAGTGAGGAAAACACCCTTTTTTCTTTTGGATAATAAAAATATTAGAATGAAGTCAAAATACAGAGATATGTAGAGCCGAGAGATGAGCAACGTGAAAGATTCTGTGAAAGACTCATCTGTGTTTCAGCCAATGGATCCAGTCATCCCTGATGTCAGCCCTGTCTCCTTCTCCTGAAACTTAATTCTCTTGTCTTAATTCTATGAGCTTCCTCAATGTCCTTCCAATAATTTCCACTGCTTCCCTCTTTTATTTTTTTAGTAACAAAAGAATTAAGATTAATAGGTAGAAGTCAGATTGTAATTGGTTTAAAAATGAAAGATATAAAATACCTCAGAATAACCATAATAAGAAATGGACAGGAACGATATAAATAAAACTGCAAAATTTTACTGAAGAAC
Source organism: Orcinus orca (assembly GCF_937001465.1). NCBI lineage: Eukaryota > Metazoa > Chordata > Mammalia > Artiodactyla > Delphinidae > Orcinus > Orcinus orca. The sequence continues at coordinate 51,469,759 of NC_064564.1, forward strand.
ATAAAAGAAGACTTGAATAAATGGGAAGTCCTACCACGTTCCTGGATAACAATGACTATTATAAAGATGTCAGTTCTTCTCAAATTAATTTATAGGTTTAATGCAACTCCAATCAAAATCCAAATAGGATATCTTTTGGAGCTTGAAATGGTGATTTTAAAGTTGATTAGCTAGAAAAAATAGAGAAGAGCCAAGAAAGTTTGAAAAAAGACAATTGATGAAGGGAACAGAGAACACCTACTGGGTGCCCTCCCTGACTTAAAGAATTCAATAGGGATGCCTCTGTAATTGTCTCTCCTGTTCAAAGTGATCTTTGCCTCTGGGCACAGTTGATTGGTCCATGGATATTCTCTCTTTTGCTTAAAGCAGCTTTAATAAATTTTTGTTAGTTGTAGCTAAAAAAAACGTATTATATGGATTTTCCCCACAATGTATTAAAGTATATTAAAACAGTACATAAAACAGGGTACTACTAGCATAAATGTGCATAGCATACCTTTGAACAGAATAAATAGCCGTAAATAGATACCATTACTTATAAAAATGATGTGAATAACAAAGTTGTTATCACATTGTAATGTGCAAAAGAAAAATTATTCAATAAATTGACAAGCTGTAGTAAGTTAAATATGTCAATTTATTTACAACATATGTTAAAATAAATTCCAGGTGTTAAATGTGAAAAGTGTTCAATGTAAGGTAAACAGAGAAATAGTAAAACATGTACCTGAAACATAATCAATATTTGCCAAAGTCTGATTTAAAAGCTAAAAGAATATTTAGGGAACTATTTAAACTATTTACTTGTTCTTGAGCTGAACAAAGAATTGTCTAAGCATAAAATCAATGGGCTAAATCACAAAGGAATCAAAATCAAAGATTTGACTACATGAAAAATTTAAAAGAAACCATCAAAAACTGAGAAGTAGATTACAAAGTAAAAAATATCTGACAAACAGTGATTAGCAGTTTAAATCAGGAAAACACTGAAACTTCAATGGAAAAAGGTGCAACAACAATGTATAGACAAATCTCAGATGCAGAAGTATAAATGATCAATATATATGTGAAATGATTCACTGTTAGTAGTTACAAAGTAAAACATCAATGACATATCACTTTATTCTACCAAAAAAACAAAGACTCTAAAATATATTAAATTTAAGGCTGATGAGGTTGTTTCAAAATAAGCACAGTCATACCCTCCTATTGAGAGTCGAAATTGGTTTGGGGTTTGTTTTTTGGGGGGGGGGAATAATTGGCAACATATATCAAGAACTTTATAAAAGGTCCATAGTCCTTTTCCTGAATTCTCCTTCTAGGAACCTAACCTACTATAATTATTAAAAGCACAAATAGTAGCTCCTGCCGTCAAAAGCATAAATATGTGTGAAAACATAACGCTGACAGCCAGAGGGAAAGGGAAGGGAGGAAGGTGGGAGTGGCATTAAGCCCCTGGTTCTAGTCCTTGAGGTTCCTATAACACTCCTGGTTCATCAGGACCAGCCTGTGTCCTGATCGAGTGTATTGCAGTAAACTGATCGTTTTTCGGTTTCTCTCTTTGTTTCTCTGTCTCTGTCTGTCTCTGTTTCTCTCTCTCTCTCTCCCTCCCTCCCTCCCTCCCTCCCTCCCTCTCTCTCTCTCTCTCTCTCTCTCTCTCTCTCTCTCTCTCTCTATATATATATATATATATACACACATATATTTCCCGCCCCCTCCCTTTTGCCTGCTTTTTGCCTAATCCTGCTGCGATTCAGATCTCTGTTTAGACATCACTTTTTAATCAAGAAGCCCTGTTAGTTGCTGGTATGGGGCTTTGGCTAAAAAATTTTGTTATGGTTATCTTAGCTTGGGAAAATGGAGAAAGAAAATCCATGTTGAACATGTTTTGATTTGGAATATACTGTTTTGGGTAAGTGAATTAGAGATAATATTTTACTGGTCAGCAAGACCTGGTCACAAAATGTTTTCATTCCTAACATTAAATATTGTTACCGTTAAGTTAGCTGTAACAGCAAATCAGTAACATTTAAGCTCTAGCTCCTCTAAGTGGTTCTCAGGATTAAATATAAATAAGCTCATATTTATTTTTAGTTAACTAATTTTTAAATAAATTACATGCAGTAAAGTACACACATCTTAGTGTAGTGTACAGTTTATGAGTTTGACAATTGTATATACCTGGGAAACTAACACCCCAGTTGGGATGTAGAATTTTTCCATTACCCCAGATAGTTCCTTTGTGCCTTTTTAGTTAATCCCTCCATGAGGCAGCTGCTGTTCTGATTTCTATCACAATCCATTAGTTTTACATGTTCTTGAATGTCAAGGAAGTAGAATCATATAGCACACACTCTTATATGTTTGACTTCTTTTTTTGAGATTCATCCATGCTGTTGTATATGTGAGTAGTTCATCCTTTTTTCTTACCAGTTTTCCAGTGTAGTATATATACAACTTGTTTATCCATTTTATCAACTCTTATGTTGGTAGATTTATAGATTTCCTGTTTATGGCCATTATAAACATTCCCTGAGATTTCTTTTTGTAAACATATGTTTCCATGTTTCAAATTTAATTAAAAACCTAGAAGTTGAATAGCTGGATCGTAGAATAGGTGTATTTTTGTCTCTGTTGGAAACTGCTAAACAGTTTTCCAAAGTGTTGGTAAGATTTTACATTCTAACTAGAAACGTATGCAAGTTCTAGTTACTCCACATCCACACCAAAATCTGATGTTGTCGGTCCTTTTAATGTTTGCCATTTTGGAAGTATGAAATGGTATCTCATTGTAGTTTTAATCTGTGTCGTCCTGAAGACTAAGGATGTTGAGCACCTTTTCTAGGTTTCTATTCTGGAGTCCTTAGGGTGTGGTCTTCATTCTCATTCTTACAAAATGGCTGCAGGGGCTCTAACTGTCACTCTGAATTGTAGGCTGAAGAAAGAACAAAGGATCCAGGTCCTGAAGTCATGCCTCTGTTGAGTCTTTCCCAGAAGCCCTGTTTACTGGCTTCTGCTTACATCTCATTGGTCAGAATTATGTCACATGGTCACTCCAATCTGCAAGGAAGGTTGGGAAAGCCTTCCCTTTTAAAAGTGAGTGTTCTGGGTATCTACTGCTGTGCAACAAACCAACTCAAAACTTAGTGGCTTAAAACAAAAACGTGTTTCTCTCACAAATATGACAATTGGACAAAGCTCAGCAGAAATGGCCTGTTTCTACTCTCCCTGACATCCATACAACAGCAGTTGTTGCTGGCTTTTGGCCAAGAAGACTCACACAGTTGGAACTGTGGTTAGAACACCTACACATGACCTTTTCATGTGGCTGCTTGGCTTCCCACACCATAATGGCTGAGCCCCAAGGGTGAGGGTCCCAAGAGAGACTTAGGTGGAAACCATATTGCCTTTTATGACTTAGGCCTGGAAGTCACACAGCATCACTTGTGCTGTTCTCTATTCATTGTGGCAAACACAAAAGACTGCTCAGGTTAAAGGGGAGGGGAAATAGAGTCTACATCGTAATGTAAGGGTGGCAGGTTCTGGAAGAGAATGTAGGATCAAAATATTGGTGTGGCCATTGGGGGAAGTATCTGTTACAGCTGGGCATGTTACTTGCCCCCATCCAAAGTGGGGTTCTCTTAACAGAAAAGATGTGGTAAATAGATATTGGGTAAGCAAAGTGAGTTTCTGTCATGTTCTTTACATATATCACATTATAATTGTTTGCTTTGCCACTAGACTATAATCTTCATGAGGGAGCAGCCAGGTTTGTCTGTCTTGCCAATTATTGATTCCTTGTGGCCTAAAGGAAAAAAGAGGTATTCGGGAAATATTTGTCAATGAATGATTATTAAATAAAAATATGGAGAGATTATCTGTTTTAGAAAATAAACTGTGATGCAAGCATTGGGAAAGAATGAAAAGATGGACATCTTAAAAGTCAATAACCTACAAAAAGTCTAATAAACATATATGCTAAGGATTAAAATAAATTTTCTCATTCCACCTTTTAAAATAGATCACAAAACAAAATATTGCCTTCTCAATTAGAAATCTGTGCATGAATAAATGGCTGTCTGATTACTATGTGGAAAGAAGTATCTCTTAAAAAAGGATAAAGCATGCTTTGGGGAGATGATCAAGGACTTCTAGCCAGTCCGCGTGATTTTTGTTTATATTTTTTCAAATTGATTTAGAATACCCAACCGCTGGCCATGATTTGCTACCGCTGGGGACAGCTTGGAGACTGCAACCTCCCTAACCCTTCCTGGATCGGTACTGAGGTCAAGAACTTGCTCGTTGGGTAAGCTTTCTCTTCTTCATCCTTAAATACATTGTTGGTTCAAGTGGCTTAAAATTTTTTCTGACTTATTTTCTTTGATATGTTTAAATCTTTTTATTGTTTTTATAGTTTTATAATCCCTTTCCAGGAGATCTTCAAAGTTTTTTTTATTTTGCTAGTCCATTTAAAAACTAGTTTACCATTAACCATGATCTTCCATGGTACATTCCTTAGGACTCTGTGTGGCAAACATTCTCCTGCTGCAATCTTTTTTTTTTTTTTTTGCGGTACGCAGGCCTCTCACTGTTGTGGCCTCTCCCGTTGCGGAGCACAGGCTCCGGATGTGCAGGCTCAGCGGCCATGGCTCACGGGCCCAGCCGCTCCGCAGCATGTGGGATCTTCCCGGACCTGGGCACGAACCCGTGTCCCCTGCATCAGCAGGTGGACTCTCAACCACTGCGCCACCAGGGAAGCCCGCTGCGATCTTTTTTAACATGCAAATCTAATCATGTTAGTCCTCTGCTTGGATTATTTCAGTGGCTTCCCATCAGCACAGAAAAATTTATACTTCTTAGCATGACATACAAGGCCCTTCAGGAGCTGACTCCTCATCTCCCACCCCTGTGCTCCCCTCAGACTGCTGGCCACACCGTGCCCCCTCCTGTCTGTGCCTCCCCACCGCCTCCCCACCTAGTGTCTTTCCAGGCTGAGGGAAGAATATCTGTTCAGTGTTTCCTCCAGTTTCCCTGCCCCTTGTCCACGGGGAAAAACTCTTACCTTTCAGTCTCATCTGAAGCGTTAACTCCTTGTGGACCCCGTTCCTGAGCTCCCCTCACAGATTGGGTGCATTTTCTTTGTCTTGGTCTCCATATATAATCTGAATTAAACTGAAAACAAAAAAAAATAAAAAATCTTTTCTTCATAGCAAGCAGTTTTACACATAATCTCGGTGGAATAAACCAAGCACCATAGTTTCTTTCAATGGCATTTATTATTCTTTCCTCTTCCCATATCTTTTTTGTAGGAGTAGGGAGGTACCAGGGGGAGAAAGGCATCCTCTTCCTTTGTCGGCTCCTTTTGTACTTAGTATTGGCCAAAGAAGGAGCAGACAGGTGCAGAATGGGGATGCTCCTCATGGAAAGCCAAAGTGGAAGAGGTCACTCCTTCTTGGAGTGGCTTCTGAAAGATTTATCCACCCAGCTGGGTGCAGGTGTGATTTGGGAGGTGATAGAAGAAGCTTGGACGCAGGCCCTGCTGATACACTTCCTATCTTCTTCCTGGCTTCCCATCTTCTATCTGCCTCCTTCACCAGCTTTTAGGGTATCCTTCCCCACCTGCCCAGGGGACAACCACCCATCTTCTCTGTCCTCTGGGAACCCTGCCTTGATAGGGGTTCCTTTTTAGTGTGGTGCTGCCACAACAAAGCTGTTATGATGATTGAAGGGAAAAGGCCAACAGACAGAAAACAGAAGGTCTGTTTAACATCCACGGATACAGAAACTTACAGAAACAGTCAGACAAAGCAGGAAACAACATAGGGCGCTTATAGTTGGATTTACAGACTTTTCAGGTTCCCTATTGTGCCCATTGTGAAGAGTGAGACATCTCTTCCATTCTCACAGGGAATTTCCAATCTTCCCTCTGCCTGATTTTCTGGAGACCGCAATTGTCATGTCTGCTCTCCAGCTGCAAGCAATTGATGCAAATTAACCTCAGCACATTCTGGAGTGTTTATTGGGAGACCAAGTGAGCTGATTTTCCCAGTAGACAATCTTATAACAGCCCAGATTTCAGGTTTGCTTTTGTTCGGTCCATTTCTATGCGTGGTGTTTCCAGACTTATTAGGGTTATCCCTGCATTATTGTGAGGGACATAGCATGTTAGTAGCAAGGAGTCTGGAGGTCAGATCGCCAGGGCTTGAATTTTAGGGTGACCATTCATCCTGGTTTTCCCAGGACTGAAGAGTTCCATGGAGATGCAGGACTTGTCAGTGGACACTTCTGGGCAAACCAGACAGTGGGTCACCCTAGGCCTTTGCTACTTACTAGCTGTGTGAACTAACTTCCACAAAGTATTTAACCTCTCAGGGCCTCAGATTGCTCAGGCCTAGAATGGAGGTAATAATAATATCCTAACATCATGGAAGTATTATTTGGGTTAAAAAGTTAATATTTGTAAAGTGCTTATAACAGTGTCTGGCATACATAAGTGTTCGTTAAATTAAAAAATTAAGAAAGACATAATTTTCCCCTGGGCAAAATCTCAGTGTCCGTGTATTGCTTGTATTTTCTGCCATTATTTTAGGGACTCACAACAGTGAGTTTCTCATTTCTCTGCATTTGCATATACACATAGAAACATTCTAACTAATCAATTTTTTACTGTCAGATTTTCACATGTAACAATACATACTCAAAAACCACATTTTCATAGTAATGTTGAATGACAAAATGATATTATGTAAAGTGATGTGAATAATAAAGAAGGACCGCTGATTGTGAAGAATGTCCTCCAAACCCCTGACCCTCTTTCCCTTCTACTCTCTTGCTATTTTGAACAAAGCCCCATTATAGTAATTACTGTATTGTATTAGAATTGTATGTCTATTACCACAGGAGAGAGGATGTGCAAGGGGTAGCGCGAGCACAAAGGGAGTGCCTGCACTGCAGCTGACAGAAGGGAAGGAAAAGACAGCGTGGTCAGGGGGCTGTTAACACCGGAAGTGAGAGACCCAGTGATCAGCAGACCCTAACCCGTCAGTATAGCCACACCTCCTCCAATGGAGGGGAGTGGCTAATCTAATCTAGATTCTAGAGAAGGCAATAGGAAGTGTTCACTCCCAGAGTCCACCAAAATGAAAAAGATGGATGGATTAGGTATTTTTTCTCGCTGCTCACAGCCTTTTGACTAAGAAACCCCGCCTTTAAAATATTTGTTAATGGACTTCCCTGGTGGCGCAGTGGTTAAAAATCCGCCTGCCAGTGCAGGGGACACGGGTTCGAGTCCTGGTCCGAGAAAATCCCACATGCTGCAGAGCAACTAAGCCCGTGTGCCACAACTACCAAGCCTGCGCTCTAGAGCCCAGGAGCCACAACTACTGAGCCCGCGTGCCACAGCTACTAAGCCCGTGTGTTGGAGCCTGTGCTCCGCAACAAGAGAAGCCACCGCAATGAGAAGCCCACGCACCACAAAGAGTAGCCCCTGCTCGCCGCAACTAGAGAAAGCCCGCACGCAGCAACAAAGACCTGACACAGACATAAATAATAAATTTATAAAAAATAAATAAATAAAAGAAGAGTTTTCATATTTAAAAAAATTTTTTTAAATAAAATAACAAGATCTTTAGGTTTTACTTGAACCCCTTGAAAAGGATCCATAGATACCCAGTACTTCTTAAAATCCTTTCTTCTCTGTTCTACTCAGCGAGGCAGCCCAGCCCTGATCTCCCTAAACCCTGTACCCAGTTCTTCATTCCACTACTTTCACTCACAAATCTAGGGGCATTTGTTCCTACTCCACTTTTCCTTATTATACAAACCGACTTAGTTGCTTGGCTAAAGTGTTGCCACCTCCTAAAAATGTTCTTATGTTCTATATCCGTTCTGTCCTTCCAATTTGCTACCACCATTGTGGTTTCTGAGCACTTGAGACATGGCTAATCCAATTTGAAATATATTGCAAGTATATATACACCGAACTTCAAAGACATAGTATGAAAAAAGGATGTAAAATATCTCATTAATTTTTCTATTGACTGCATATTAAAGTGATAATATTTTGAATATTTTGGGTTAAAAAATACATTATTAAAATTAATTTCATGTTTCTTTTTCCTTTTGAAAATGTATCCACTAAAACATTAAAAATTACATATGTGGCTCACATTACATTTCTATTGGACAGTATAGTTTCAGATCAGGGGTCAGCAAACTTTTTCTGTAAAGGGCTTGGTGGAAAATATTTAAGGCTTTGTGGGCCATATGGTCTCTGTCACAACTACTACATTCTGCCCTTGTAGCATAAAAGCAGCCATAGATAATACATAAAGTAAAGAGCTCCACTGTGTTTCAATAAAACTTTATTTATAGACACTGAAATTTGAATTTCAAACAATTTTCACATGTCATGAAATATTCTTTAACATTTTTATTTATTTAGCAATATAAAAGCTTTTTTTTTTTTTTTTAAGCTCAGAAGGTTTGAAACCTGATTGGTCTCCTGTTGGCCATAGCTTGCCCACCATAGATTAACTACATCTGTTCTATGTCAACAATGTGATCCTAGGGATAAGACTATCTTCGCTACCCCAGAAAAGGCCTCAAGGACTAGACTGGTTGAATAAATGGGTGAAATTCAGACGGCAGAACTCTAGGTAACCAGAGGAGGATAACCTAGTCTAATGGGGCAGCCTGGACTCAGTGTCAACTGAGTTGACGGTCAGATATGTGAGCCTTGGGTGGCTAGATCTTCTGATTTTTTTTTTTTACCAAGAGAAACAGGCGATTCAGATTTTATGGAAATTTTTCCAATTACTAGTTTTTCCCCCCCACTTCTTTTTTTCTTTCCTTTTTTTTTTTTTACATATTGGAGTATAGTTGCTTTACAATGGTGTGTTAGTTTCTGCTTTATAATAAAGTAAATCAGTTTTACATTTACATATGTTCCCATATCTCTTCCCTCTTGCGTCTCCCTCCCTCCCACCCTCCCTATCCCATCACTCCAGGCAGTCACAAAGCACCAAGCTGATCTCCCTGTGCTATGCGGCTACTTCCCACTAGCTACCTACCTTATATTTGGTAGTGTATATATTTCCATGCCTCTCTCTCGCTTTGTCACAGCTTACCCTTCCCCTCCCCATATCCTCAAGTCCGTTCTCCAGTAGGTCTGTGTCTTTATTCCTGTCTTACTCCTAGGTTCTTCATGACATTATTTTTTTTCTTAAATTCCATATATATGTGTTAACATACGGTATTTGTCTTTCTCTTTCTGACTTACTTCACTCTGTATGACACACTCTAGGTCTATCCACCTCATTAAAAATAGCTCAATTTCGTTTCCTTTTATGGCTGAGTAATATTCCATTGTATATATGTGCCACATCTTCTTTATCCATTAATACGATGATGGACACTTAGGTTGTTTCCACCTCCGGGCTATTGTAAATGGAGCTGCAATGAACATTTTGGTACATGACTCTTTTTGAATTATGGTTTTATCAGGGTGTATGCCTAGTAGTGGGATTGCTGGGTCATATGGTAGTTCTATTTGTACTTTTTTAAGGAACCTCCATACTGTTCTCCACAGTGGTTGTATCAATTTACATTCCCACCAACAGTGCAAGAGGGTTCTTTTTTCTCCACACCCTCTCCAGCATTTATTGTTTGTAGATTTTTTGATGATGGCCATTCTGACTGGTGTGAAATGATATCTCATTGTAGTTTTGATTTGCATTTCTCTAATGATTAATGATGTTGAGCATTCTTTCATGTGTTTCTTGGCAGTGTGTATATCTTCTTTGGAGAAATGTCTATTTAGGTCTTCTGCCCATTTTTGGATTGGGTTGTTTGTTTTTTTGTTATTGAGCTGCATGAGCTGCTTATAAATTTTGGAGATTAATCCTTTGTCAGTTGCTTCATTTGCAAATATTTTCTCCCATTCTGAGGGTTGTCTTTTGGTCTTGTTTATGGTTTCCTTTGCTGTGCAAAAGCTTTGAAGTTTCATTAGGTCCCATTTGTTTATTTTTGTTTTTATTTCCATTTCTCTAGGAGGTGGGTCAAAAAGGATCTTGCTGTGATGTATGTCATAGAGGGTTCTGCCTATGTTTTCCTCTAAGAGTTTGATAGTTTCTGGCCTTACATTTAGGTCTTTAATCCATTTTGAGCTTATTTTTGTGTATGGTGTTAGGGAGTGATCTAATCTCATACTTTTACAGGTACCTGTCCAGTTTTCCCAGCACCACTTATTAAAGAGGCTGTCCTTTCTCCGCAGTACATCCCTGCCTCCTTTATCAAAGATAAGGTGACCATATGTGCGTGGGTTTAACTCTGGGCTTTCTATCCTGTTCCATTGATCTATCTTTCTGTTTTTGTGCCAGTACCATACTGTCTTGATTACTGTAGCTTTGTAGTATAATCTGAAGTCAGGGAGCCTGATTCCTCCAGCTCCATTTTTCGTTCTCAAGATTGCTTTGGCTATTCGGAGTCTTTTGTATTTCCATAAAAATTGTGAAATTTTTTGTTCTAGTTCTGTGAAAAATGCCAGTGGTAGTTTGATAGGGATTGCATTGAATCTGCAGATTGCTTTGGGTAGTAGAGTCATTTTCACAATGTTGATTCTTCCAATCCAAGAACATGGTATATCTCTCCATCTACTTGTATCATCTTCAATTTCTTTCATCAGTCTCTTATAATTTTCTGCATATAGGTCTTTGGTCTTCTTAGGTAGGTTCATTCCTAGATATTTTATTCTTTTTGTTGCAATGGTAAATGGGAGTGTTTTCTTGATTTCACTTTCAGATTTTTCATCATTAGTATATAGCAATGCCACAGATTTCTGTGCATTAATTTTGTATCCTGCTACTTTACCAAATTCATTGATTAGCTCTAGTAGTTTTCTGGTGGCATCTTTAGGATTCTCTATGTATAGTATCATGTCATCTGCAAACAGTGACAGCTTTACTTCTTTTCTGATTTGGATTCCTTTTATTTCCTTTTCTTCTCTGATTGCTGTGGCTAAAACTTCCAAAACTATGTTGAATAAGAGTGGTGAGAGTGGGCAACCTTGTCTTCTTCCTGATCTTAGTGGAAATGCTTTCAGTTTTTCACCATTGAGGACAATGTTGGCTGTGGGTTTGTCATATATGGCCTTTATTATGTTGAGGAAAGTTCCCTCTATGCCTACTTTTTGCAGGGTTTTTATCATAAATGGGTGTTGAATTTTGTCGAAAGCTTTCTCTGCATCTATTGAAATGATCATATGGTTTTTCTCCTTCAGCTTGTTAATATGGTATATCACGTTGATTGATTTGTGTATATTGAAGAATCCTTGCATTCCTGGAATAAACCCCACTTGATCATGGTGTATGATCCTTTTAATGTGCTGTTGGATTCTGTTTGCTAGTATTTTGTTGAGGATTTTTGCATCTATGTTCATCAGTGATATTGGCCTGTAGTTTTCTTTCTTTGTGACATCCTTGTCTGGTTTTGGTATCAGGGTGATGGTGGCCTTGTAGAATGAGTTTGGCAGTGTTCCTCCCTCTGCTATATTTTGGAAGAGTTTGAGAAGGATAGGTGTTAGCTCTTCTCTAAATGTTTGATAGAATTTGCCTGTGAAGCCATCTGGTCCTGGGCTTTTGTTTGTTGGAAGATTTTTAATCACAGTTTCAATTTCAGTGCTTGTGATTGGTCTCTTCATATTTTCTATTTCTTCCTGATTCAGTCTTGGCAGGTTGTGCCTTTCTAAGAATTTGTCCATTTCTTCCAGGTTGTCCATTTTATTGTCATAGAGTTGCTTGTAGTAATCTCTCATGATCTTTTGTATTTCTGCAGTGTCAGTTGTTACTTCTCCTTTTTCATTTCTAATTCTATTGATTTGAGTCTTCTCCCTTTTTTTCTTGATGAGTCTGGCTAATGGTTTATCAATTTTGTTTATCTTGTCAAAGAACCAGCTTTTAGTTTTATTGATCTTTGCTATCGTTTCCTCCATTTCTTTTTCATTTATTTCTGATCTGATTTTTATGATTTCTCTCCTTCTGCTAACTTTGGGGTTTTTTTGTTCTTCTTTCTCTAATTGCTTTAGGTGCAAGGTTAGGTTGTTTATTCGAGATGTTTCCTGTTTCTTAAGGTAGGATTGTATTGCTATAAAATTCCCTCTTAGAACTGCTTTTGCTGCATCCCATAGATTTTGGGTCGTCGTGTCTCCATTGTCATTTGTTTCTAGGTAATTTTTGATTTCCTCTTTGATTTCTTCAGTGATCACTTCGTTATTAAGTAGTGTATTGTTTAGCCTCTATGTGTTTGTATTTTTTACAGATCTTTTCCTGTAATTGATATCTAGTCTCATAGCATTGTGGTTGGAAAAGATACTTGATACAATTTCAATTTTCTTAAATTTACCAAGGCTTGATTTGTGACCCAAGATATGATCTATCCTGGAGAATGTTCCATGAGCACTTGAGAAAAATGTGTATTCTGTTGTTTTTGGATGGAATGTCCTATAAATATCCATGAAGTCCATCTTGTTTAATGTATCATTTAAAGCTTGTGTTTCCTTATTTATTTTCATTTTGGATGATCTGTCCATTGGTGAAAGTGGGGTGTTAAAGTCCCCTACTATGAATGTGTTACTGTCGATTTCCCCTTTTATGGCTGTTAGTATTTGCCTTATGTATTGAGGTGCTCCTATGTTGGGTGCATAAATATTTGCAATTGTTATATCTTCTTCTTGGATCGATTCCTTGATCATTATGTAGTGTCCTTCTTTGTCTCTTCTAATATTGTTTATTTTAAAGTCTATTTTGTCTGATATGAGAATTGCTACTCCAGCTTTCTTTTGGTTTCCATTTGCATGAAATATCTTTTTCCATCCCCTAACTTTCAGTCTGTATGTGTCTCTAGGTCTGAAGTGGGTCTCTTGTAGAGAGCAAATATATGGGTCTGGTTTTTGTATCCATTCAGCCAATCTGTGTCTTTTGGTGGGAGCATTTAGTCCATTTACATTTAAGGTAATTATAGATATGTATGTTCCTATTCCCACTTTCTTAATTGTTTTGGGTTTGTTATTGTAGGTCTTTTCCTTCTCTTGTGTTTCTTGCCTAGAGAAGTTACTTTAGCAGTTGTTGTAAAGCTGGTTTGGTGGTGCTGAACTCTCTCAGCTTTTGCTTGTCTGTAAAGGTTTTAATTTCTCCATCAAATCTGAATGAGATCCTTGCTGGGTAGAGTAATCTTGGTTGTAGGTTTTTCTCCTTCATCACTTTAAGTATGTCCTGCCACTCCCTTCTGGCTTGCAGAGTTTCTGCTGAAAGATCAGCTGTTAACCTTATGGGGATTCCCCTGTGTATTATTTGTTGTTTTTCCCTTGCTGCTTTTAATACGTTTTCTTTGTATTTAATTTTGACAGTTTGATTAATATGTGTCTTGGCATGTTTCTCCTTGGATTTATCCTGTATGGTAATCTCTGTGCTTCCTGGACTTGATTAACTATTTCCTTTCCCATATTAGGGAAGTATTCAACTATAATCTCTTCAAATATTTTCTCAGTCCCTTTCTTTTTCTCTTCTTCTCGAACCCCTATAATTCGAATGTTGGTGTGTTTATTGTTGTCCCAGAGGTCTCTGAGACTCTCCTCAGTTCTTTTCATTCTTTTTTCTTAATTCTTCTCTGCAGTAGTTATTTCCACTATTTTATCTTCCAGCTCACTTATCCATTCTTCTGCCTCAGTTATTCTGCTATTGATCCCATCTAGAGTATTTTTAATTTCATTTATTGTGTTGTTCATCGTTGTTTCATCTTTAGTTCTTCTAGGTCTTTGTTAAATGTTTCTTGCATTTTGTCTGTTCTATTTCCAAGATTTTGGATAATCTTTACTATCATTATTCTGAATTCTTTTTTAGGTAGACTGCCTATTTCCTCTTTATTTGTTATGTCTGGTGGGTTTTTATCTTGCTCCTTCATCTGCTGTGTGTTTTTCTGTCTTCTCATTTTGCTTATCTTACTGTGTTTGGGGTCTCCTTTTTGCAGGCTGCAGGTTCGTAGTTCCCATTGTTTTTGGGGTCTGTCCCCAGTAGCTAAGGTTGGTTCAGTGGGTTGTGTAGGCTTCCTGGTGGAGGGGACTACTGCCTGTGTTCTGGTGGATGAGGCTGGATCTTGTCTTTCTGGTGGGCAGGTCCACGTCTGGTGGTGTGTTTTAGGGTGTCTGTGAACTTATTATGATTTTAGGTAGCCTCTCTGCTAATGGGTGGGGTTGTGTTCCTGTCTTGCTAGTTGTTTGGCATAGGATGTCCAGCACTGTAGCTTTCTGGTGGTTGAGTGAAGCTGGGTGCTGGTGTTGAGATGGAGATCTCTGGGAGATTTTCGCCGTTTGATATTATGTGGAGCTGGGAGGTCTCTTGTGGACCAGTGTCCTGAAGTTGGCTCTCCCACCTCAGAGGCACAGCACTGACTCCTGACTGCAGTACCAAGAGTACCTTTCGTCCACATGGCTCCTCAATTTGGGATGATTCGTTGTCTATTCATGTATTCCACAGATGCAGGGTACATCAAGTTGATTGTTGAGCTTTAGTCCTCTGCTTCTGAGTCTGCTGGGAGAGATTTCCCTTTCTCTGTGTTCTCACAGCTCCCAGGGGCTCAGCTTTGGATTTGGCCCCACCTCTGCGTGTAGGTCGCCAGAGCGCGTCAGTACTTCGCTCAGACAGGACGGGGTTAAAGGAGCCGCTGCTTCGGTGACTCTGGCTCACTCAGGCTGGAGGGGAGGGAGAGGCACGGAATGTGGGGCGGGCCTGCGGTGGCAGAGGCAGGCATGACGTTGCGCCGGCTTGAGGCGTGTCGTGCGTTCTCCCAGGTAAGTTGTCCCTGGATCCCAGGACCCTGGCAGTGGCGGGCTGCACAGGCTCCCCGGACGGCGGGTGTGGATAGTGACCTGTGCTCGCACACAGGCTTCTTGGTGGCGGCAGCAGCAGCCTTAGCGTCTCATGCCCGTCTCTGGGGTCCGCGCTTTTAGCCGCGGATTGCGCCCGTCTCTGGAGCTCCTTTAAGCAGCGCTCTTAATCCCTTCTCCTCGCACACCAGGAAACAAAGAGGGAAGAAAAAGTCTCTTGCCTCTTCGGCAGGTCCAGACTTTTACCCGGACTCCCTCCCGCCTAGCTGTGGCGCACTAACCCCCTGCAGGCTGTGTTCACGCAGCCAACCCCAGTCCTCTCCCTGCGCTCCGACCGAAGCCCAAGCCTCAACTCCCAGCCCCGCCCGCCCCGGCGGGTGAGCAGACAAGCCTCTCGGGCTGGTGAGTGCCGGTCGGCCCTGATCCTCTGTGCGGGAATCTCACCCCTTTGCCCTCCGCACCCCTGTGGCTGCGCTCGCCTCCGTGGCTCCGAAGCTTCCCCCCCACTGCCACCCGCAGTCTCCGCTCGTGAAGGGGCTTCCTAGTGTGTGGAAATCTGTCCTTCACAGCTCCCTCCCACCGGTGCAGGTACCGTCCCTATTCTTTTGTCTCTGTTTTTTCTTTTGCCCTACCCAGGTACGTGGGGGCGTTTCTTGCCTTTTGGGAGTTCTGAGGTCTTCTGCCAGCATTCAGTAGGTGTTCTGTAGGAGTTGTTCCACGTGTAGTGTATTTCTGGTGTATCTGTGGGGAGGAAGGTGATCTCCGCGTCTTACTCTTCCGCCATCTTCCCGGAAGCCTCCCCCCAACTTCGTATGTAATTCCCCCATCACGGTTTTATTGTTTGTGAAAACATATTCTTTCCTGAAAAATGGATTTTAAATGACTAGTAGATGAGAAGTGACATGGCTCAAACAAGGCCCAATTTTTATTTTAGTTTTACCGTGACTGTTTCACAGAGAATGAGTACTTAGAAAACTGTGTGTGTTCACTGAAGGAAAAAAAAAATCCCAACATGAAAACTGACTTGGGGGCTTAAAAAATACTGCTTTCACCTTTGGTTTAACAGTTATTTCAGGGCCATTTTTATTTCTAGTTTAAATAAATTTTATACTATTAGCTTAATGAAAAGTTATTCTGAAAAAAATTTTTTTCTATTCACAGTAGAATAAGATGTCCCAAATTTGTTATTTGGGGAAAGTCTGCCACTTGGAGACAACTTCTTGATGTCAGAGAACTTCCTTTTTGAGAAATGTGCTTGGCTCAGAATTACTTATGCTCCCCAGTTTTGCCTACTGGGCTTGCTTATACCCAAGAGTTAAATCATTTTATCTTTTTTTTTTTAAAATAAACTTATTTATTTTTGGCTGTGTTGGGTCTTCGTTGCTGCGCATGGGCTTTCTCTGGTTGCGGCGAGGGGCTACTCTTCGTTGCGGTGCACAGGCTTCTCACTGCAGTGGCTTCTCTTGTTGCAGAACATGGGCTCTAGGCACGCGGGCTTCAGTAGTTGTGGCTCGCAGGCTGTAGAGCGCAGGCTCAGTAGATGTGGTGCACGGGCTTAGTTGCTCCACAGCATGTGGGATCTTCCTGGCCCAGGGCTCGAACCTGTGTCCCCTGCATTGGCAGGCGGATTCTCAACCACTGTGCCCTCAGGGAAGCCCAAAAAATCATTTTATCTTTGATATTAAGGAGTAGTTTAGCCAACTTATATTTAGGTTAAAACTTTTAAAAGGAAAACAATCTGCTAAGATTGATTTAATTCTGTTTTGTAGCATTTTTCATGCATATTCATATGAGTTCAGTGAACTCTTGACTCCAGACATGTAAAATTAAATAATGAAGCCTCTGCAATTACCTTCAGACCTAATTTTTCAAGGTTTCTACCCATGAAACACAAAGTAGCTTTTGAAAATGACCAATTTTATTAAATTTGTGGGTGGAGTGGGGAGAGTGAAGTTAAAAACTGCTGCTATAATAAAACCACACCAAGGTTGTTTTAATTTATCCCAACTGGAAAAATGAAGTTGGGTGCACCTCAACCTTGATGGCCTTTGTTCATAAAGACAGAATCCTGTGTAGGGATAAATAGCTTGCTTCTCCATTCCCAAGTTGTTTTAAATTCCAACTGTGCCCATTATATCTTATTCATACTGTTTCTTGTTTTTTAACAAGTAGATTTAGTCCAGGAAATATATCATCTTGAGGAACTCAAAAACTAAATACTTATACATTTTTCAGCATTGCCTTTTAGCAGATTTTCTTATTTCTCTACATAGTTCCAAGTGTTTCTTTCCTGTGCCTTCTCTTTTTTCTTCTCTCTCCTTTAACCAACATCACTCCACCCAAATTGCCTTCCCAACATTACACCACCCAAATTGCCTTCATTACTCCACCCAAATTGCCTTCCCAATTGAATTCTATATAAAACTGCAAAGTTTAATTCCATGTGTGCTTTACATATAATAGGTGTACAATAAATATCTGTTAAAAAATAAAGCTGTTAGGGAAACTGGTTATTCTTTTCTGTGCCACACTTTTCTAATATATTCCATCAACAGTTTTACAGATTGGTGGATCTAGGAGTAGAAGCAATGTCATCCACTTATATGGTAACTGTAAAAAGTAACCAGTTTTACTTTTTTTTTTTTTTTTTTTGGTACGCGGGCCTCTCACTGTTGTGGCCTCTCCCGTTGCGGAGCACAGGCTCCGGACGCACAGGCTCAGCGGCCGTGGCTCACAGGCCCAGCCGCTCCATGGCTTGTGGGATCTTCTCGGACCGGGGCACGAACCCGTGTCCCCTGCATCAGCAGGCGGACTCTCAACCACTGCGCCAACAGGGAAGCCCCAGTTTTACTTTTAATAAGGATTAGAGGGATCATAATTTCTTTCCATTCTTCCCAAAATAAAACAACAAAAATCAAAGCCTTGAGTGTCTGACAGTGAAAACATTTGTACCAAGTTGGTGAGTCAAGGAAAACAAAGTGATTTGAGATATTTTGTGTTGTGGCCTGGAAACTCTCTTTACATCATTTACCTGCCAAGTGCAAATGACCTCTGCCTTCATGCTCAACTGAAGTTTTGGCTTGTAGATCAGTGTGTTAGCTCTCTAATCCAAATATCAGGGGTATGACAGGATCAGTACACAGTTTTAAGTATGGGTTTGTATAAGAGAATTAAAAGTCTTAACTGAAGGAAAAGTTAAGAGGTATGACATCTCTGAAGGACACCCTGGTACCTTTTGTTTACAGAGTAAACAGTTTGGGTAAGAACCACAGTATAACAACTAATTAACTGAGAAACTATATGGACTGTGTTATATGCAGTTATAACTACCACATTGGGGTTACTGAATAAAAATCAAAATCTGTCTTTAAAATCTTTACCCTTAGAGTAAAAAGAATTTTTCTACAATAAAGTTATTATATTTATAATTCCCATACATTTTGTTTTGTGGTCTAGTTTGGATTATTTTTTTCTTAAAGTGATTTGGATTTATCTTGTTTATGTGTTCTTTATTTTGGAGGTTTTTTTTTTTTTTTCTCCACTTATTTCTCTCAGTGACCTTCTCTGCCCCTGACTGACATTTTAGGGAATGAGTGGTGACTTTGTGCACTCTTCCACAAGTTTCGAATGGAAACACACAGCTCTCCACCTTGTTCCTATTTTATGTACTCTTACCCCATTCCTCTCTCTGGTACATGGTTGGCAAAAAAAAATCCCCATAAGGATCCTGGCCCTAAAAATGAGAGCCTGAAGAGTAATTTTTAATCTGTTATTCGTTCAGAACTGCTGGCCGATCTTTAGACATTGCATTGCCTGTTCTGGATCAAGAAAAGGTCCTATTCCTGATTCTGAGAAGTGCTAACCTGACAGGTGTCAGAGGTAGGTGACCTTTAAAGAAAATATTAACTGGGAACAAAAGCATTAGATGGTTTCTAAATGAGCCAGGGCTACTCATCCAGCTGCCCTTGAGCAATAAAAAAGGAAAGTCAGTGCATTAAACACCGGGTCAGTGATAAAAGCCATGAAAAAAAAATCTTTCTAAGTTAGGCAATGCTGATATTGGCAGTCCTTGAATGCTATTAAACGCACACACACACACTTCTTTTTGAGAAATGCTTAATGGAGCACAATTAAGCGGTCTGTAGAATTGAATGACCTTTAAATTGCTGTAATCTCATGAGGGAAACCTTTCACATACAGCATCTACTTTTGAAAGAACATTCACATGAAAATATTGTCACTAATTCAGCAGGGCATGCCAGACCCATGTCCTGTGTCTCGCTCCCTTTTGGAGCCCTTCATTGCCAGAAAAGCTGAGACCACTAAAGATGCTGACCTCAAACATATCAGTCAACCAAAAGCCATCCCACTTTTATAATTCAAAAACAAATTTGGTGATGAGCAGAAAGGGGAGATTATAAAGCCTCAAAGGGCCAAAAAAAATTTCTGACCTTGTATCTTTTCTTTCAAACAAAATCCTTTAGATTATAATATTTTCTCTCCTCATTTTCCCTACTTTTGTTCTTGTTAAGCATTTTTTTTTTTTTTAGGAAACAAAAAGACATGCTATTGAAAAACCATGTACTGAACTGTGAATTCAGAAATTAGTTTTGAATCTTGAGGATCATTTTCCGCCTAAAACTTATATTTTGAAAAAAAAAAACTACAGGAAAGGTAGTACAATGATCACCTCAATTCATTTGCATTCTCTCTTGCTCTCAATTTATAACTATGTATAACCTTATGGACTTATTTATTATTTTGATTGATCTACTTGAGAGTAAGTTATAAGTTACAGACATCACAACACTTTCCTAAACACTTCAGCATGTATTTCCTAAGAACTAGGAGAGTCTTCCATATAACCACAAAGCCATTAGCACATCCACTTAATTTAACCTTGATACCATATATATAGTACATATATATAGTACAATTGTTCCAGGAATTTCCTGTCTGTTTTATTGTTTGTGTTAGTTTTGGGATCTAGAATCTAGTTAACTATTAAGTATTGTATTTAGTTGTCACGTTTCTTTAGTTGCCTTTAGTCTGGAATATTTCCTCACTTTTTTTTTTAAGGCGAGAAGTCAGTTATAATGCTGATTTTTGAAGAATCCAGGCTAGTTACCTTGTAAAGTGTCTCACATGACCTGGATTTGTCTAATTTCTTCCTCACTGTTAGATGCAAACACTTTTGGCAGGAATACGACACGGGTGATGATACATGCTTTTCATTGCATCATATCAAGAGGCATATGATGTCAGCTCATCTCATTATTGGTGATGTTAAGTCTGATCACTTGGTTAAGTGATGTCCGGCCGATTTCTCCATTGTAAAGACTCTTTTCTCCCTTTGTAATTAATATGTAATATGTGGAATGATGCAGTGAGCCATTGTATCATTGTGAATAATATTGTCTCCAAAAATCTTTCATTCTGTACGTTCAATACATATTGGTGAGCCTTGACTAAATCTATTACTGCGTTGGTTGCTGCAAAATAATGATTTTTCAAACTCTATCATTCCTTTTACGTATATTAATTAGCTAGTATTTTTCTATAAGGAGACACTTTTCTTTTTACCTGCTCGTTAATTTTTTTAAAGTACCATTACAGACGCATAGATTCTTTTTGAGACTCAAATTGTCCCAAATTGACTAATTGGAGCCTTTAGAAATGAAATTTTGATTTGGAAGTGCTCTCAGTACTTGTTTGTGACCTTAGTAAATAATTCCAACCTCCCTTTCTTTCTTTCTTTCTTTCTTTCTTTCTTTCCTTCCTTCCTTCCTTCCTTCTTTCCTTCCTTCCTTTCTTTCTTAAGGATTACTGCCAATGTCATGGCTAAATCTTTTTTCTTTCTTAAATAGAGATGTAAGTGAATAACAAGGGTTTATTGTTAAGTGCTTAATAACATCTTTTATTTTTTGTAACAACCTGTCAGCTCTAAGGCAATAATTATGAAATGACTTGAAATAAATAATGGTGTTAAAGGCATCCTATGCTTGTATCCTGAGTTTTCAAAGGACCAAGAACAATGGCTGACCTTCAATGGACAGCCAATAAAGTTAATTGAATGCACTGAATTAATAATAAAACCAAAATGTCAAAGTCATGAAGCAGAAGCCAAAAGATTGAAATAATATATATTAAGGGTCTAATTGTATAGAAATAAGTAAACTTCTTTTCTATTCATAAGTGACTTTTAACTCCTTGTTAAAACTTGAAATTTCCCCCAAATTGCTACCAGTACAGTTCAGAAGATAGTCCTTCCCAGAGAAAGACAAATACTGTATGTTATCACTTACATGTGGAATCTAAAGAATAGAACAAATGAATGAATATAACAAAACAGAAACAGACTCATACAGAAAACAAACTAGGGGTTACCAGTAAGGGAAGGAATGGAGAGGGCCAAGATAGGGGTAGGGGATTAAAAAGTACAGACTACTATATAAAAACAAGAATATATTGCATAGTACAGGAAATATAGCCAATATTTTATAATAACTTTAATTGTAGTATAACCTATGAAAACATTGAATCACTATGTTGTACACCTGAAACCAATATAATATTATAAATTAAATATACTTTAATTTAAAAAAAATCATCCTTCCCTAACTTTCCCTTATTTGATTTCGTGAAGAATACATAATAAAACTATGTAATTAGTAATAGCCTCTAGGAGTTCTTTTAATTCAGCACACTGGTAAATGAATATTCCTTCTTTCTTATCAATTTGTGTTGCTTCCTAGATCAATAGTTTTTTGCCAGATCACTCCATCTCTGGGATAACAAATTGCTTATAAAAATTAGAAAGTGGGGTCCAAAAGAGGCATGTGGACTAATATACAAGCTTTTCTGTGAGAAAAGCTATGAATGGAAATTGACAAATTAGATGCAGTCATGCACATTTTGTATAGTTAAAAAAAAAACCTAACTCTAACATAAATTTACATTAAAAAAAAACCCACACATAAATTGTGTCATTGTAGATTATCTACAAAGTGGATAATATGCTCATGGATCATTCAGAACTGACTGTAAATAGTTTAACTCAACCAGGATACCTGATCCTACCAGAAAATACTAAATCACTCACTTCTTAGAGGCTTAGTATTATTTTCAAACCACTCTCAAACCATTTAATACATGGAAGGGAGTAATTTCTTCTTCCTAAATTTCTCTGGCAGTTTTAATTGAAGTTTGACCTGTCAACCTTAGTTCATAGGCCTAATATGTTATTTTTTCATTTTTACCAAATAAGGCAAAATATAATTTATGATTTTAGGATAAAGTGATTATTTTAACTCTCCATTCTTAATATGTGAATGAGAGAGGTGAAATCATATATAAAAACAGAATTTACACTGAAAATCAAGGAGGTCCAATCATTATCTAAAGAGAGATAGGAAATTGTACAGTAGCCTTTGAAGAGATGCCAGAGATACATAAAGATAGAGCAAAATGGTCTACTTTTTAGATAGATTGTTTTATAGCAAGCAGTTTCAATTTACCATGTATTTTACCTATAAATATTTCACTGGGATTCTCATATATATTAGGAAGACATTTTCAATCATACTATATCAACTGACCTCCAATATTTATCTTGTTTCATATTGTTGGTCTTATATAATATCCCTGATTAATTTTTAGGCCTTGAGGTGCTATTTATTAAATTAGGGATGTAGCCCACTAAATTAATAAATTATTATTGTGGAGGCATTCTTGTCTTCTGAATGTATAAGTGCACAGCGTAAATTACTCTCAGGGAATAATTTACACATGAAGAGGCTCTGGTGGTTAAAAAAGCTTTGTGTATTTCTTATCTCTGGAAATAGTCTTGGACTAGGTGCTTAATTGGGTATCAAAGCAATTGTTTTTTCAAAGTGGTAATGATTTGTACTATTCAGTGGTGCCCAATACACTATCCTAGAACTGTGAATTAAATATAATGTTAAAAAATAACATTTTTAACCAAAAATTTCCATAAGAAACAGATTCTGTCTCAAATGAGAAAATATGCTCATGATCTTGAAAAGGCTTAGTAAGCTTTCTTTCATTGTGAGATTTTTTTTTTTTCTTAAAAGAGCTGCAATAAAGTGAACATGGAAAACACTTCAGGTCAAGGAAAAAGAAATTAGACCTTGGCTGCTGTTGCAAAAAAGATATTACTCCCCTCCCACCTTATTTTAAGTATTAAAAGGTAGAATTGAGGGCAATGCCCCTGGGCTTCTAATCTTGTGCCAATCTTTTTCTTGTCCTTGGGCTGTTCGTGTCAAATTTGTATGCTGCTTGCTTATGTGTGACACACATCTCTATCCCAAATGTAGGCATTATAAAAATTTTAAAAAGATATGGTTTTGGTAAAACATTTCCCTTGGGTCATAAACTCTGTGACAGCAGGAACCCTGTCATTCTTATATTCTTAGAGATTAACTCTGTGCATGGCACATGGAATAGGAGAAATATCATTTTGGTGAGTGAATGTATGGGTGAAATACACAGAAAAAGTGCACTATTATGGAAAAAGATCCTTAATTATTCTGAGTCTAATATTTGCAAGATGTTTGGTTATGTCTGTCCCATTATCTGTTTTTTATCCATGCATATTCTTCCTTTCCCCCCAAAATCCAGACAGCAAAGAATGAGCAATGGTTAATTTTAATTGATTTGATTATTTGAGTTTGTACATCACAAGTAAGTAAAATTCTATTGAGAAGCAACCACTGCTCCTTGACACCCTAATTACTCTTTAAAGGAGTTATATTGTGCTAGAAACATCCAAACTGGCCTCAACTTCTAACTAAACAAACCAATTGCAAATAAAAGGACTGGAGCCAAAATGATGGTGTAGGGCAGTGGCAATGGTGGTGGCAATGCTTAGGAGTTAATATCCATCCCAGACACCGTCTTCTTTTATTCTTCATCAAGCATTTTATTCGATATGATGGTGTCAATTGCTTTTCTTTTCTGCTCCTCAAAACTAACCCTATGGTGCTTCACACTGTGCTAAGTACTACAGTATGAATTTTGGTAAGATAATTGCTTTTTGTATAAATAAATGGTTTTATCCTCATCACTTCCATTTAATTTTATTTTTGTATTTAGAACTGAAAAAATTTGTCTCAAAATTTATTTGCAAACTCCTTTTTATAATTAAAAAAAATACTTTCTATAATTACATTGTCAAGTACCCAAAAAGTTGTTTCACATTTGTACCTCACTTAAAGTGCAAGGATCTTCAGATGTGCTGGGTACAAAATTAATCTGCTGTTATTTCTGTTTTGAATCCTTTTAATTAATAGCTTGTTAGAATAGGCTATAAATAATATATCGAAAGACTGGCATAAATTCCTTTGCCCAAAAGTTGAATCTACATTATTCATGGTTGTGTTATCTTTCCTTTTTTCCCCCTCCTTGTCCTTTTGTTGCAAAGAGGTCACGTAAGGACGTCCGTGGAAGGGCTCTGTGCGCCATCTACTGACGAAATCTATATTTCCAGTGTCTGGAGAAAGAAAAGAATTAACACCTCCGGTTTTTAAAGCAGTCTCTGAGAAAGGAGGAATAATGGGAAAAGACCTTCTCTGACTCTCTGGCTTATTGGTGACTCCCATAATAAATCCGAATTCAGCAAATACATAATTCAGAAAGGAGACATCAGTCCCTCAGCGCGAGTACGAGTTATAGAGAGAATCCCAAGACATCCCGGTTGGCATTGGAAGAAGTTAGCCAAACCCTTAAGTCAACTCAAACGAAGAATAGATTGGTATTTTTTCATCTGTGTGCTAAGCTAGACTCGCTGCCTAATGGTTGCCACTTTATAAGAAATGGCTTTATTTTTTTAAATTTTTATTGGAGTAGAGTTGATTTACAATGTGTTAGTTTCCTGTACAGCAAAGTGAATCAGTTATACATATACATATATCTGCTCTTTTTTATATTCTTTTCCCATATAGGTCATTACAGAGTACTGAGTAGAGTTCCCTGTGCTATACAGTAGGTCCTTATTAGTTATCTACTTTATATATAGTAGTGTGTATATGTCAATCCCAATCTCCCAATTTATCCCTCCCCCCTGCTTTCCCCCCTGGTAGTAAGTCAGAGAAAGACAAATATCATATGGTATCGCTTATATGTGGAACCTCATTTGCTTTTCAGCAGTCACTTTCAGTGTCTTGCCTGAAAGGAGGGTGTCCCGTAGGAATGGTAAGCCATGTGGCAGGTCTTTTCAGGGAGGGGGCTTTATCTGGCACCCCTAAATCATGGCATACAGGAAGTTCCTACTTTATTCTTCCCCGCACAAGGCCATGTAAGATGGTAAGAATGCAGTGGAAAAGGGGGAATTTTCCAGGTTTAATTCAGAAGGAACAAAGCACAAGTGGCCCCAGAGCAGGGACCTTTCCAGCTCCACCCCATCATGATACACTTCACCAGCTTGGGCAGAAACAGGAAGTAGGTGAGGGCAACACAGAGCCCTGTGAATGTGACCAGGGCACCAAAGAAATGGCTTTATTAATGGCACATCCAGATAACCATCAGTTTCCTATCTTATTATTCCAAAGGACTTCTCTCCAGTTTGATTATTTTATTTAAAAATTAAATAATGCATAGCGAGTAGGTCCATCCTTCACATAGATCCTAACACATAGCTCGTCAATGTGTATGTAAACTTAGTCCTTATACACACAGACACAACTACACATACACCTACAAGATGACACGCATCAATGTACATGTGGGTCAGCTGCAAAATCTAAGCTCTTGGACTTGGGTTAAAATGTTTCTATCTTCAACTGTTCTCTCCATTATATACTAAATTCAGTAAAAGGGTGGGAGGAATTGGAGTCCACAGGTAAAAGAAGCTTTCTTGGTTGTAGGTGGGAGGGAGAGAGCAGAGTATCAGTTTTAGGGCTTCAAACCGCTTCAATCGGAGGCTTGCACTGGAAATTAAAATTGGCCCGAAGCGGTCCGATGTGATGTGGGTTATCTTCGCGTGAGCAGCTGGGAGAACTGACAAATTAACGTCGAGGATCCCGGATACCCTAGCTAACCTCCTTCCCGCTATATCGCTCTCTTTAATCCAAGGGCCCATACAACTTGCTTTCGTGGTTTGAAGAAAGACAAAACGAAAAGAAGAAAGCAAGAAAGTTGAGCCAAAAAATAAAAGAGAGGCAAGTAAAGAGGGAAGGCAGGGAGAAGAGAATGGAGCCAAGAGAAAGAGTCAGAAAGAAGTTGGGAGGTAGGAAAAAGGGGAGAAAAGGAAGAAGATAAAGAGAGCAAAAAAGGAATGAGGGCAAAGAAGATGCAAGGATCCTTCTTTAACGAACCGAAGTTACACACATATTTCACTTTCAAATCAGTTGTCTAGATCTTATCCGTTTCCTTTCTAAAGGTTGTCTGTGTTGCTAAAGGAAGCTAGTCAGTACTCCTACCCCGCCCCACGCGTGGCTGCGCTGTTCTGTCCCCGGTCACCGAGACCAAGTACAACCCGAGTGGAAACCTTTGCAGGAGCGCGACTCTGGGAACACTCCTGCGACTGGTTATCACCCGGGAGCCTAACAGGATTAATACCCAGAGATGGATTACGTTGGCTGTCACCAATACGCCTAAAGATTATAATCCAATTTATGCACATTACAGCCAGTGTTAACTTTATCTGCTATTTTAAGACTCCCAGTTGCCCCGCGCGTCCTTAGAGGACAATTTGCCACGTTCTTATGCAACCCAGCAGGCTGTCAGGAGTGGGAGCCTCCCCAAGAAAACTCCCAACCTGGTCCCCGAGGGTCTGCACCCAGCACTCCCAGGTATCTCGCTTTCACCTGGGCATCAATTTGTGGTGCATCCCAGCCGGGGATTACCTACGCGGGAGGCGTTCCCTGGGAAGGAACTAGCCTTCTAGTTTCTCTCTCTTGTTCATTTCATTTAAAAATTTTCGGTGGCGGTGGCAGTGGCAGAAGGGCGGGGGTGAGTGGATGGGGAAGGGGGCCAGGGAATTGTTGCCCGGTTATAACCGTCTCAGCGACTGCTTTTAGATGCTTGTTTGTAAGGGTGGCATTTCTCTCGCTCTGTCTTTAAATAAGTTTGTTTGGGTGTGAGTTCTTGCCTTTTCAGCACAAAACCATAAAAAGACGTGGTGGAAAGTGAAAGAAAGCCCCCTCCCTCCCCCGAGCGTGCTAACTAACGCCAAAGACTTGATTTAACACCCCTTCTCCGGCGGCTGGGGGCTCTAGGCAGTGGCTACATTCCAGCAGTTTTAATCCGTTTTTTATTGTAGGGCGAGAGGAGTTTACACAGGGTCTGGGATGGCTCCCCAGCTGGCCGCTCTCCCTACTCCAGCGCCCCTTCCCCGCCCTTCTCCCTACTTCCCCCCACCCCCCAGCAGGAACCTGTTACTTTAAGCGAGGCGTTCCAGTGTGGCGGTGCGGGCTGCCGGGGTTTCGGGTGGGTGGCCGGTGATTGGCTCTTTCGAGCTCCCCCTGGCTCGCTCGCTCTGCCTCCCCGCCCGCTCCGCCCCGCCCGCGCGCCCTCCCTCCGCCCCGTAAGGCTCGGAGCCCCGGTGTCAGGCGCCACGGCGCATGCTCCGGAATCTCATCCTCTGGCCCTGGAGCTGCTGCTGCTGCTGCTGCTTTTGCTTTTGGGGCTGAGTTTAATAAGCGAGCGAGCGAGCGAGCAAGCGAACGCGGGGGGAAAAAGGCAGAGAATGTCCGCCATCTACCCTCCGCTCCTGGGCGCGCTCTCATTCATAGCAGCCTCTTCATGAATTACAGCTGAGGGGGGCGGGGGAGGGGGGGGTACCACACAACACCCCAGCAAACCTCCGGGCCCCCAGGCATGGCTAGCTCGGTAAGTACATACAAAAATAATAATAAAAGACCCCCACCCCCCGCCTTTCCTCCCTCGCCCTGCGCCGCCGCCGCCGCAGCCCAGACAGCGCCAGCGCTCCGCGGTTCCAATTAGAGAAAGGTTGGTACGGCTTGCAGGGAGCTGCTGCCTCTCCCTCAGCCTCCGCTCCCCTCCCTCCCTCCCCCCCCCGGCGCGCGCACACACACACACACACACACACACACATACACACTCACACACTAACACACACTCGCCCCTCCACCCCCTGCGCCTCCCTCCTCGCCTCTCTTTGCAATCGCAAGAAGCGCACTCTCGCTCACACGCGCGCACTCACACACACACTCACACACGGTGGAAGGAGGCGAATAATAACTCAGCCATATTTCAGCTGCCGCCGCCGCCGGGAGCCGCGGGCACAGTCCGGGGACGCGGCGAGCAGCCTCGCCGGCCGCTACGATGGTGCGTTCTCCGCGGCGCGCGAGTGTGAGCTGGAGTGTGCGGGCTGACAGCGGCGGGGCCGCACGCAACTTTGCCCCCGCGCCGGGCTGTGCGCAGTCGGGGCTCGGCGGCTGTCCGTCCGCCGCCCTGCCTTTCCGAATTTCATTTTTTGGGGGAGGTGGGAGGTACTTTGGGGCCACTTTGGCTCTTGGAAGTGTGTTGCGGGGGCTCTCTGGCCTCGCCGATCGCGTGGGGCTTTTCGCCGGGGGGGGGTTGCGGGGTGCCTTAAGTTATGGACGCCTCGGCGTGTTTTCCTGCGGGCGTGTGTGTGTGCGTGCGTGTGTGTGTGTGACGACGTCTCACTTTTGTTGTGCACGAACCCCGTGGTAAGAGCACGGGAGTTTGTGCCCATCGGCGGAGGCTGCCTGTAGTTTCCATTCCGCCTGGCACAGCGCTCCACACGCACGCACACACACACGTACACAAAGACTTCCTCGGCGTGTGCCTGTCGCCGCGGCACTTTCGGGGTGGGGGCTCGCCAGAACCCCCCTCGGGAGTCCCAGTTACCTCCCCTCCCACGCCGGGCAACCGCCCGGGCATTGCCTCCTAATTGTCTCTAATTTGTTTCCGATGCATTCGTTGTCGTGCTTGTAGTGGATGAGCGTGCTCGCCCCTCTTTACCCCCCAACAACCAGACCCCTCTTCCCGATCGGGGGTAACATTCCGTTACAATCCCGGCGGGTGTGGATGCGGGCCCGGGGGCGTGTATTTGGGGGTGTGGGGTGTGCGCGCCCACGCGCGTGAAACGTGGATGCAGAGGGCACCGCCGTTTCCTTTTATGTGCGTTTCAAGAAGGAGGAAAAAAAATGTCAGGCGCAACGTTCAGTGTCGAACGGTCGCCTTCCTGTTGTTCACGGCTGTCTCTCCTCCCCCCTGCCCGCAGTGTGCCGTGCAGGTGAAGCTGGAGCTGGGGCACCGCGCCCAGGTGAGGAAAAAACCCACCGTGGAAGGCTTCACCCACGACTGGATGGTGTTCGTGCGCGGGCCGGAGCACAGTAACATACAGCACTTTGTGGAGAAAGTCGTCTTCCACTTGCACGAAAGCTTTCCTAGGCCAAAAAGAGGTAGGGCTCGAATACAAAAGGAGCTTGATAAAAAATGTCTTTGCTGGAGGAGGAAACAATCGCTTGGCCCGGGCGGTCCCCCTGCCCCTCTCCCCGCCCCCCGCGTCGCGCTCGCTGGCGTAGCTCGGGACCGGGGTGCGCGGCGCCGCGCTGGCCAGGTCCCCGCTCCCGCCCGCGCGCGCGCCACTTCGGCTCCGTGAAAGTCACCGCAGAGAAAGGACTGTCAGGTGTCGAGTGTTTATTCATCCCAAGCCAGCCCTCACCGGTCCTCTGGGGTTAGCCGCGGGTTCTGCGGGGAAGGTGCAATTAGTTGTTGGGTTTGGAGGCGTGGGGAGCGGGGCTGGAGGGAATAAACAGCTTGCGCCTTTTTTTTTTAAACCTGGAGAAATTGAGATTTACCTGTGTTGTTAGCAGAGGATGCATGGGATGTACTTATTGTTCCCTCTTGAGAAGTCGCCTGTCTTTAGGGTCTTCTCTGCCTTCTTCCCTGTGTATGAGGCTTTAGGTACCAGTTGTCATAGACTTTTCTTTTTGTGGGTTAGCCACCCCGACCTCCCACTGTCAGGATTTTATGTTCGGTTTGGGGGGGGCACTTACTGGTCCCTGGCTCCCCGATGGCACTTGGTTGCTCATTCGATTTTGAGCAGCGTTCAGAAGTGTCTGCCCCATGTGATCTGCAGGGAAGAGTCCCTGCAAAGGTCGAAGCTAAGTTTCAGAGCAACGGTGTTGTCTTGCCTTCTGCTTCATTCCTTCCTCACCTTGGTTTTTAGCCTTGGTGTCTGGTTTGCATAATTCTGCTCAGCCTCTGCGGTCCCAAACATTTTCCATAAAGGACAGTTTTGAAAAAAGAGGAACAGAGTGTTATTTTACAAGAAATTTAAAGAGGGTTTGAGAAATCTCCATTTCTGTTCCCTTCAGCCTCTGGAAAGCTACTGTCTGGTTGTTTTAGTTGGATTAGTGGAGGTAACAGTACAAATACAATAAGGTGCTTTGTTTGTGAGCAGGTTTATTTATCTAAGTCGACACAATGGTTAGTAGTTATCTTCCATTTGATCTGTAATCTTTATTGGCATCTAGAACTCCTGCAGTTTCTTAGCTTAACATCATAATAAATCCATCTGCTTAGAGCTATGTGGAAATTATTGAACATTCAGGGGCTTGAATAAAGAAAGGAGAAATGCTCTGTGCCTTAGAGGTGGCAGAGGTTTATGTTAATGCTTATTTTTGTTTCCAGAGCTCTTGTAATGGGACTTAGGATTGTATGTTTTGCCTATAGTGGTTTGTTTTATAGCTGCTCTTGAAAACTCAAACAGTTGAATTTGATGTGCTTTGCTGGATGGTTAATAAATGAATCCACCATCTAATAGAGGGGTAGGGGTATATGCATGGTCTATCGGAAATAACATTTAGATTTTGTTAGCATTTTATATCAGAATATAGCCAGAGATATTATACTTAAATTTTCCTCCGAACTGTAATGAAGATGAGTATTGTCAAGTTTCTGTCATTATGTGAGGTTGGGTCTGATGCTTTTTGGAATCTCGCTTTCCCTTTTCCATGTGTCCATAGAGCCACAGCAGAGGAGTTTAAACAAAAGAAACCACCTTCTAAGATCCTTTGTACACACTGTTACAACTACTTGCTGTTGTACATTTCAAGGTGAAATACCCTTAACAACAACAACAACAAAAGCAATATTTATTATGTTAGGAAAAACTAAGCCAGCTGGCCGAAGATGTAGCTTTTAAGATAACTTTGTTTAGGCACCTTAACAATCAACAAATTGGCATTATGAAATTAAAGATGATCAACCTCTCCATATTTCACCACTGTTTCTCTGCTTCAGTGGGTGTGTGTGGTGACGTTTGCTTTTATTTCCCATACTTAATGATTTTCTGTCCAGCCTGAGGGTACCTGAGAGTGCTGTCTGTACAGTCCACACCTGGGAGTTTTGTTGCTAGGTGTGGTAAGTGGCTTGATAACACTGATGTCTTCTCAGACGCCTCTAGTGAGAGATGTCTGCTTGTTGGTTGGGCTCTTCAATTTTTATTCTCAACTGTGGAGTTTCTTTATGTAGCCTATAAGCCATTGTTTCAAAATGTTTATTTTTGGATTTTTATTTGTATGTGTGCTTCCCATGATGTGACAAGTCCTGGGAAAAATGCCAGCTTACATAGCCCAGGAGAGACCTTGTCATACTGTAATTACACATGATTCAGATTGCAAGAGAAGGTTTCTCTGTTCATTGGGAATAGTTAGTTGTAAATTAAGGTAACACCAAACATTCCACCTAATCCTGGGACTTATTTTTTGGCTTATAAGGTCTTTCGAAATGATAAGAATAAATACAGAATAAGAATGCCAGGCATTTCTAAGTCTACTTCCATACTTTTTTAAGGTGTTATATTTTTGATATTATGGACTATAAACAGGAGGATTGCAAATGGGAGAAACTGCAAAAATGGTTTTGTGAAAAATCTGAGTTACAAGAAATGCACATACTGTAAACTGTAAATGGCTATTAATAATGACAATTTAAATCACTTTCAATATATACGGTAGTTGATAAACAGAAGTGGGCTTAGATCTGAGGATGAACTGCTCAAGCCACAAAAATGGATGAGTTCTTAGTTTCATAAATCTTTGGTTTGGAAAAGCGAATTGATTTTCAGGTTGATTTCCTTTATTTCACAGTAATATTATGAGAACTTGTAGAGGAGGAAATTACAGTAAGTTCAACTTGTTGCCCAGTGAGAATTATGTATACAATTTCAGAATTGAGCTAATTGGACTTGAATTAATAAGGTTTTATTCTGTCCTAAAGACAGTTTCAATTTAAAACTACTAGCACAAAGTTCTAAAAGAAGATTTTGATGAAATAGTGAAGACTGGAATAGCCATTAGCCATTACAGAATCGGCAGGTCAAACTATAATGCATTTTAAAACTATCTACTTGCAAAAAAAGACTATATTTTATTTATTAGTATCAAAGATTTATAATAGTCTGATATGACTGAAATGCAGTCATATTCAAAACATTTCATTTAAAATATTAATGTTTTCATTTTCAGCATGATGTGAATTTGAGTGAACTTTCTTTCCAATTATTGCCATCCTTACTATTGCAGTCTGTTCCATTGACATTTATGATATGAAATCTGTTGCTTATTATTTTCTGTAAGCTAATTTGGCTACTGGTATGATTTGATAGCTTTTTATTTGTAGCCTTAGTCCTTTGAGTGGGCAGATAAAGCATGATAAATTTACACTTATAACTTTCCTTTGATTTAAGTGTTTGAGCCCAGCTTTACTGTGTAGTTCTGATTTGTGTTAAATAGTTTTCCGAAATAATTTGAATAACTTTTTATCAGGGTATCTAAAATTTGAGGGGTTACTAGTTGAAAATACGATGTGCACCTGAAGTATTTTCTCTCCTGAGGTATTTAAAAGGTTTATGGAAAAAACAAAGATGGGTGACTACTGACACATTCAGTGAGTCTTCTGAGATTTGTGTAGAGTTCTGTATGGAATTAAGATGACCAGTGAGAACAGTTTTACAACTTGACATTTTGAAGCAACATAAAGTATAATTCACCAATTAAAAAGCTGAATTGCTGGAGAAAATCTCATGTGCGGTTAGTGAGAATGTAAACTGGGCACGGACATTTTGGAGGGCATTTGGCAAAATCTATTAAGATTTTAAATGTTTATACACATCAGCCCAGCAATTTTACTTATAGGTATTTTCCAACAGATATGGGGTCACAAATCCACAAAGTTACAGCATATTTTTTGTGACTCTATTTTGATAGCAAACATTTGGAAGCAAGCCATAGAAGGGACCTCAACTGGGTACAGTTAGATTATGGTAATCTACTAAAAAAGAGGGTAAATCTATTTGTAGATAAAGAAAGATCTTCAAGAGATGGTAGGTGAAATAAGGCAAGTAGCTAAATCACTGTGATCCCATTTAAAAAATGTGTTTATACAGATAAAAAGTATATGTGTTTATACAGATAAAAAGTATGTGTGTGTATGTGTGTAAATAAATAAATTCTGCATGAATGGGCACCAAACTTTTACTAATAGTTTTCTTTAGTGGATGCTATGGTATTGGTGGTGATGAGGAGGTTTTTTTTTTGTAGTGTTTGATTTTTTAAAATAAATGTTAATTCTTTACATTTAAAGCATTCCAATGAGCACTTATTACTTTTTAAGATGAAAAAACAAGAGTAAAGTCCCAATATACACTACGCCTTTCAGAGAGGGATTACCACGTAGCTCTCTAAAAGTGACCTTGAACTGTCTTGGGTAGATATCATTGCCCAGTGATAATTAGGGTTAGGAATTTCTGTGCAAATTGCATCTATTAATATTGACTGTATTCAAACTTAACCAGAAATAGTTTGAACAAATTACTTATTAATTTGTTTAAAGATAACAACCATCAACCTATTAGGTTAGCACATAAATACTATTTTAATGAAAAATTATTTTCTAAAACATAAAGAAGAGTGAGAAGAGTGGCATCATTTATTTTTGTGTGTGTGTGCAAATCTCTAACATTTTCCTTAATAGAAGACAACTGGGTCTGCTTATGTCTTTTATATTCAGTCTGTTGTGTTATCACACATCATGTAGCCTCTGGAAAACTCCACTGTACACTCAGGAGAGAATGAGAGTAAAAATGGCAAATAGTGTCTTAGAGTTGTTATGAAAATAGCTTTAATTTTGCCAGTTCCTGGAAAAGATTTTGGGCATCCTGGGGTCCCCAGACTTGTTCACGGAGAACCTCTAATATAAAATATTCAACTTACAACTTGGCACAGATAAACTGCCCTGTTATGTGGAAGCTAATTTTCTTTGTAACCATTATTATTGTTGCTAATAAAAATACTTGGGCTTCCTTGGTGGCGCAGTGGTTGAGAGTCCGCCTGCCGATGCAGGGGACACGGGTTCGTGCCCTGGTCCAGGAAGATCCCACATGCTGTGGAGCGGCTGGGCCCGTGAGCCATGGCCGCTGAGCCTGCGCGTCCGGAGCCTGTGCTCCGCAACGGGAGAGGCCACACAGTGAGAGGCCCGTGTACCGCCAAAAAAAAAAAAAAAACCATTTCCTGAAAGAGAAAAGATAAATCTTCCAAGGTATTTGCATGGTTAAATTCCAGTGTAACAATTATCTAGTGATTTTTTTTTTTCCTAAAAGGAAAATCCAAACTTGGTTTTACTGGCTATATTTTACAGTTAACATTACTGTCCGTTTTATGGTGCAGAAGCCTTTTACATCTATTATTTTAGGTAACCCTCTGTAGAAGTACCTCTGGGAGGTAGATAGGGCAGGGGGAATCCATTGGTTTCATAATTTTTCTTTAAAGATTTTTTGTTCCTTTGTTCTTTGACATTTCCTTCTAATGGTCTTCTATGGATCAACCTTAGCCCTTTAGCTCTTTTCCCGGTCATCTATTACAGATGATCCCCACTACTTAACACAGATTTTACAGTTCTAAGATGTGGAGCTTTTTTTGTTTTTTATCTCTTAGTGACTTAAGTCTTCAAAAGAGAACTTGGAAAGTTTAGATATTTGGCAATGGGGGGGAATTTTTAAACACAATTATAGCAATTATGTAATTAAGCAAGGACTCGATATATTACTGAACTTACTGGACTTTAATCTTTATTGTCCAGACTTCAGGATATTTTTGATCTCTAAAACAATGTTTCACACTGTCCTAATGGAAATACTATAGAATTCTGTGGGTTTTTTCCCCTTGGTTTTTATACTTTCTTTTTGTTTTTATGTTTTTACTACTCAGTGAAGCAGCTAACATGTAGAAGGAGAGGTTCTCTTGTCTCAGTGATACAAATTAATATTCTTTTAAAACATTTTATTTTGTGTGTGTGTGGCCAGAGTGTCTTTACTTCTTTCTTTTCCTCATAATGTATATTTTAATGCTTTAATCTTCTATTCTCTTGTATTTTGTGGTTCTCCTTATTTTGTTTGTAGTGCTGTATTCATTTTTGGGAATATGATTTGTCTGAAAAGAGTTTTTGCATAAATAATTTCCCACTGATGATATTACAGGTACTTGACAAGTTTTTGTTATGTTATAGATCATAGAAATTGAGAAATTACATTGCACAGTTGTACAATTCAGCTTTTATGAAGAATGCAAACATTAATTTTTTTACATGCAAATGAAAATTGTATTTTCTAATTTATACATATGTGTTCACTGTAGAAAAACCAAACCATAGAAATATAAAGAAGGAGTTACCTGAAAATTCTTCATAGATAACCATAATTAATATTTTGGTAGGCATCTTTTTATATTTATGTATACACACAAATATAAATTAACTTTAAATTAACATTAATTCATTCAACAAGTGTTTTTTGGAGCTCCTATTATGTGTCTAGAATACTTCTAGGAGTTGGGGATGAAACACAGATGAGCATTCCTACCCTCATGTTATGTGGTAGGATATCTTTTTAAAGCTGAATTTGATGGTATCACATTAAATATAGATTTATTTATTTGAACATTTATATTGTTCTTAGTTTTAATTTGTTATGAACAATGCTATGATGAACATCCTAGATATTCATTTTAATGGTTTTTCCAATAATTTCCTTATGTATATAGATTTTACATTTTGATATTCATTACCAAACTTCCCTTCAAAAGTATTGTACCAGTTTATACTTCCCTAGGAGTTGGGAGACTGCCCATTTCCCCACGTGGTTGCCAATACTGGGGATTAAAAGATTTTTTTTTATCTTTGCCAATCTGCTGCATGAAATGATACCTCATTTTTATTTGCATTTATTTGATTAGTAATGCCACATATCTTTATGTGTTTATATATTTACTATTGCTGTTTGTAATATGCTTGTTTTGTGCCCTTTTCGTATTTCTGGAAAAAAAGGGGGGGGCGTATAGGAAAATACAAAGGGAAGAATGATAGAGCAAATATTCAGATCCCCACTGCCAAGAATGAACAGATGTTTGCATTTTATCATGTTTGATTCCTTGTTGATTTTTAGGGAATCAAGTATTATAGATGTGGCTCGAGTGTTTAAATATTTCCCAACCTTTTCTTCCAACTCTTCAGCCTTTTCCCCATCTATTTATGTACATTTGCACATTTATATTGCTACAGGTAGTAGCATATTGTGTCTTAAAATCTTCATGAAAAGTATCATACCGGGTGAATCTTTTTTTTCAACTGAGATATAACTCATATACCATAAAATTCACCCCTTTAAAGTGTAAAATTCAGTGTTTTTTCAATATATTCATAAGATTGTGCAACAATTACTATTTAATTCCAGAACATTTCCTTGAGTAAATAATTTTGCATCTTGCTTTTCCCCCGTACTCAATATGTTTTTGAACGTTTTGCCATTTCATCTTTAGAGAGCCAACTCATTCCCTTTAATTTTTTCTGCTTAGTATTTTGTTGTAGGAGTATGTTCTATGCTTACTTTTCTGTTCTTCTGTTAAGGACTATATAGGTCATTTTCTGTTCTGTGCAGTGAATATCTTTGTACTTGGTACCTTGTACGAATGAAAAAGATTTTGGATATAGGCCTAGAATACCAGTTTATGTGTGTTTCCATTTGCATTAGACATTGTCAGATTGCTCCACAAAGCAGTTGTGACAGTTCATACTCTGTCAGGGAATGAGTATCATTTTCTCTACATCTTTGCCAATGTAGGATATTTTAAGATTTGTTACTTTTGATATTAGTTGAAATACGGTGTCTTTTTGTTTTTATTGGCATTTCTGTGCTTCCTAACGGGGTTAAACATTTTCTATATGTTTACTGACCATTTAGATTTCCTCTGTATTGACTTCTTTTTATATCCTTTGTCTTAAAAAAAAAAAGAAGATTGGGATGTTTGTCTTTTTCTTATCTGTGGGATGTTAATCCTTTGTTATTTGTGTGGAAAACATCTTGTCCCATTTTTGTTTCTGTTTCTTGTAGCCTAATGTATGGTATCTTTTTGTCATACATAAGTTTTTAATTTTGTCAAATTGATCTGTTTTATTTTGTTTTCCTGTCTGGTTTTGGGGTTTTGTTGAAGAATATAATTTGTGGGCATGGTAATGTGCTTAACCAATAGGCTTCATATGTGTAGGATACAGTGAAAGGACTGGGGGAGATGTAAATAACAGAAAGAGGAGGTCCCTGCCTTCAGTGTGCTTGTGTCTTTCAGAGCTGGAAAGGACACTTGAGATTCTTCATCTTTGTTTACCCTCTCATTTTACTTTTAATCGGAAGCCTAGAAATGTGAAGTGATCTTGCATGTAGACACAATGGTCACAAGTATGCTGGTGCAAAGATAACTAGTAATAAATGGTGGTAAATGTTTACTTTTGAAACACTGAGTAATTATTCACTTATATTAGCAGACACATGTTCAGCCATAACCGCTTTTGTAGACATGATCTAGGACTTAATTAAGTGGTGGTAACCATGGTAGGTACTGTTTAAAAGGAAGAGGTTCTCTAGCTGCTTTCAGGCAAAATCAAATTCATTTTATGGATTAATTGAAGGTTTTCCTTTGAGATTAAATCATTAGGAAAAATTGTGATGGAATGGTAGGTATTCCCTGATATGTTGTACCCCCTCCATCATAAGATTGCAGTTCCTTGAAGGATGCAGAACATTGTGTTAAGAAATAATGTTGCATGACCTAATCCTTTTAACTTAAGTGTGTTACGTTTGTAATGACTGAGGCCTGAAGAAGGCCTCAATTCCGTTTATCATGGAATTTCTAAAAAGATAAGGCTAGCATCTGGGTGTGATTTAGTTGGTATGTAGTAGTTAACGATTAACTTTTTGGATAAAATCAAGGCACCATCATTTTTTTATGAAAGAAAATTATGACTTGTCTTGAACTTAATTCTGAGGGCCATTTATTTAAAATAATGTTCATAAGTGATTATAAAGATGATCAGTTGAATTTAATTAGTTACTACCCAAGTTAGAAGATTGATATTCTCAGAGCCAAATAAATTTTAATATATTTAATTTTGCCAAACATGAATTTTTTTCGTTGTTCCTTTCCAGCAGAAATCATTAGTTGGTTATTTTCCCATCAATACCAGGCCAAATGTTATGTGCATGTATTGATTTTTAAAAGCAAAATATACATTAACAATTTCCTAAAATATTAATATAATAACAGTGGCCTAGACAGTAGAGAGATTTACTTTCTTCTTAATGTTTCTGGATGTAAATTTAGTCAGCATGATGCCTTTAATTTTTACAGATAGGTTTTATGCTCTCCTTCCCCTTTCCTCTCAGGGTGGTGTTGGGGAAGATTAACGTCAGATTATTCCAGGTGTCTATTTATTTTGGTAAGCATTTATAACATCTTGAGTGTTTAAAAACAAGGTTCATTGTAGACTTCATGTCATCCATACCTTTTACCCGAAATACTCCATTCATACGAGTTGCTGCATAATGAAAGCTTTCTTTGTGTTGAAGAAATATTCTTCTATTTTACAAAATGTTTTTTTTCGTTTGAGTTCTCTCCTTGTTCCTATAATATAAGCAGCTGTTTTGTACTGACTGTTATTGAAAAACAGAGAGTCAGGCTATTGGGATTTGGTTGCTTTTAGTGGGATAGGTTATGCAAAATGTTGACATAGCTCCAGATTGTCTTATCATGGTTGTTTTATGACTTTTCCTACCTGTGCCCACAAGTAGCACAGAGCAGTGGGCAGCTACTTTCCTCATCATATGGAGCACCAGGCATGCATTACATGTTTCAGCCAGTCCAGCGCTCACCTCTCCTTGTGTACATATCTATTGTTCCTGCTGTGTTGCATTAGAGTTACACATCCAAGGAGATGGGACGTATAGCATCACTGTGGATAGTACTCATACCTTTCATCAATGTAGTCTATAGACAGTAGACCTTTTGGGCAAAAGTATAACATCAAAGAGGATATCACAAGTCAGAAAGAGTTTGAGAATCCTGATTTAAGCATCCCCTTTTCTAAGTGATAAATTATTACTCTGTCTTCTGAAACTTATTTCTTCTGTACCTCTAATAACTGGCTTTGTATAAACAGAACCACCACTTGAATTCAGCAGGAAACATTGTGTCCGCTGAGAATCACATTTTCTAGAATGGGTTTTAGCTTATTAGTTATAGGCAAAAATGAATTTTTCTCCTCTTCTATCTTTCCTCCCTGATTCTTTCTTACCTACTCCAAGTGCTTGTTTAAAAGCTGGACACAAATTTGAGCAACTTGGACAGGTCGATCATTTTTTTACTACTTAATCCATGAAATACAACTAGCCTTTTACCTTTAAAAATAGGAGTCAGATTTATTCCAGTAACTGGTACGAGCAGTATTTAGCAGTGCAGCAGGAAAGGCTCTGGCCTGGGAGGCAAAAGGGATGTGTTTGGACTGAGTAAGCTCTGTGTTTGGGCTTTTCCAGCTCTGAAATATTATTTTTCCTTAGTTTTTAAAAAAGGATAAATTCTGAGTGTGTCATTGATCTAGTGTTTTTATAATGATGAAATAACTACCACTTATTACATATCAACTGTATATTGGTTATCATGTTAGGCAATAGGCATGTGCTCATGTGTTTGCTCACTTTTCATAAATGTAGTAATTTGGACAAGGATTTTTTGGAAAAAAAAACAAAATGTTGATATGAACTTCAGTATAGTGGAATTTTACCATTTAAATGGTGTGTGAACACCCATTTTACCATGGGTAAAAGACTTGTTGAATATCAGAGAAATAGAAGATAACATGGGTAATTCACCAAGTAGGTTAAGTTTTGGTTATGAAAAGTTACTTTCTGACTATATTGGTGCCATTTATATCAACTATCAACTACTTTTTGTAGGTTGGAGCAGTCCAAGAACTCATGAGACTCTGTGTTTATTTGAAACTTCTTCTTCAAATGTGGCTCTTGACCAGGTCATTAGATCACTGTGTTTTTTTCTTGAAAGTTGACTGACTTTTTTTTTTTTAATTTCATATAACATAGGCCAGACCTTGAAATTTTGTCACTTGTTTTGCTTTTTTGAAGTATCATGTTTCACATAACTATTAGTGTTTCTGTTATCAATAGAATAATAACTGGGGACTTGGGCTTAAATTATCATGTGAACAGGTTAGAAGAAAGTATGTCAAATCTTTGATCACTCAACATACTTGCAGGGTTTTCTGTTTAATAATTCAGATGCTTAATTGAAGTTGCCTTGAAAAGCAAGTACACTTTCAGTCTTTACTTGCAGCATGCTGCATAACTTTTAGGTTAAAGAAAAATAATTCTTGTTATCATTACAACTTGTTAAAGGGAATTGTCAAGTGACTGACTAGAGCCAAGGATTTAACTTATACAAAAATACTCAAATGCAAACATTTTAAAGAGAGCAGCAAATAAATGAGAATATACTTATGTTGTAAAGGCTGCACAGTAGTTCGTAGTTAATGCTACTTAATATCTTTCTGTGGAGTCTCTTTTTTGTGATTTATCATGATCATTGATTTTAGTAGGATTTAGTCCATTTTCTTTATACCAGAATGTTCAGAGTTGTTCATCTTTACCCACATTTGGAGAATTGTATGACAGATAAAAATACATCAGTGAAAAGATGGGAAGAAAATACTTCACACAGTGTTACAGAAGTTATCTCTGGGAGGTGGGATGTCAGGAAATTCTTGTCATCAGTAAAATTTGTTGGATTTTTCAAGCTTCCTTGAATGCTACATATTACTTATGTGAAAGTTAAACTAGATACTTAAATGTACATAAGGATGTGTTTATAATAAACTTTTTAGTTTTTTAAAAACGTAATCTCATTTGGAACATAAACAGGAATGTCTTCCCCAAGGAACATTTTCACATTTTGTTATTTGAAATTTAACCATCATGTCATTCTTAGTGTTTTCTTTTAATATTACTATGAATATATGCATAAATATTTCATAGGTTTATTGTAAACTTTAAAGAGAAGGATGTAAATCATGTTACCTTTCTTGACAATTAATGTTGTGTTAAGGTGTAAAATTAATCAGATTAACCTGACTTGTACGTACATGACACACAAAAATTTTTCTTTGTAACAGAAGGACAACTGTGTTTAATATTTCAGTACAGCATACATTTTTGGAGTACTTAGGAATGTTTTGAGAAGTTTTGACCTTTCTTACCTGCGGAGTTTTGATAAGTATACCTTTGTTGATTAATATGTTTATCTTGATGTGTAGTGGTAGAAAAATTTCCAGAGCCTACATCTGACTTTAAAAATTGTCTACAAATGAAAGGACTCTCATTATGTTTAGATATATGGTGATAGTGTTAGGAATAAATGGGGTCTATAGTTGGAAATAAAGATCCACTTCTAGCTTGTGAGTCTTTGTATATAATTTGGAAGTTAAACATTAAATTTTGAGAAATAAAAAGTTAAAAAATAACTACCAAAACCAAGGCAAAAATAATGTTTGGGGCAGGGAAATAAGTAGTCCTTTTTGGATGGAGAATTGATGCATAATTGCATAAACACAAATAATATTTAGCATTAAAGTGGTTTCAGTACTGTTTTATATATAGGCTACAAAAATAACTGGAAGCTAAAACATGAAATTACATTTTAATTTTCATTTTTTATATACAATGCAGATAGATTGATATGAATATTTCTTACACACAATTAACAGAAATAATTTCTGCAAAACGAGGGAGTTAATTTTAGTTGTCTTAAAAGGTCTCTTTGCAATCTAAAGTTTATCTGATTAAGTACATTATATTATGATTAATGGGAAAACATCTGTCTTTATTTTAACATTAAGAAATAAGCATTACAAGTGTACTATGCTCAGATGCATAGCAAAACTATATGTCAAATAAAAACAAATCTGTTTTCCCTTTAGCATTAGATGCTTTTACAAAATTCATAAGTTATAGTTAGCCAGATTAATTCTGCCTCAGAATATAAAATATAAAAATTGATGTTTGTAATCTGAGCATTTCTTTATTTGCTACTTGAATAAGGTTGCCACTTTAGTTCTGTTGGGTAGCATTTGGAATAACATATTTCATGGGCTTTAATTTAGTTCTGCTGATAAATTTTTACTTAACTATTTCTATTCCTTTTGAGAATGCTAAATGGAATTCATAGTCGCCTGGATTCCTTTCTTCAGGATTAAGGTGTGTATGAGAATGAGGAAAATATACTCTTTGGCACCTTGATTACAACTCACCATATTTGCTTGCTATTGTTCTTATTAAATTAACTTATGTAGATGTCTTAACTGCAGATATAGAAAATAAAGTAATTGTTTTAAAACCTGTTTTAAACGAATACTCAGGGGGGACCAAGCTGAAGACGTGAGAGTTTGAAAAATATGAAGACTTGGTTAGAATATTGCAGATTGTTAGAGCTTCCTAATTTGGCACTAAATTAAATAAATATGCTCATAGAATTTTATTATAGGACAGACAAAGCTGTGGTCGACTAAGATAATGTGTAACTGGCTCTTATTTGGAGCATATAGAGTGGGAGCATATTTTGCAGTGAAAGAGGAACTAAAGGACAAGGTGTTCTCTACTTGTAAAGACCTCAGAGTTTTCTTTATGTTATTGTAGAAAGACATTATTTTTGCTTTGGCGTGCTTAAAACTAAAGGGCAAATGATCCAAAAGAATAATCTTGAAATTCAATAGCAAGAAAACTACTTGACATTGTGGGCTGGAGGCCAGCAAACGTGTTGCTTTCATTGAATGCGTGGGAAATGGGGCAGGCCTGGAATTTAAAGAGACAGGGTGCAGTACCCTAGAAAAGAAAGCCCTCCTGTATGATTTGCTTACATGGAGGAAAAAAATAGACTTAAAGTTTTCTCTGAGGGATCTTTATTGGATCAACTATTGAAGGCATTGAAAGACACTGAGTGAATTTTTCCCGACTCCACCTCCCATCTCCCTAGCCATCTTCTCTTGTCTGAAATTGGTGCCGAGTAAAACTGTTTACAGCAGAGGAGAAGCAGCTTTTCAAATAAAAGTACTTTCTAGCCTGTTCAAATGGAGGATAATGTAATTCTCTCTGAAACTGAGCACTTATTACTTTGTTTATGTAGCTGTTTAAAAAGGGGGTGCCTGGCATAAGGAAGGGGGGGTAACGTAGGAACCTCTGCTTCAGAAATTACTGTTTTTTCTGTGTCTGAGTTTTCCTCCCCATCCACTCATGAATCCCCCTTCTCCCCCTCCCCCCACCTCCCACAATCCCTCAATAAAATAGTATTTAAAAGACTTGAATCACCAGTCCTATGTAGCAGCTTCTTGCTGGAGGCAGTAATGTTGTACTGTTTTCAATGGGTGGTCTGGAATCTCCATGGGAGATTTTTACAGGCAGTGGGCTCCAAGACCCACTAAGTGTGTTATATTGAACGTAACCTGTTAAGTTCCCGAGCCATCGAGAATATACAGAGATAGTTTTACATTATTGAAGTCCCATCGTTAATTACTTGCAAACCAATTTATTTGATTTTATTTGAAGAATTTATGGCTTAAATCCCTGAAAGTGATTCATATTAACCCAGTATTTGAGGTTTACTTTTTAAAACAAGTAAGACATTCATATATATGTCAATTCAGGAGTACTCATTTGTGTGTATATTTTATTTTTATTTTATTTTTTTAAAAGGTGGTATCAATTTAAAAAAACTTATTTAATTTATTTTTGGCTGCATTGGGTCTTCGTTGCTGCGTGCGGGCTTTCTCTAGTTGCGGAGAGTGAGGGCTACTCTTTGCTGCGGTGTACGGGCTTCTCATTGCGGTGGCTTCTCTTGTCATGGAGCACAGGCTCTAGGTGCACGGGCTTCAGTAGTTGTGGCACGCGGGCTCAGTAGTTGTGGCTCGCGGGCTGTGGAGCGCAGGTTCAGTAGTTGTGGCGCACGGGCTTAGTTGCTCTGCGGCATGTGGGATCTTCCCGGACCAGGGCTCGAACCCGTGTCCCCTGCATTGGCAGGTGGATTCTTAACCAGTGTGCCGCCCAGGAAGCCCTGTGTGTATATTTTAGTTAATGGGTGTTTTT
Organism: Orcinus orca; assembly: GCF_937001465.1. Classification (NCBI taxonomy): domain Eukaryota; kingdom Metazoa; phylum Chordata; class Mammalia; order Artiodactyla; family Delphinidae; genus Orcinus; species Orcinus orca. The sequence continues at coordinate 51,514,119 of NC_064564.1, forward strand.
TGTTTGTTTTAATTCTCCTCCTTTAGGGAACCTACACCTAGTAGTCATTTCCAAATGTTAAGTAATTGAAGCCATATTTCTCCTAATTGAGATAGTGTAAAATGATAGGATCTGTTATAATCAGAAAGTATATCAGGTATTTTTATAATCATTATCTCTTAGCTGTGGCATGTGGCATAAATGTATATTAACCTAAAATTTAACTAAAATTGTTTTGGGTCAAACCTTTGTAGAAGCACACAGGATTGGAATTATATATTAAATACTGGATTAAGATTGCTTTTTAGAAAAAAATTGTTTTTTATGCAAACTTAAATAAAACAATACATTTACTTATACACTGTAAATATTGAAATGGGGAATGCTGCAGTCATGCCTGTTCCTACATAATTTAGTTTAAAATTATTTTGGAGTTTCTCGTGAGACCCTGTGGTTATTAACCAGAGTGATAACATAACTTTGTTGGGTCACTGATTTGATTACTTTGTTTCCCTTATTCACATTCTTCACAAAATTAGTTTATGGAGAATGTTGAATTTCTATTTAAAATAAATATCTGTAAGTCCTGATTAGTTAGAAGTCTGAAATACCTGTTTTCCGTAGGCTAAATAGAGAAGAATTTAGGAGTAGGCATCTCGGATATATTGATAAATAAATGAATGATGATATATGATGAGAGAGCATTTTTGTTTGTTTTAAACAGTGTCAGTGGTTTTAGGTGGAAACTTGTAATCCTTAAGGAATTGAGTTTGTTTCTTTTATAAAAATTAATTTAAACTTGTTTTAGGTCATATAAAAATGGTATGAATTCTGCAGTCTTCACTGACAGAATCAAAGCTCTGTGGCTCAACAGTTTATAGCAATGACTAAATGGTTTGCCTTTTCTTTTTTAGTTCAGTACTGGTCCTTGAATAGCTAAAAAGTTTTCCAGTAGTTTTTACAAGTAGCTTTAAAGAAGTGATAGCCATCTGAAGTTTATCTTGTGTAGCCAGTATTTAAAAGTTATTAAGGTTGTCTACACACAAAAAAGGAACAGCTCTTATGGCTATACATGTGAATAAAAGTTAAAGGTTGGTAAAATTAGCTTGTCAAGTAAACTTGACTGAGGAATAATTTTGTTTTCATTATCCATTCCTCTGGCTGAAAATGAAATAGAAACGATCTGGTTACTAAAGACCAGCGCTGTATTGGATCACTTCCTTGAGCTTTTGCTATGATCGTTAAAGGCAGAGTTAGACAGCTGCTGTAGATTTTGCCTGTGGCCTCACAAAAGAAATTGTTTAACCCTGTTTCAGACACTATCATTTCTACTTTGCAGATACACTTACTATGTTAGATATAAGTGATATACTTGTTGTGTTAGATATGGATCTCTCTGATTATGATTTGAACTTCTGAATTATAGGAAGGCGGTGTAGCAGAAAATGAGTAATTTTAGCACTCTACTACAAAAACAGTCTCATGTCTTGGAATGTGACATATCTCAACATTTTTGCTTATATTCAGACAGATTTAAAAACTTCAACTTCTACTTTTCAAAGTTAGACTTTGCATTTGTATCTGAAGACCTCTAGGGAATTCTGCAAATTGTGAAAGTTGACTTTGACTTATACTCCATTATAATTGGATATTTAGATGTCCTTTTTGGGGCTTGAAGTTCAGAGGAAATACTAAGTCATTGACTTTAAAATCTCATTTTGGGTAAGTGTAAAATTAGAACAAGGCCATGTACTCCCGAAATTGATGTCATAATGTTAAAAATCCCAACGATGTTGGGTTCCTTTTGTATAATGCGTTTGCATTATTACTATAGGTTTAAAGGGCAGGGAAATACTTTATTGTTCAAGCTGAAAAGGGCAAGATTTTGAAACCTATTGCTATGTGATTAAATCAGTGTGTTTGCCCTGAGGCTTCAGCCATTCAATCTGAATTCATAGTCTAAAATTTTGGATTCCTTCTCTGTTTGAAAAATAATACTTCTTGAAAATTTTAGGACTGCCTTTTCCCACTCACATGAAAACTATTGAGGCAAATTATCAGGGTTAAGATTTTCATGCAATCAAGACTGCAGGTACACTTCAGAATTTTAAAGAGAAAGTTCACAGCCATTTTACATAAAATTTTACTGGGCTTTTCATTAATCTAAAATAACTGGTCTATAAGTACTTTATCAGTGAAAACTGCTCAGCATGTAAAACGAGGAGCAGAAGAGCACAAAGGCTTCCTGCAAATTAAGGGCACAATGAGTACTAACGGACTTTCCAGCCATCTCCAGCTGTGAGATTATTATAGTTTTTGCAAACCCTTTTCTCTCAAAACTAAATCAAGAATGGTAGAGTCCTGATAAAAAGAAGTGTAGAAAAGCCTAACTAATCCTTAGATGAGTTACTTCAAACGTGCCAAAATAGAATAAAATCAGTTAATAGCATGGATTAAAGGTTACTTTTAATGCATTTTTATCACTCACATTGAGAATTTTGTTGTATGTTGATGCATTTGGCCTGGGTTAAAAAAAAATCAGAGGGAAAAATATAATTAAATGTGAGAGATTACACAATCACGTTGTTATGAGGAAATTTAGTACCAATGTTAGGTGCCAGATTTGACCTACGAGATAAAAGCTGTGTACTTGAGATCAGAGATGTAAACAGGTGGCTCTAATTTTGAGTGGTAAGTTTTCCGGTTATAGTGAGAAGGCTCATCTGTGTACTACTAAGAGTTGATTTATTATGTAGATGTAAAAAAACAACATGGCTCTCTGTCTTTGGAGAAATATGTACAAGTGGTTCCCTGGATAAGAACGTGGAAGGGTGCTGAAATCAGATCTGGATCAATATTTTAAAAGTGCTTGATTCTTACAAGTGGTGAAGGGAAAGAGAAATAAGAGGCAGGTTTTGGGTGCAGAGGTAGTCTCTACTATTTATGCAACATATGAAATGATCCCCTTTCATATACACAGGGAGACTATCATCTATACTTTTAATTCAGAATCACATGTTTGCCAACTGCTTATTCTGTGAAATACTTTTCCCACTTAACTGGCATATTATGATAGAGCTGCTAAAAATATTGGGTTAAGGAAAAACTGATTTGGCATGCTGCCATTGGTAGGAAGAATTTTAAAAAAAAAAGTAATGTCTTCTCTTTTTGGTGCAGATATATAGGTATAGGTATGAGTGTGTGTGTATGTATGTGTGTTTGTATCAACCTTAATAAAATTTTATTATATGAACCTGAGTAGCGGGAGATTTTATAATCATGTCACATTTGCCACTCCTCTAAGATGCCCAATTGTAAGTTTCTCTAATGGAACTTAGCATTTATTCCCTTGTAATAGACGTGTGTACTGTTTTTGCTGTGGCTTAATAGGGAATAGGCTGACTGGTACTCCGAGCACATGTGTGTGCTATGTATATTGGATATTTGTATCTGCCATTCCACTTATAATTGTAGTGGTTTTTCATAAGCCATGTGATAATAAAGTCCTTTTAATTTATAGTCAAAACATACAATCTCCCATAAAGTTCCTCTACTTGATATTCTGACCAGATTTAACCTTATACAAAGAGCTTCCAGCTTGAATGCTTTTTGCAACATTGAATAAATACTACGCTGTATAGTTATTTATGTGCTCAAAAGTTGAACTTTCGTTCCATCCCAGTGTGTTCCCATGGGATATGTTATTCTAGTAAATCAGAAAATTTCTCTGAAAGCAAAGTAATTCTTAATTTTTGGAGGCTTGAAAGTGGGGAAATGCCCTATGCACGAGGGGGAAGAAATTCTAGTTGCTGCCGAATTGTTTTACTCCTGTAGTTATGTCTTTGTGTGTTTATAGGAGTGGGAACATTTTATCTTCTGTGTTTCTGTTGAGGTTGTTTTTCTGCAGTGCCCCAAGAAAAGTCCTGGAAGCTGGCTTTGAAGCCCTGTGGACAAGCTGGATATCAAAGAGCCAGAGGAATTCGGCAGTAATTGTTTTATGGCTGGCCAGAAATCGGACCTATTTGTATAGGTAGCACACAAAATAGCTGTGATTTGACAATTTGGTGCTATTTATACCTACCATAAAAAGAGAAAAGAAAAAGTTAAAGGGGTATTTTGGAAACAGGAACTAAGCTGTAAATGCAAATTGCTTCACCATTTTCTCAAAGGAACAAAAAAGGAAAGGGTTTAGGAAGTTTTTATTGAAGCTGCGTTATTGAGGAACTGTCTGCTTTTAGGATATTTAATATTGTACTCACACTGAAACTACACTTCTTTGTGTTGGCAATTTTTTTTCCTATTTCCATCTGATTAAAATTATTTTTGTGGAGCAAGAGAAACTCTCTGGAGGAGGGACAGTGAAAATCTCAAAGTTTTCAGCTCTCTCTTAACAGACCTTTAATATTTCATCTTACTGTTGTTATTTAGTTTGGGATAAGAACCATTTGTTGTTGCTAGAGTGAATTTTTTTCTTTCCAGATAAAAGTTATGTTTTTGTCAAGCAGTCACAGGTTGTTTACCGGTGTAGTGGGTGGGGGTTTGCCAGGTACATTTTCCTGGCTTTTAGGAAACATGCAGGAGAACTTTTTAATTACTATTCTTGATCTGTCAGCTTAGAGGAGTCTTTTTGAATGCAAAGTGCCTAAATTGCGACTCTCACCTAGAGTATATTCCAAGCTCAAGGTGGGCGGTGTATCATGATTTGTCTGTACTTCAGTGAGCAGCCCAAAGTGAAGTTTGTTTCCAGAATGTCATTCAGACCTTCTGAGGTTGTCAAATGCTTCATTGTTTTGCCTTGAAACCCCCAGTCCTGAGAGCAGTCTGAGTCTGGGGGCAACGGTGCAGAGAAAAAGCTAGCACTTCTGTGATTGACTACACTTTTTTTTTTTTTAAAGAAACCCTAGAAATGCCTTAGGGACTCCTGGGGCTTTGTCACATTTTAAAACCATTTTACCACTGAAGGCATTTCAGTGCTGTCGAATTGGGACTGTATTTATTTGCTTTGGTTTTAATTTTTTTCTCATTGGATTCTGATCCTCCAATAATAAGGAGAGTGGTCTTTGTCAAGTGTACCTTAATTTCTCAGGGGAGGCCCTGTAGTTTTGATTGGATGAAAAGAGTTCACTGAGGGTAGGGAAAAAGAAGAGGAAACGGGTGGAGATAAATCTGGTATTGGGACAGTCAGTTTTGTCTTTACTTGAATGAAGAGTTAGAGTTTAGTAATCTGTGTGAAGGATCAGAAGCATCTGAATGAAGATTTAAAATGGGAATTTTCTAAAAGCCTAAAACCTTAATTGGATTTCAAGATGGATTCCCTCTAGGGAAGTAGGTGTTTCTTCTCTATAGAGAAGAAACATGGTGGACTGCTGGTACTCCTCAGGAGTATGAAAACTCAGATAGGAAAAGGTAAGGACATAGGTAGTTATAGACCGCCTTTGTGGGGTTGAGGATGTACTGTGGGTTTAGGGCAGGCTAATGAATCTAAAGTACTGATGGTTTATTCTGCCAACACAGAGTACATACTATGTGACAGGAACTGCTCCCAACATTGACGATAACAACGGGAACTAAAGCAGTTCTTGTCTTCTTGGGGCACTTAGTCTGGCATCAGGCATGACCAGAAAAAAAAAAAAAATCGCAATACAGTGAGATGAGTGCTTTTATGAAGCGATGAAAAGCAAAGCTGTGGAAACAAAGTGCTGAGAGATTAGTTCTGCTCAGGTATCAGAATTTGAATTAAGTTAAAGAAAGTTACAAGTGAAAAGTCTAATTAAAAAAATTATGTGGATTAAAAAATTATCCTGCATCTCTCACATGGTTGGCATTTCATCTCTTTGATGTTTCCCTTCATAAGGCTGTGTGATGTTTTGAGACTTTCGGAACTCTCGGGGTTAGCATCATAGAATACAGGGTTATATAGCTGAAAGGAGGTAGGAAAGCAATTTATAGTTACTGAAGGTTTAATTCTGTACCCTGTTCTTCACATTTTACAGCTGTAGATCCAAGACTCAATATTAAGTAACCTGTCCAAGGTCCATATCGCTTGAGTATAGTGACCGTATGTCCTGTTGGCTGGGGATAGCCCCAATTTTTGTCTGTTGTTCTGTGTCACTCTCAAAACTGGTGCTTTTTGGGTGATAGGCTGTGTGATCACTTTGTCTTTGAGTGGCATAACTAAGATTTAAACTCAGGCCTGTTTGACTCCAGGTCTTAAGTTCACCACTGTTTTATCCTGTTTATTCTATGGTTCTAGGTCATGTCTCTAGTTCCAGTTTGGTCTCGTAAGAAGGATTGTGAGACATAGGCCTGTCTCAGTACAGTACTCAGTTCTTGGTTGGTGATGCTTCTCATGGGTGATGGAGAGAAACATGGAACTTTCATGCTGCTTTTTTTTTTTTTTTAACATCCTGTCACTAAAATGTTTTAGAATGTAATTTTCCTTCAGAAATTTCAAAGGCATTTGAGGAACTTTATGTCTTAGGAACATATTTGTAAATATCAGTCATCATTGCATGGTACTAATCAAGGAAATTGTGGTGATTTGAGTCCTTCTGGATAAATGGAAATTTGGTGCAACTCTTTTTTTTTTTATTTTTTTTTTATTTTTTTTTTAAACATCTTTATTGGAGTATAATTGCTTTACAATGGTATGTTAGTTTCAGCTTCACAACAAAATGAATCAGTTATATATACACATATGTTCCCATATCTCTTCCCGCTTGCGTCTCCCTCCCTCCCACCCTCCCTATCCCACCCCTCCAGGCGGTCACAAAGCACCGAGCTGATCTCCCTGTGCTATGCGGCTGCTTCCCACTAGCTATCTACCTTACGTTTGGTAGTGTATATATGTCCATGCCTCTTTATCGCTTTGTCACTGTTTACCCTTCCCCCTCCCCATAGCCTCAAGTCCATTCTCTAGTAAGTCTGTGTCTTTATTCCTGTTTCACCCCTAGGTTTTTCATGACATTTTTTTTTTTCCCTTAAATTCCATATATATGTGTTAGCATACGGTATTTGTCTCTCTCTTTCTGACTTACTTCACTCTGTATGACAGACTCTAGGTCTATCCACCTCATTACAAATAGCTCAATTTCGTCTCTTTTTATGGCTGAGTAATATTCCATTGTATATATGTGCCACATCTTCTTTATCCATTCATCCGATGATGGACACTTAGGTTGTTTCCATCTCTGGGCTATTGTAAATAGAGCTGCAATGAACATTTTGGTACATGACTCTTTTTGAATTATGGTTTTCTCAGGGTATATGCCCAGTAGTGGGATTGCTGGGTCATATGGTAGTTCTATTTGTAGCTTTTTAAGGAACCTCCATACTGTTCTCCACAGTGGCTGTATCAATTTACATTCCCACCAACAGTGTAAGAGGGTTCCCTTTTCTCCACACCCTCTCCAGCATTTATTGTTTCTAGATTTTTTGATGATGGCCATTCTGACTGGTGTGAGATGATATCTCATTGTCGTTTTGATTTGCATTTCTCTAATGATTAGTGATGTTGAGCATTCTTTCATGTGTTTGTTGGCACTCTGTATATCTTCTTTGGAGAAATGTCTATTTAGGTCTTCTGCCCATTTTTGGATTGGGTTGGTGCAACTCTTGATCACTGAACAAGTTACTTTTCCCTTTATTTTTGTTCCCTTTCCCCACCTAATCAGAAGCCTAGAGCAGCAGAACAAGGTTAGAGGAAAGTAACTCTAATTTGGAAAAGAAAATTGGAAACTTATGTTCTGATTTGCTCATACGGGTTAGCTTTTCCACCAGGTTTGCTGGGCAAATACTGAGAACCTCACTTTTATTTGGTCCCATTTAAAAAGGCTCAACACTTCACAAGGGTGAAGTTTTAGAGGTATACTGTCTATCAGGTAGGTTAGCTAAAACTTAAATAAAATAGATGTAATTTACTAATAATCGGTTCTGGTAATTAAAGAATTTTATTATGTTTTGTGTCATTTCTCTTACATGCTGTGTCACTTCTCATCAGAAGATGGAGTGATCTGAGCAGTGCTTCACTGAGGCTGTAGTCTTCTTCACTTAAAGAAGGACTAATGTCAGCTCTATGTTAGCCTTTGAATTACACATAGGGGTAGAAGCAAAATAAAGCCATTTTCAAGAACTTCTGGGATAGGTTGTGTTGGGGTGGGATGGAAATGCGCCATGTTGCGCACATCCTACTCTGCCCCAAATTTACAATTCTGTTCAGTTATATAACTTCTCTGCCCTTGAATAGCTCAGAGACTTATATGGTAGGGGGAAGGGGAGATGGACTTGTAAGCAGATACATTTCAGTATCAGTTAATTACGAATTATAGTTGATGTAAGAATGGAGTTTCGTGGGAGCATAAAAGGGCAAATTGAGACTGAAGATGAACACAGTTGTGTTTCCATTTATGTAGCACATGTTTAAACCTGACTCTCTTTTCATCTTTTGTCCCATTTTTGGTTTATAAAGCATTTTATGTTGTTTTGCCTTTTTTCCCCCAGTGACTGTTTATGACCCAACTTGAACTATACAATGAAATTCTTCTTTACCTCTAGCTGTTGTGAAGCCAAAAATAGATCTGGGCTGAGATTGGACTTTGTGGCGCAAATTGTGGTTTGCAGGTTATGGCTGTTATTGTTCCAACAAATAACTGTATCTTAAAAAGTTACTTAGAAGTAAAGCAAATGTTGCTGAGACAAAAGGGGACCTGGCTGATTTTTAAATGGTGCTTTAAAACAATAAGCAGATGTCTCAGTTTAAAGGACCATTTGGAATGAAATTGTTTTAGTTAAAAAATACTAATAAATTTCTGTGGGATAGTAGGATCGGAGACTGAAGTCCTGCAGGAATCTTACCTGTTATAATCCCCACCGTCCCAACCCTGCCCCCTTTCCTGCCTCCGCATTTCTGTTTCCCTTCTTTGGAAATTCAAAGGCATGAAGTAGACTTCAGAGAAAGAAAAAAACAATGATAGTAATTACAAGACAATAAAACTCTCCCGTCACACTGGTCAAGGGCAGTGCAGGAGCATTGCTCTGCAACAGTACTGTGTTCAGAAGTATGGAAGAGTCCAGTCATAAGCATTGAAAGGGTAAGAAGGGCTAGACCTCATTTGCATGGTTCTAAAGTAAATGACTTCCTGAGGTTCTTAATTAAAGAGTGCAGTGAAGGCCAGTTTGTTGCAAAAGATAGCTCATTTGAACTTTTAATTTGATATCTATACAAATCACTTGAGGGATGTGTAGGATCTATTTCTGTTCTAAGGCTGCTACTTTGTTAATGGATAGGATTTTTTTCTTTTTTTCCCTCACTGTATCACTCACACTTTTGCCCATCGGAAGTGTTGAATAAACATTTTATAGTAAGATACTTTTGTAAAGCACTTGATATATAAAATTACTTTAGTAGTAATAGCTGGTATTTAACTCCTACTGTGAGCCAGCCTGAGTACTTGAGTACTCTGCAAGAATTACCTAGTTAGTCTAATGGTCACCCTATGAATTAGAGTACTACCAGTACTACCCCCATAATAAATGAGTTCATTAAGGTTATAGGATACAAGATCAGTATACAAAAATCAATAGTATTTCTGTATACTTGCAATGAACATTCCAAGAATGAAATGAAGAAAACAATTCCATTTATAACAGCATCAAAAGAATAAAATACTTAGGAATACATTTAACAAAAGAAGTATAAAACTTATGCTCTGAAACTACAAAATATTGTTGAAAGAAATTAAAGAATATATAAATGAAAAATACCCCATGTTCATCAGTTGAGAAACTTGATATTGTTAAGATGGCAATACTTCCCAAATTGATCTACAGGTTCAGCGCAATCCCTATCGGAATCCTAACTGGTGTCTTTGTAGAAACTGACAAGTTGATTTAAAATTTATGTGGAATTTCCAGGGACCTAGAATAGCCAAAACAGTCTTGAAAAAGAACAAAAAAGTTGCAGGACTCACACTTCCTGATTTTGCAACTTACCATGAAGAAACATTAATCAAGACAGTGTGGGTAGACATATAGATGAATGGAATAGAATTGAGAGTCCGGAACTAAACCCACGTGCCTCAGGTTAACAAGGGCGCCAAGATCATTCAGTAGGGAAAGAATAGTCTTTTCTGTAAATGGTGCTGGGCAAACGGGATATCCATATGCAAAATAATGAAGTTGGACCCTTACATCACACCATACACAAAACTTAGCTCAAAATGGATAAAAAAATGTAAGCTATAACTGTAAAACTCTTAGAAGAAAGCATAGGAATTAATCTTCATGTCCTTGAGTTTGGCAGGGAATGGATTCTTAAATATGACACCAAAAGTATAAGCAACAAACGAAAAATAGATAAATTGGATTTTACAAAAATTAAAAACTTCTGTACTTCAAATGACACTCTCAAGAAAGGGAAAAGACAGCTCACAGAATGCGAGAACATATTTTCAAATCGTATATCTGAAAGTGGCTTGTATGTAGCATACACACACAATATGACAACCCAATTAAAAATGGGCAAAGAATCTGAATAAATATTTCTTCAAAGAAGAGAAACAAACGGCAATAAGCATGTGAAAAGATGCTCAGTATGATTAGTTAACAGGGATATACAAATCAAAAGCACGGTGAGATACCATATTATATTTACTGGGATGGGCATAATAAATCAGTAACAACCATTCGTGAGGGTGTGAAGAGATCAGAACCCTTCACACACTGCTGGAGGGAGAGTGAAATGGTGCATCCACTTTAGAAAACAGTCTGGCAATTCTTCAAACAGTTAAACATAGAGTTACTGTATGGCCCAGTAGTTCTACTCCTTGGTATCTACTTAAGAGAAATGAAAACATATGTTCACACAAAAACTTGCACATGAATTTTTATAGCAGCATTACTCATAGCCAAAAGCTAGAAACAACCCACATGTCCATCAGATCATGAATGGATAAACAAAATGTGGTGAATTCATACGATGGAATATTATTTGGCCATATAAAAGAATGAAATATTGATACATGCTACAACATGGACAAACCATGAAAACATTGTGCTAAGTGAGAAAAACCAGTCACAGATCACATATTATATGATTCTATTTATATTAAAAGTCTCAGAATTGGGAAACCTATGAAGATAGAAAATTGGTTAGTGGTTGCTTAGGGCTGGGGAGTTTGGGGTAAAAGAGAAGGTGATAGCTAAAGGGTACAGGTTTCTTTTTTTTTGAGATGAGGAAAATGTGAAATTGTGATGGTTGAGCATATCTGAATATACTAAAACCATTGAATTACGTGTTTTAATATGTGAATATATAGTATGTGAATTATAACCCAATAAAACTGTTATTTTAAAAAAGTATCCCTAACTTTCATTAATAACAATGTTGACACTGTCTTCATGTTTATACATTAGGGAAATAAATTAAACCTTGATGGTATGTCTTCTCTCTTATATAAGGCGCATGTCAACCAACATTCCAGGGTTATTGGTTGCTGCAATACAATTTATTAAAAGCATTATTGGGGCTTCCCTGGTGGCACAGTGGTTAAGAATCTGCCTGCCAATGCAGGGGACATGGGTTCGAGCCCTGGCCCTGGAAGATCCTACATGCCGCAGAGCAACTAAGCCCGTGCGCCACAACTACTGAGCCTGCGCTCTAGAGCCCGCGAGCCACAACTACTGAGCCTGTGTGCCACAACTACTGAAGCCCGTGCGCCTAGAGCCCGTGCTTCACAACAAGAGAAGCCACCGCAGTGAGAAGCCTACGAACCGCAACGAAGAGTAGCCCCCGCTCCATGCAACTAGGGAAAGCCTGCGTGGAGCAGCGAGGATCCAACGCAGCCAAAAATAAATAAATAAAAATTTAAAAAAAAGAGCATTGTTTCCTGGATTGAACTAGACCTAATTAAAAATGTATATCTAGCTGCTTTGGTAATTTTACTCTATGTTATTTTGTGTGTGTGTTTGCTTTGTTTCCATCCATCAAAAATATAACCTCTTAGTTGGTAGGAAATAGTTAACAACTGTTCATTGAATGCTTACCATGTGTAGATACTTTTCTATGATTTTAATGTGTTATTCAGTACATCTCACAATAACTCTATAAAGTAAATATAGTATAATCCTGAGTTTAATGATGGGGAAACTGAGGCACAGGGTTTAGGTAACTTACTCAAAGTCAAATAGTAGGTAAGTGACAGAACGTGGTACTAGGTAGCAGCAATGTTTTGTATTATTCTGGGCCAAGTGTATCTTACCTCATACAATAGATGTTTCTAGCTGTGTGTGTTTAAAATAACTTTTTGTAAGTGAAACCATATTTTTAGTGTGTTAAAGGAGCCTATTATTTTAAATGAAACCTGCAAATAAATCAGTTCCTTTTTATCAGCCCTGACAATTGTGACATCTTAAATCAGGGCACTCCTATACGTTTGACTGAATGTAGTAATTTCTCTGGTAATTCTGTTGATTTAGGCTAGGTTTAAAGCTTTATTAGTTTCATTCTGCAAACTTTTAGTGAGGTCCTATTTTTTTGTAGTAAAGAAAAAGTGCTGGGCTTCCCTGGTAGTGCAGTGGTCGAGAATCTGCCTGCTAATGCAGGGGACACGGGTTCGAGCCCTGGTCTGGGAAGATCCCACATGCCGCGGAGCGACTGGGCCTGTGAGCCACAACTACTGAGCCTGCGTGTTTGGAGCCTGTGCTCCGCAACAAGAGAGGCCGCGACAGTGAGAGGCCCGCGCACCGCGATGAAGAGTGGCCCCTGCTTGCCACAATTAGAGAAAGCCCTCGCACAGAAATGAAGACCCAACACAGCCAAAAATAAATATAAATAAATAAATTTAAAGAAAAAGTGCTATCAGAAAGTCCAAAGGAGGCAACTCCTGATCTAGAATTAGCTGGTGATAAAAGCTTATAAAATAGTTTTCCCTGAAACCTGTCCTTAATTTAAGGTTTTTGTATATAATCTACAGGTGCACTGTCTAAAACAGTAGCCACGTGTGGCTATTTACATTTAAATGTAAATTAATTAGAATTAAATGAAATTTAAAAAATCTGTTCCTTAGTCAGTAGCCACATTTCAAGTGTTTAATAGTTGCCTGTAACTAGTGGCTGCCATATTGGACAGAACTGGACTAGAGAAATAGTAACATCCACAGGACTTCTTTTTACAGGAATTAAGATGGTATATGTGTTTTTTTTTTTTTTTTTTTTTGGTATATGTGTTTTTGTGGGGAATGATAAGTGGAGGAAAAGGATCTGATGGGACTTTTTATTTAAACTTATATGTTACATTTTTTTTTCAAGAGGATGAAAGCATACATAAGTTTTATGTGACATGGGAGCCTTCATAAGAAATGAAGAACCAAAGATACAGAGCTGTGTATTTTTTGCTACTCTTGATACAGAGTAGGCGGTCATGAAGAAATAGGATAGATTGGGGCATCTGAGGTAACTGTAGTAAACTGGGAGAAATTTAGCGAGGCCTGTTTGTTAGGATTCTTCTTGGCTGTCCCTTTGTCTTAAGAGATAAGGATGCTCCTTTCCTCTGGGTATGGGGAGGGCACTTTTATGACCTTTCTAAGTTTTTAGCCTCTTATTAGTTACCTTTTTGCCAGTTCAATTTTTTATAATTTTTCCCCCTTTTTTATTGTCTGTTTTCACAGGGTTGTCAGTCAGTGTACCTAGTCTGCCACGTAGATTACCAGTTTATTGTAAAAGGATATAACTCAGGAACAGTCAGATGGAAGAGATGCATAGGACAAGGTATGGGGAAAAGGCATGGAGATTCCTTCCCCACTCCCTCCAAGCTCTCCACTCTCCCCAAATCTCCATGTGTTCACCAACCCAGAAGCAATATGTGTTACATTTTTTAAAAAACCTTGGAGGATCTTCACAGTGTCCCTTCCAAACTAAAAAAATAATGGGTAACTGAAGTGTTGGTAAAGAATACTTTAAAGTATTAATTATGTTGCTTGTTAAATGGAATTCTGTGTTATTAGAAAGTCCCCCCGATATGCTCATAAGAATTTAGTAAGCTAATAAATTCATTAAATGTAAAGGGAAATGTGAAGGCTTTGGTAATATACACTTTCTTAACATTTAATTATGACAAAAATATATGTTAAGAGAATAATGCAGCAGACATTCATATGCCACCATTCATAACATGTAACCATATTTGGCTTGTGTGTATGATTTAAAAGTGAGTTGCAGTCACCATATTTGAGCCTTTAATACTTAGGGCATGTGTCCCCTAAGACTCAGTATGTTGTCCTGTGTAACAGTGTTATAATTATCACTCAAGAAAGAAAGAATCAATTTGTTTGTAATAATGCCAGGCCTATTTAAACATCCAGCTGTCTCCTAAATATCTCTTTTCCCAAATCAGGATCCCATCAAGTTTTATGCAAGTCTTTAGTTTTGAGCATCCCCATACCTTTTATTTTTTATTTCCATGAAATGACAGCCTCCTCAACTTTATTTTGAAGAATTTGAAACCTACAATAAAGTTGAAAAAGTAGTACAAGGAATGCCCACGTTCATCAATTGTTAATGCTTTTCTCCATGTACTTTATCTCTTTGTTTATAGTTATACCTCTCAATCGTTTGAAAGTAAGTCGCAGATATCATGGCCTCTTACCAAAGCCCTAAGTACTTAACAGTGTATCTCCTAAGAACAATAATTTTCTCCTGTAAACCATAAAACCATTGATCGCATCTAAGATTTAATGTTAGCCTTAAGATGTCACGTCTCCTTGGTATCCTTTAATCTAGGACATTTCCCGTGCCTCCACCTTTTTCCCCCTTCTGATCTTGACATTGATATCTTTTAGGAAGCTAAGCCAGTTGTGTTATCGAACTTCTTACAATCTGGATTTGTCTGATCATTTCCTCATAGTCATTTAACTTGAATTCTCCGGAGTTAGATCTGTAAGCTTTGTTGCATTTAGGTTAAGTATATTTAGCAAGACACTTCCATAGGTATTTCTTGTTGCACTTCACATCGGGAGGCACTTAGTGTTGATTATCCCAATATTAGTGATATGGAGCTTATCACTTGGTGGAAGTGGCAAAAGCTATTGAAAAGATACACTTTTCCCCTTGCAATTACAAAGTGACTGTGTGACGATACTTTGTATCTTTCACATGTCATGTTCCACAATGGTCTGTCTTATAATGATTTTAGCATCTACAGATGATCCATTGTGGATGAACCAGAATTAGCTATTACACTGGAATTGCACACTGGTTATTTTCCTAGTTTTGTAGTACTGTGTTTAAAAGGATAGGTATAGGATTTATTCCATTCCCCATTTTTATCGATTACTATATGGTTTTTGAATCAGTTTATATCATGGCAAATGCTTTCTGTGTTTGATTTTATGGTTAATTTAGTGAAATCTGTGATAATATAAAATTCTCTATGTAATCTAATTTCTCCAATAATTTTTAAATGTTGAGGTCTGTTGGAGGTGGGTCTAGGGGGAGGGAACTGATTCTAGTCAAATATTTATGGTCATTTTAATTTACAGCATTGAAGCCCTTGTTTCTTGCTTTTGGATATGCTGTGGCTTCTGAAGAGCCATGCTGTTTCAGAAGAAATTTCTGCCTCTGTAGATTTAGCTACAGTTCAGGAAAATTTTGTGACCTTTTATTAAGTTCTGGGCATGGACATCAAGAATGCCATCATACACTTAACAGCTTTGGAAGCAAGTGTTGGAATGTAACTATATAAACTTTTTTTTTTGCTTTTTGCCTTCTCTTTCATTGCTTCTTTGGTTTTATCACCAGGGATGGGTGTGAAAGCAACTTGTCTGAAATTTTGTTGCCCTTAGGGAGTGACTTAAAATTCCCAGGATAGTTTTAGAGCTGATTCTTGATCTTGGAATGATGGAACAGACCTCCTGGTAATCTTCTCCCTGAAGTGAACGTGGATTCTAGGAGGGGTCTGATGAGTCCTGAGTGTAATGGTAGGGTTTTCTTTTTGTTTGTTTGTTTTTGTTTTCATTTTCTTTTGCTGATGTACTTTATTAAGGAAATTCTCAAACTTTTGGAGGTAATGTTTACTTCAAATTTTAAAAATGTGTAGCCAGCTGTAGTGTTATCTGCTGAGTTGTGTCCCCCCAGCTGTCATATTTTTATGTTGAAGGTACAACCCCCCAGCTAAGAATGTAACTACTTGAAGATGGAGTCCGTAAGGGGGCAGTTACAATTAAATGAGGTTATTAGGATGGGCTCTAATCCAGTATGACTTGATGTCCTTATAGAAGAGGAGATTCAGAAACAGGCATAAAGAGAAAAGACCCTGTGAAGGCACAGGGAAAAGATGACCATCCATAAGCCAAGGAGAAGGAGGCCTCAGGAGAAATCATTGTGGCTGATACCTTGATCTTGGACTTTTGGCCTCCCGAAATGTGGGAAAATAAGTCTCTGTTGTTTAAGCCACCTAGTCTATGGTATTTTGGCATGGTAGCCTGAGCAGACTAATACACCATACGATCCAGCCATAGTGCTACATATTTATCCATATATATATTACATTTTAATAAATTTAATATATAACTTAAATTACATTTTAATAAATTTAATATATAATTATTCTGGCTTGTATCTTAAGCTACATGTAAGGCAGGAAAGGGGCAATATGGCTTAGAAATAACCAAATGCTAGGGTTAAGTAAGGATGGATTATGAGCTTAAAAATCCAATTTCTCATCTTCCATTTTATGTTATTGAGATATGTGATTGGAATAGGTAAACTGTCCACCCGTGAACTTCCCCTGTTTTCTCTCTGATACAGGTCTTTATCGGTTTCACTTGGGAGTGAAAATATGTTAATAGGATTGGTAGCTCACCAGTTCCTATTCATTCTGTTTCTTCAGCATCTCTTAAAAAACACTCTTCTTTTGTTTTCCATTGGAGAACTCATTTTCCTGCTTTTAGTTTAATCTTCCTTAGAAACTGTCCTTCACATTTAATACACATCCAGTCATTCACTTCCCTGCTTAAACACCTTTGTCTTAAAAGCCTTTTTCTGTGAAAAATTTTACAAGCAAGATACTCCTCAAAGGCTGAGTCCACTGTTTGGACATAGTTTAATTTTCAGATGATCCTTCGTTCTCCAGACATTTCATTATTTCCTTCCTTTGTGTAAGTTGTCCCCCTGAGTCTGGAATGCCCTTGGTGCCACACCTGGAGTCAGTTCCCTTTTTATGGCCTTCAGCACTCGCAGGTTGTTTTAAAATGTCTGTTTATAAGTTTGTCCTGTGGGCCAGGGTGAGTCCTTTTGTGGCAGCATTTGCTGGACACACCTGTCAGATCACTACCTACAATGGAACTGTCTTAAAAATATGCTGCTTCCTGGACCCTCTTCCAGTTGTATGGACTTAGAACCTTTTAGAGTGCAATCTGGGAAGCTGCATTTTAAGCAAGCTCCCTGGTGATTCTGAATTGGAGCGCCTCTGCCCTGGAGTAGGGGGAACAACTTCACTCATCCCTAGAGTCCCTGCCCTTAGTAAGTTAGAAAAAACATCCCGGATAAATTAGGAAGAACAATAAACTAGATTTGAAAAAGCAGTCCAACAGGTTGAAAAATGCCACTAAATTTACTAAAGTGCCAACATTATTTGAAAGTAATATGGATTTAAAAACCCTCTGAAACTCAAGTCTTCAAAATGTTGATATTATTTTGTATTACTTTGGAATAGATATATTGGGGGGGTGGGTAATGTGAGTAAATGTCCCTTGTGTTCTTTTTTTTTTTTTTTTAATGTCAGGATAGCAAAAAAGTGTAGAGACTCTCTACTTAGCACTAACGTAAAGGGGATTTGGAATTCCTAGGAGGGCACAACTGCCATTTTCATCTATCCTGGCTTCTTGGATGTTTAGAAGCTTGAAGGAAGTTGTTTGTTGCCCATTGAAATGGATGTAACAGCTGAGGAGGTTAGAGTGCTTGGTGCAGAGAAAGGTAGACAAAGGTTTTCCAGCTTCTAACAACTGGCATAGATGGCTTTGCAAACAGGCTGCTCATTACCTGCAGAATGTCTTGTCCCGGCAGATAACTTGCCATGTAGAGGGCTGCCTAGAAATCTCCGGTTAACACCATCGTCTGGAATACTAGTGCTGTTATAGGGGGAACTCAGGAGATACAAAGCTCTGAACAGAATCTCAAATTCTCTTTTTAAAAAAAATTTTTTTTAAGATTTCCCAGTGTACTCTAAAACTACATTATGGATTTTTTTGTGTCTTATAATTTATGTGTTATTGTATTATTACCAAGTGGAAAGATTAGGGGACTCCTTTGTCTTGGAGATGGAGTCCTGGATTTGAATTCTGGCTTTGCTGTGTGCTAAAGGCCATGTAGTGAGAAAGTTTCCCTAATCTCCAAGAGACTCTGCTTTCTTTTACGTAAAATGAGGATAGACAGATTAGCTTCTTCCACTTCACTCAGAATAGTGATAATGGGATTGAGTAAAAAAGAGATTATGTATGAGAATGTGTTGTAAATGATAAAATGCTAATAAATCAGTGATGTTAAGAAATTTATTACTATCTGCCATTAACAAAAGAATGTTTTGAGTAAATAGTCTGATTTACAGTTGATTATAGCTTAAAGTTTTAGCCATGAAGAAAATCATTTTTATCTATTTTGTGTCTTACTGGTTTTCAAAAAAGTTTTCTTTGTGAATGTGAACCTATTGGGAAATAATTTTCTCCACTTGCTTATCTCTTGGAAATATGCAGTAATTAAAATATCAACTTTTGTTTAAAATACTTAAGAGAAATTAGCATGTTAACATTATTTTAAACTGCAGAATCATGCCTTTGTTTTTTAATGCCTTTTATTTTGTACTTGATGCCTTAAAAAAGAATTGGCTGGCTACTACCTAGAGAGTTTGAAGAAAATTAATCAATCAGATTTACTACTCAGGAAAGAATCATGCTTTTGGTTTAAAAACAGATTGGAGGTTTCATTGCAAACTTTGAAGAAGTCTAAATAAAGGATGTAGAATATAGATAAGAAAAAAGAGTATTATACTAGGAATAGTTCTTTCCTAGTCTCTTATATTTTTTCTTTCTTTTCTTTTTTTTTCTGCTCCCACCCCCACCTGTTAGAGAAGGGGCAGCTATTTCTTTTCCTGTCCTCACCAGTAAGGCCCACTGCTTCACTACTTTTTCTCCCTTCCTTCCTCTCCTTCTTGGAAGGAAAGAAGTAAAAAAAATTTCTTTGAGGCTTATTAGGGGCTTTAAAAATGAGTTTGATTTGTGACCTGTCATAGTTTGAATAATTTGCTTCCATGGTATTTTGCTTATCTCAGCTTCCCAGCTGCATGCCCAACTTCTGCCTCTTCTCTTCTTGGCAGGTTAGTTTAGCTTATTTTTAAGGAGTAGAACCAGTTGTCCCCCTTCCTCTCCCCCACACCCCGCAACCTTACCCCACCCACCCCTCACCCTGCTTCCAGTGATTTTCCAGGGGGATTGGGGTCAAACAACTCAATTCCCATTCCCACCCCACCCCCCCTTTGTTTTCCATCACTGAGTAGCCTTGACTTCCTGATCATGGCAGAGTACCCATCCATATTATATTTATTCTTTTTGAAAGACTTTGTGATTTAAAAGTCAGCTGCCAGTGAGGAAAAGATAATGGATGCAGGTCTCTAACCAGTCAATGCAGTAAGAGTGAGGCTGACTATTGGTGATAGTCAGTGTTCCCTCCCTTCTCCCCCTGTGTATCTGTCAATTTAATGTTTCTTGGTCCTGAGTGCATTAGAAAAGTCTAACACATTAGTATTGGATGGGGCCCAAGCGTCTACATCTCTAGCAGGCAGCACAGGTGATCCCACTCTAAGGTGGCCATAGGACCACACTTTGGAAAACATACTTTTAGAATAGTGAAAATAGCATATTGCAGACACCTCACCAAAGAAAATATACAGATGTCATATAAGCGTATGAAAAGATGTTCAACATCATATGTCATTATAGAATTGCAAATTAAAACAACATGAAATACTACTACCCACCTATTAGAATGGCTAAGACCTAGAACACTGACAACACCAAATGCTAGCAAGGATGTGGAGAAATAGGAATTCTCATTCATTGCTGATGCAAAATGTTACGGACACTTGGGAAGACACTTGGAAATTTCTTACACAGCTAAATGTACTCTTAACGTGTGTTATGCTCTGAAAGTTTGTATCCCCCTCAAATTCGTATATTGAAGTCCCAAACCTCAATGTGACTGTATTTGGAGATGGAGCCTTTATGGAGGTAAGTAAGGTTAAATGAGGTAAAAAGGGTGAGGCCCTGATCTGATACTATTAATGGCCTTATAAGGAGAGACTTGGAGCAGTAGAGAGACTGCTCTCTCCCCCTCCTTCCCCCCCCCCCCCCCCCCCCGCTCAGCCATGTGAGGACCTAGTAGCCATCTACCAGCCAGGAAGAGAGCTCTCACTAGAAATTTAATGAGCTGGCACCTTGATCTTGGACTTTTTAGCCTCCAGAACTATGAGAAATAAATCTCTGTTGTTTAAGTCACCCAGTCTATAGTATTTTGTTATGGCAGCCCAAGCAGATTAATACACAATAGCATTCAGCAATCGTGCTCCTAAGTATTTACTCACATGAGTTGAAAACTTATGTCCACACACAAAAACAATATATGAATGTTTAAAACAGCCTTTATTTATAATTCCCGAAATTAGAAGTAACCAAGATGTTCTTCAATAGGTGATGGGTAAACAAACTGTGGTACATACATACAATGGAATATTTTTCAGCAACAAAAGAAATGAACTATCAAACCACAGAAAGATATGGAAGAACCTTGAATGCATATTAGTAAGTGAAAGAAGCCAGTCTGAAAAGCATACATTTTGTATCATTCCAACTCTGTGACGTTCTGGAAGAGGCAGAACTTTGGAGGAAGTGAAAAGATCAGTGGTTGCCAGGGGTTTTGTGGGGGAAGGAAGGAAGGATGAATAGGGGGCGCACAGGGAACTGTTAGGGCAGTGACATTGTTCTGTATTATACCGTAATGGTGGATATAAGGCATCATGCGTTTGTCAAAACTGGTTGAATTACAGCACAAAGAGTGATCACTAATGTAAACTATGGACTTTAGTATTGGTGCATCGGTAGTAACAAACGTCTCACACCAGTGCAAGATGTTAATAATAGGAATGTAGTGGGGTGAGGTGAGATGGAGTAAGGGAAAATATGGGAACTCTGTATTCTCTGCTCACTTTTTTCTGTAAACCTAAAACTGCTGTAAAATGTACAATTTATTAATTTTTAAGGGCATTTTGGGTTCAGTCTTGTTTCATAAGGGAGAGGACTGAAATCAAGATGCTTTAAAAATTCAAAAATTTTTTTTCATGGATTGAGCATCAGATACAGACTTTGTTCTGTTTTAAAAATGAGAGAAAAAAGAGAAAAACGGAGACATCTTCAAATTGCAAGGGGTTTACTGTCCTTAAGCAGTGATAGCACCTTCAAATGCCTTTCTGTGGTTGTTTATCATTTAGAGAAAGAACCAAAGGTAGTGGTATTTCTCTTACCAAATTAAAGGGTTAGTTCTGTGAAGAAATGTTAGATGTGAAATATTTTCCTGGTACCCGATACAATTGTGTAGCGTTTCCCGGTCATTGAGTGGGTAGCAGATGAAGTTAAGGAGCTTCAGCGACTGAGGATGGATGGAGTCCTCTTCAGTATCTCCTGTTGACTACCAGGGGCCTAACAGCTTGAGCCTATTAATTAGCTGTCCTTGTTCCTGATCTCTGGTTTGAGACCTGCCTGTTAGAATAGGAGCCAGCCACCCCAAGAGTTAGCGAATTGCTTAGCCTCTTTCTGTTGCCCCCCCCAATTTTTTTTTCTCCAAGCAAATTTTTAGTGTGAGTTAGAGAAGACTTCTTCAGGCTGCCCTTTTAATCATTAAAGTGGCCTCTTAGAACTCCTGATTTAATGAAATGATAAAAATATTTTGTAATTAGCAGATCAAAGCACTACTGTGGCTGCTGTTTACATTGTCAGTATGTAAATGGAACTTCTAAAGGGAGTGAAAAGAATTTGTTTAACACCTCTTTAATTTTGTTTATGTAATTCTTTTGCTTAAACATCTCCCCCACTACCACTTCACATTGATAATGCTAAGGTAAACATTAACTTCCCCCCTCTCACTTTAGTATCAAAGAACTTAAGAAACAACAGTGTCTGAATTGTCGGAAGTTTACTATATTTAAGTCAGAATTTACTATATGTGAGTTCAACCATCCTCTAAAATGAAACATGATCTTGAAAGGTTCATCCATCAGCCCTAAGTCATAAATGAGTCTATTGATAACTTGAATTTAAAGAAGCACCAAGGACTTCCCTGGTGGCGCAGTGGTTAAGAATCCGCCTGCCAATGCAGGGCACAAGGGTTCGATCCCTGGTCCGGGAAGATCCCACATGCCACGGAGCAACTAAGCCTGTGCGCCACAACTACTGAACCTTCGCTCTAGAGCCTGTGAGCCACAACTGCTGAGCCTTCGCTCTAGAGCCTGTGAGCCACAACTGCTGAGCCCATGTGCCACAACTGCTAAAGCCCACGTGCCACTACTGAAGACCGTGCGCCTAGAGCCCTGCTCCGCAACAAGAGAAGCCACCACAATGAGAAGCCCACGCACCTCAGTGAAGAGTAGCCCCCGCTCGACACAACTAGAGAAAGCCCGCGCACAGCCACAAAGACCCAAAGCAGCCAAAAATAAATAAATAAATTTATTTTAAAAAAAAAAAAGCACCAAAAAGTATTGGATGTATCCGTGGTAAATCTTGAATTGGAATTTGGCACTGTCCTTCCGTGTGAATAAACAAACGCAACTTAGCTTGCATGGCTTGTTCGGAATATACTGTATATTTAAAAATAAAATCTGTTGACAGAAGCTTTTCTGTTTAGGTGGTTAGGCAGGTTGGCCCTTGTTAATAGCTGTAGATTCAGTGTAATCCCTCACATTGGAGGATGGGGCACTGTCTCCTTTGGCACTCTAATCTGAGATGATTAGAAGGCTGTGTCTGATACGGCAACTATTTTAAATAAAAATGAACAGTGACCGCTTTATTTCAAGGTGCTACCTGGGCATGTTTGGGGAGGGGAGGCAAAAGGGAAACATTGGTAAGTCTTGCCTGTCTGGAAGGAAAACTACCGTCGACCCATGAACAACACGGGGGTCAATCCACGTATATTTTATAGTCCGTTCCTCTGCATACTCGGATTCAATCAACCACAGATTGGGATACTGAAAAATATCTGGTGTAAATGGACCCTCACAGTTCAAACTGCATCGTTCAGGGGTCAACTGGTACATTGTATTTCAAGTCATTCCATCCCTGACTGCTTTTTGGTTGCAACCTTGGTCATCTGTAGGACTAGTCATTATATACTGAGTGTTCTGGATAAAACTACTCAAAGCAAATGGATTAAAAGGCTGTCCTAAGAGAACCCAAGAACTTGTCTTATGAAGGTTCGTAGCTTTACAGTGGTGGGTCCCAATTTGAATTTATTCAGGACTGAAAAGAGTGGTGGTATGTCTGTGCAAGGGTATTTGTCAAGAGATTGGTTTTGAGTTCTAAACTGAGCTGGAAAAAAAAAAAGTCGTGTTAACTAAAGGCAAGGTGTTAGATGTAACTCTTGTCACTGTCTAGTTAACCGCCATGGATTTGCTTTGGTTAATAACTTCCATAAATGGAGAGAAGAGATTTGACCTTTTTGTTTGTTTTAAGGACTTGTTAAATGCTCACAGGGAAGAAAGAGAGCAAAGAAGGAAGTGGGTGGCACTGTCTTTAGGACCATTAGCAAGGCTGGAGTTGTGTGCACGTTAATGACTGAGCTGGGTAGTCTCTTTATGTTGTGAGACTGTGGTAGCTAACCCAGAGCACTTGGGTCTCGCTAAGGTGACAACGAGCAAGGGCTTGCTTTTTGGGGGCCTCATTTGTATAACTGGGATAGGACCGCATTGCTCCCTATTTGCCTCACACAAGTCTGGTGAGATTTAATTAGTTGTACATAGAAGAAGCTACCTGGGGCCTGCATGTAAGTTGTATTTACCCCATACCTGCCCCTCCCCTGAAGAAAACAAAACTTCCTTTTCCCTCCCTAGGTGTTCCACTCTGACCTCTGAGGGTCAGCAGGCTGGAGGCCTGCTTCACACCTACGCTGTCCTGTCTAGTTTCCCCTCTGTGTCCCTAACTTGACTTTGGACTTAGTCGTGGGGAAAAAGTGTAGGGTTAGAAGAAAGCTCTTTCGCTCTAACCACAAGACTACATTTCCTCATACCTTTCATATTTTGCTATTTCATAGAATATTAACTTTGTGTACCCCCATAATGGCTCTCGTCAGCTCCCTGCTAAACGTTTCTTTTAAAAAGATTTATTTATATGTATTCTTTCAAAAGTCAGGATTCTTGCACATCAATTACTAGGGTACTTAAAAGTCTGATTTGGAGAGATGCTTTTTAAGTCTCCTCATGGCTCTTTATAGAAGCCTGTTTCCCCTTGTTTCTCCATGATGCTAATTTGATTTATCCTTATTCTTAACCTTGTTTTCAAACACTGTTAAACGTTTTACATCCCTTGAGGTAGCACTGCCCAATAGAAATAGAAGGCAAGCCATGGTTGTAATTTTAAGTTCTCTAGTAGCTACATTTTTTAAAAAAAGTAGAAACAGGTAAAGTTAATTTGTTAAAATATAATTTGTTTAACCTAGTATATCCAAAATATTATCATTCAATTTGCAGTCAATGTAAACAATCACTAAGGTATTTTACATTTTTTCATACTGAGTCTTCGAAATCTGGCGTGTGTTTAGATTTCACAAAATATGCAGTTAAAAAAGTAGATTAGTATACTCGAATTGTTCCAAATATATTCAGGTTTCTTGGTCATTGATCAGTTATATTTTAAACATTTAAATTAATTAAAGTAAAATAAAAAATGCAGTTCCTTAGTTGCACTAGTCACGTTGCAAGTGCACCATGGCCACATGTGGCTGGTAGCTGCTGTACTGGACGGCATAGTGTTCTTTATCTGTCATTTTTTCTTTGATAGGTTTCCCATTTTCAGATAGTGAATCTGAGGCCCGGATTATTAATCAATCATTTTTTTTTCATTATGCTCTTGTAATATTTAGAACATACCTTAACTCAGAGTGATTCAGAAATTTTGAGCACACATTTTGTGCCAGATATGACCAGGGAAGGGATGATTTACCTAGATTTATTTTTACTTCATCTAGCAGTTCTTAAATTCCTATTTAGTGAAGGTCAGTGGAAGAGTCTAGAGTAGAATCCAGGTCTTTCAGATTGTTGTCTGTCTCTTCTTTTGTGCTCGATTCTACTAATTCCCCTTGCTATGGAGTATTTCCTTTCATGAGTGATAAGAATTTAAAAGGAATCCTTTTCTGTTTAGTGGCATTGACCTGTTGAAACCTGTTGAAACCATACCACTCCAGCCAGTTTTAGCAGGGAGGGATTTGGTATAGGAAATTAGGTCCTTCATGTATCTTGGAGGAGCTGGAAGAGCGCAGGCTCTGGGTTGAGTTTCTAAGAATGACTCCCAGAATAACACTGTAGAACTGGCTAGCCAGGGAAACTGCTACCTGTGCTGTAATCAAAAAGCTGAGCAGTCAAGCAGCCTCCCATCTTATAGTAGCAGGGGTCAGGACCTCATAGCCTAGCTGGCTAAATGATGTGGGTGTTGGCTGTTGGGTTTGAAGCTGGGGACCGAATACCAGGACTTCAGCCTCAGAAGCACAGCCCTGCCTGATAGCGCTACCTCTTCTTTTCCGATCTGTCATGGTTGCGTCTGGCAGAAGCTCTGGTAATGTGGTCTTTCTTCTCTTGCTGTCCTTTCTTGTGCAATAAAGGGGCTAGAATAGATGTGAATGAACAAGCGTGCAATAGTTGCCCAAGTGGTTACTAACTTATTGGTATAGAAGTCAAAGATTGGGCCAGTGGGAATCTTCACTGAACCTGGGGCTATTTGTCTTGCTGAGATAATTTCACTGCGTGAAATCGAAGTGTAGTCAATTTACAACGTTGTGTTTGTTTCAAGTGTACAGCAAAGCGATTCAGTCATACACACACACACATACATATTCTTTTTCAGATTCTTTTCCATTATAGGTTATTACAAGATATTGAGGATATGTTGTTTTATTTTATTTTCTCTTGAGGTCATTCCTCCAGGTCAGTAACTTCTGGAAAGATATGGACAAATTGTAATACTCCTGGACCAAACTTGATTATTCCATACTTTGAAAACCTTAGAGTTCAATTCTACATGAATATATCAGTGTTGTTTAAATATTTATGTTACTGTTCTGTCCTACTTTGTGATGTTTTTGTGTGTCTGAACATTCAAGGTCTTTAAAATGTGGAAGAGGGGAGAAAGTTTGAAATTTTTGCCCTACTATTGTTCTAACTGGGTTATTAAATACATCAAACATGGGGATAAGTCACTATAAGGAGCAGAATGTAATTTTGGAAGAGGCAAGTAGAAAGAGTTAACGTTTCTTTGGATTGTTGTGGGTCAAAATAATAGACATTGGGCAGTGTTACAGAATTAATCCTGGTATAAAATACAATACTTTACCATAGCGACTTCTCACAGAACTCTTGTTCTTCAAAATGTGTATAAATCAAATAATTTGAAAATTCAGACACTGGACTTAGGTTCAGTTGTACCTAATTTATCATTCTTTTATTGCATCTCTAAATGTTTAGTGTATCTCATTGCGATTAGTATAAGCAGTGGGTCTCTAAATGGGGTCCCCAGCAGCAGCATCACCTGGGAACTTGTTAGAAATGCAAATTCCTGGGCTTCATCTCAAACCTTTTGAATCAGAGACCCTGGGGGTGGTGCTCAGCAACCCGCCATCTGCATTTTAACAAACCCCTCCAGGTGGTTTTGATTTTCAGTTTAAGAGCACTGACATTAAATGAATCAATATTCTTCCTATCCCACTCAGTTCTGTCAAAAAAAAAAAAAAGGCAAAAATATTTTGTCCTTGGGGAAGTAACTTAACTTCTCTGTATCTCAGTTTCTCTTCTGTGAAATGGGAAAATTTATAGTTTTGGGTTTTGACTAGGATTAAATGAGATAGATGATTGGTGTCATATGCATAAAATAGTTCATTAATTAATTACTATTAACATTATTGTTATTATAGCCCCATTTTTCAAAAATACTTTTGGATGTAGTAACTTCATTCCAGCTTACCAAGGTGAGACTTAAGATGGACAAACACCTAACCTGTTTGGTTTAGTCCTCTTAAATTATGTCACATTCTATAATTTATATTTCAGGTCACATTTAGCTAATTATAGCTTTGTTTTTAGCCAGTTTAAAAAATGAAATTTATTTGAATTTCTTCTAACTTCTTTTCTAGGTCTTCTTCTATTTATCTCCATTTTAGTGCTGTTATTTGTATCATGTTTAAGTAGTTTTAAAAAAATCCTTTTTTACTCTGACCTAGTTTTCAAACTTGGTGGGCAACATGAAAAGATCAACAGGAGAACAAACCAGATGGTTTCTTTAGGTAGTAGCCTGGAGGTACTTCTTTTTGTATGCAGGAGTATGCTTTTTAAAGGAGAGATTGTATCTATTCATGGTGAAAACACTTTGAGCTAGAAGAGGTTTTCTTATTTTAATTTTCTTTCAGATAATACAAAGGTAGGTCAGATATTTTCTTTGTTCCTGAAGCTAATAAGTGGAATGAGAAATCTCAGAGTTGTAAGCTCACCTGAGTTCATAAGACTTAAATAAAATACTCCTTTA
Organism: Orcinus orca; assembly: GCF_937001465.1. Classification (NCBI taxonomy): domain Eukaryota; kingdom Metazoa; phylum Chordata; class Mammalia; order Artiodactyla; family Delphinidae; genus Orcinus; species Orcinus orca. The sequence goes on from NC_064564.1 coordinate 51,541,913, forward strand.
CAAAGTTAAATAGCACTATATGAAAATACATCTTTGTTTGCTAAGGGGTGATGTGTATGTGTGTATGAGTGGTGGTCCTGGTTTTGTTTGTGTGAATGAGCATGTTTCTGTACTACAAAGGCATGTCGTTCTATTTTCAGTGAGTAGTTTTACTCGTAGCTTCTTTGTATGTTATACAGTCTAGCAATTGTGTAGTTAGTTTACAAAGTCTCTGTATGACTCATCTTCAGGCTATGGCTTTTGCAAGTTACACTTAAAGGTCAGAGTCTATTTAGTCTTTAACCCAGCCTTTTCTAAGTGGGAAGTGAGAGTCAAAAGGAGTAAAAAGTATGGAATTTGTTGGCTCTGGATTGAGACCAGTATGTTTTTTGGGGAAGGGGCTGCCTTTTAAAGGAGAACAATCAGTATTGTTTGGAATTCCTAGAATTGCCAATTAATTTGAGATGTAAACTTTTTTTTTTAAGTGTTGTTCATTAAAGCAGGCCTTGGGATTTAAATTTTTGCTTAAATGTTTAATTTCTGTATCACACTGACAAAAACAACAAACTAAGAAATTCTTAAGGATTCAGAATTCCTTTTTGCCCTCATGTCATAAATATGCATACATCTAAATCTGTTTTGTTGTCATAGACATTCCAAAAATCTTATTTAAACAAAAACAGTTTGAAGTAATTAGCTTGAAATATTGTTAAAACAGTGATGGATGTAGGAGAAATAATTTTTATATGTTCATTTGAAAATGTAGTGTTTAGCCTTATTTTACTCTTATAAGCATTTATAAGCATTTATAGTAAGCATTAGAATAACAAAATACAAAATCGAAAAAGCAAAATATTTTGAGTACTCAGTTGCTTTTTATTACTACCAAGCTAGTAAGGCAGAAAAAGCTAGTAAGGGAGAAAATTAAGATTCTATGACTTGATTCTTTGGAATTCTGACTGTTGTCACTGTATAAACAAATAAAGCAATCTCTGGCTGCTCACAGAGTTTTTGTCCCTTGGACAGATATAATGTCCTGGCATTTTTCATATTCTATTATCAAAGCCAAGGTCTAGAATTTTAAGTGGGAAGTTGGCTCTGAAATAATGAAATGCCAAACAAAGCCCATCTGAAAGTCCAATAAAGTAAAATTATAGTATTGCAAAATAAGAGAGTTACTGAACTAAATCCCCACAATTTGAGGATCTTTGCTATAAAGATGTTATTGTGTTATGAGAGGGGAGGGGCGGTAGTTTGGGCCAGCTGGGGGCATTACTTTGATCCACAAATGGGGAGCTGAGGGTTCATTTTTCCCTTGGGGTTACTGAGGAGGAAGAATGCTGGCTGGTACCGACCACAGCGCATTATGTGGGGATGAAGCCTTTACTGAACTTCTGCTTCGTGTTGAGAGCCAAGCACTGAGTTAGGCGCTTTACATATAAATAGGTATTGTTAGCGCCACTAATAGGGACCAAAAGTGAGATTGGAAGTGGCTAAATGATGACATGCCTAGGGTCATGGAGCTTGTAAACCGAGAAGCTGGGACTTGAAATTGTCTCTTTACTCCAAATCTGTTTCTGAAACTGGGTGTTCTGAATACTGAGGACGCTGCTGAGTTTCCCATAGCGCTGGTTTGCCGAAGTTTCATCATAGGTTGTTTTCGTCAGCTTGTGCATTTTTCGTAACATCCAAGTACAGTTTTAAATATGTTGTAGGAAATCCGCTCTATAATCTTCCTGACATCTCTAGACTTTGAAAAGTCTTAAGATTTCTTGGTAACTGTTTTGTTTGGGTGTTAATTTGGGAGCATAGATGCTTGCTATTCAGGGTGGACTCACTACTTGTATTGAGGGAGTGAGCCTGTTTTACAAGGATCGACACTGTGTCCTGATGCTTGCAACAGCCAGCCCATGGGGGCTTTTGGGATCTAAAAGACAGTTTTTGCTTATTAGCAGTTACTTTGAGCAAGTTACCTGGCTTCTCTAAGGTTCACTTTTAGTAAAATGAGAATGACAGTGGTTTCTTTAGGGGGGTTGTGAATAACAGTGCTAGGCACATAAGCACTCTGCTATGGTTGATCTTTACATATAAATACCATATAAATAGGTATTGTTAGCCCCACTAATAGGGACCAAAGTGAGATTGGAAGTGGCTAAATGATGACATGCCTAGGGTCATGGAACTTGTAAACTGAGAAGCTGGGATTTGAAATTGTCTCTTTACTTCAAAATCTATTTCTGAAACTGAGTGTTCTGAACACTGAGGGCGCCACTGAGTTTCCCATACCGCTGGTTTACTGAAGTTTTATTACAGGTTGTAATCATCAGCTTGTGTATCAGTTTATGGAACTTTTAATTCTTCTTGATGTATTCCTTTTACAGTCATTTTCCCTCCCTTGGTCTTGAGGATGGACAGAAGGAATGTAAACGCTACTCTTACATAGGGTCCAGGCTCTGGATCGTTTTACTTTGGGAATTTTTTGAAGTAGATTAATTTCTCTCTTTCTACCTGGGAGTTTCCTCTCCTGTTTTTCTCTCAGACATCCTGAAGACAAGGATGTGATCACATTCTTGGTTGAAATCACTACTCCAACTCCACTCTGTTTAAACTCTCTAAATCTCAGTTTCTTCATTTCTGAAATGGGCATACTACTTGTACTTCCTCTCAGGGTTATTAATGAGGATTAGGTGAGAGTACAGTCAAATTATTTGTACATAGCCAGGGCTCAATCAACTTTAGCTGAAAGGGAAAAATAAACCTTTTTAAACAGATGATATTTGCCCTTCAGGAAAAGGAATTAATTTGTTTTACTTTCTATTGGGCTATTTTTGTCAGATTCTTTTCATTCTGTACTTATTACATTCTTGCTTGAAACTTTGTTTATGTGGATTTCTGCGTGTGTGTGCCTCAGAGCACAATGGTTTTCTCTTAAATTTGGACCTTGCTACAGCTTGGTTTACTGTGACAGGAGTGGCTTCTACAGGCATCCAGATGAGAGCATCATTCTTCACCAGAAATGTTTTAGCAATATCATCAGGCTAATAGTAAATATTTACTTCTGAACACAAAGTGGTATTATTTTTGTTGAAAAGCTCACAGAAGAAAATAAAACAATCCAGAATCCCTCCGAGGGGTCGTTAGTATTAGCATTTTACTGTATGTACATACTTTTGTGCCCCTCCCTCGCTTTTTATTATGGAAATTTAAAGATATTCAGAAAAGCGGAGAGAATTGTATAATAATAGTATTCACTACTTAACCTCACCTTCTTGTGTTATCAGTACCATCACCCAGCTTCCTTTTCCCCCCTTCTCTGAATGGATTTATTTTGAATTCATTCCTAGCCATCTATCTCCTCATTTAACCCATAAACATCTCAGTGGCAGATGCTTTTTTTTTTTTAACATCTTTATTGGAGTGTAATTGCTTTACAATGGTGTGTTAGTTTCTGCTTTATAATAAAGTGTATCAGCCATATGCATACATATATCCCCATATCCCCTCCCTCTTGCGCCTCCCTCCCACCCTCCCTATTCCACCCCTCTAGGTGGTCACAAAGCCCCGAGCTGATCTCCTTGTGCTATGCGGCTGCTTCCCACTAGCTATCTGTTTTACATTTGGTTGTGTATATATGTCCATGCCACTCTCTCACTTCATCCCAGCTTCCCCTTCCCCCTCCCCGTGTCCTCAAGTCCATCCTCTACGTCTGCGTCTTTATTCCTGTCCTGCCCCTAGGTTCTTTAGAACCTTTTTTTTTTTTTTTTAGATTCCATACATATGTGTTAGCATGCAGTGTTTGTTTTTCTCTTTCTGACTTGCTTCGCTCTGTATGACAGCCTGTAGGTATGCTTTTAAAATGTGATCGATCACAGTTCTACTCCCCACCGCCACCTCCACGTGACCCCGCGTGCCTCTGATACTTCAGGGCATATTCAAGTATCTCTGGCCACTGTATTTAATTCTTCTTAGCTTAGGGGTTCTGTTAGTTGATTTTTCATTAATTTGGAATTGTTGAGTAGCTATAGAACCAGGATTCCAAGTCAACATCTTATTTGTCCCCAAAGGCAGCTCTAGGTAGGGGATGGAGGTGGGAGATTTTCCTGGATGGAGTTGAGGGAGGTGGGGTTGGGAAGAGTTCTTGAAACGTGGACCTTTCTTTCCTTTTCTTTCTTTCTTTTTTTTTTCTGAACTCTGGAGCTTTCAGAGTTAGAAGCCAAGTGTTAGTCTATATAGCCATTCTCGACTGAACTGAAGGCCTGCTTGGTTCGTGTATGAGCCAATTTGCTCATTTCAAAATATATGTTACTATTGGACATGTACCCAATGTCTTGGTCACTGGCCCATTTTATAAATCTGGGTAATGATGATAATGTGGTCAGGGTTATTTTATTGACCAAGTTGTGTAACGTTTCTTCTGTCCAGTGAATTCTTAAAGTTATGCTCTCTGGAAACCTGGCAAGGAAAAGGTGAACTGGTAAAGATGAATTAATTAATTCTAATTTCAGTGCTCAAATATGAAGATTTGCTAAAACAGAGTTTGACATAGAGTAGTTAACTATGCCGTTTTATGTTTAAGCTCATTATTATTTGGGGTGGCTGTCAGTTGGCAACTTTGATAATTTGAGATTGCAATTAGCAAGGCTATTAACCTTTTTAAAAAAGTTTAGCAAAGTTAAACAGTTCCTACTATTAAATTGAATTGTATATGAATTGGTTAAATAACTTATGTTAAACAATTTTACTGAGTAGAATACTACTTCTAGCTCTTTCGGTTATGGAAGCCCATAAGTTTAGATGCTTGGAGAAAAGAGACCCACCCTAATTTTAATGCTTTAACCCTATGTTTTAACATCGTAAATAGCTTTTTCTTGGCCTTTGAATGGTAATATTTTCTTTTGTTCTTGTGGGTGCTTCTGGAACTCCTTTTTTCCCCTAAGAAGTTTACACATTTTCAAACATAGTTCAGACACAGTTTGTAACCCACGAATGTCCTATTCCTAGGAAAGGTTGATGCCTTGGGAACCCTATAGGGGCTGGGTGGTGCCTTTAAGGCAGTAGGAGAGCCCTTCAGATCAGGGACAGAGCAGCCTTCCAGAATCCCAAATTGCTCTGGATACGTTTCACAAAAGACATCTGGATGTGCTGCTGTGCCTCAGTGTCCCTGTATTGGCTAACCATTGGTCGTTTGGTGTACCACCTGGAGGCACAGGTCCAGATGCTATCTGTTCCGTTCCCCCTTTCCAAATTGCACGTGGGCATGGACATAGGCACATGTAAGGATACTGACATCTATTTCCTCTTGCCTCTGGAGCCCCCATCAGGACTCTTGTAGATTCCTGCTCCTCTATTGCTTTAACTTTAATCATTGATTGATTAAATATTTAGTGAGCACCTATTTGTACCAGCAGTGTGCCAGGCACTGGATAAGTAAGGCAGTTCTTGCTCTCATGGAGTGCATAGTTTGTTAGATGTGACAGATCTATAAACTGATAAGCATGTACATGTTTAAGCATAGAACTGGGCTGGAAGGATACATATCAAATGGTTAGCAGGGGTTGGAGGGAGGAGAGAGTGGACCTGTTTTTAATGTTAGATGTCTAGGTAATATTTGAACCTGTTAGAAGCATATACTATTCAGGCAATTAAAGAGAAGATGCTGCTGTGTTAGGTACAAGAAACATACAAAAACAACAGTGGGGAAAGTGATTAGTTCCATGGAGTACAGGGGCCAAGGAATATTTTTTGAAACATTTTTTTCCCCCTTGAGTAGGAGGAGGAAAAGTGCAGGGTTAGGGAGAAGGCTTTTCATGTAGAGTTTCAACAGTGACTAACTAGCTCACACCAGGTCTCTGCGCACTACAGCTTTTCCTTCCTGGGGAGTGGGGAGGTAGCATGCAATTGTATTTTCTTTGGGGACTTGGAATGTATGTGCTTGAATATATTTTAAATATATTCAGTACTTTTGAAAAGGTGCCATAATTGGTGATTAGGTTTATTAAAACTCATGATTAGAGGCGAACAATTAAACTGGTCTGTGGTTAACTTTGTTTCAATAGGAATATAACATTAAGTTGAAGCTTACCCTGCAGTGTATATTAGATTGGGAGCATGGCAGGTGTGGTCTTTATGGCAGTTGCCCTATAAAGGAAGTGAACAATTAGGTTCTCAGGTCAATTGGGGCACTCTGGAAGCTTTCCCTTTTGGGCAATGAATTGGTAAGTTAATTCTCAGGTCTTCTGCCCCAGGAGGGCACAGTTACAACTCACAGTGGTGGTGTTTTTTTTAAACTCATCTCTCCCAGCTCCTGAACCCCACTTTTTCTAAGTGTAGCTGATAACCCAGTGGAACCTAAACTTGATCATTGTGCAGTTTGATCAGCAGCACACTTGCAGAAGATAATCTTGTTAATTGGAAACACATGCTCAGGGAGGTATCCTTTTATTTTTCCAGTTGATGGGAGAAAACTACATACCCAGAAAAAAATACATGGTCAGTCAATACCCCCGAGATTTTTACCTAATTTATGTGGAATAAAGCACTTAATTCTTTGATTCTCTGTTCTTGTCAATACTGTAGTGATATCATTTCTGGAGGTTTGCAGGGTGTTTTCATTCTTTAACCATAGATAAATGGTAGGCTTGTGAGCTGAGTTTAGTGTAGAAAGCAGTCATATTAAGTGCCTGCACATACTGTGTGGTATTTCTTCCCCTTCCTACAAAACATTTGCCTTTTGGAAGAATGGATGGCTCAAGGGATTAGTGATGGGGAAGTGTGGAGGCTTTCACATTGGTTCAGATTTGACCTTGGTCAGTGATGCTTGAAAATCAGCACTATTTAATAGGCATTAAGAGAGCCCACTTTTTGATCCACTTCCAGTGGATAAATATCCATAGTTCTTTAACGCCATAGTTGCGGAACTAATTGGCAGAATTAAATGATTTAAGAACTTTACTCCCCTTTTGCCCTCAGAAAATGGTTGTTGTTTAAATCAGAGTCTTGGAGACGGCATGAGTCATTTCTGAGTCCTGGAGGCTGTAGCTAGCTTTGTAGCTCTTACTGTATTGGGAAGCTTGTGTGCTCTGCATTGCTCTTAGTAGGGGAGACTGGAGAGGAGGGCTGTTTTTCCTTGCAGTTTGCAGTTTTCTCAAATTGGGGGCTGCTCATCCCTAGACATGCTTAAAAAAATATTGGAGTCATTCATTGTCTAAGATCCATTTTTCTTTTCTCCATGATCAAAATAAAGGGGGTGTTTTCTTATTTTCCCTGCCCTGGAAAATTTCAGCGCATAAAACTTTTCCTAACACCCTCCTTCTGATTGATGCTCTGGACTTTTGCATTGTGGCTCCAGTGAAGTTAGTGGTATTTTAAGTTTTAAGCTCACTAGCTGCCAGTCCTGATTATATTTGTAGAGCTTCCAGGGAAGGGTGAGCATTCAGTGACGATAATTACCTGCTAATTTGTTTGCCGAAAGATGGGCCCCTATACTTAGAATGATGACAGATCAGAATATTTGGCTAAGTGTATCAGTCGGTGTCTCATTTTTCAAAACAAGAAAACGCCAACATGAGACTGTAAAAAAAAAAAAAATGTAATGCTGTAGATGGAGTTTCCATGCCCAGTGAATTTCTGTCCTGCCTAGATTCTCACTTATTTATTTATTTATTTTGAAAAGTCATCTTTTTTTTGTTACATCCTAAGTTAGGTAACAAAGCACTTCTGGCTGGTTCTTTTTCTTCTTTTGTAGGTTCTATTTGTCATTCCTGCAACTCACATTCCTTTTTCTTATTCAGTTTTGGACACCAGCATCTTTACCACATAAAGAAGGTCAAGTACAGAAATCTATAGGTCTGACTGCCCTTTGTTCTCTCTGTCTGTAGCCAAGAGGTGTAGACAAGGCCTTCACTAAAGGGGAAAGGGAATAAAACAATGGGCTTTCCAATCCAGCTGAGAAGCTTTAGGTTGTGGGATGAATTAGAAGTGCTATCAGGAAGGCAGAAAAGCTGTGGTTATTCTTGAGTAGGTAGCGATGTTGCGTATTCTGGACGTCCCTGTGGACTTTTATTGGGCTATTTCTCTCCCTGACACAGAAGGAATCCAGAAATGTATTTAGAATGGCTTATCTGAATAAACTATCAACCAAAAGGAAAGGAAAAGACTGTCTTCAGCTATTAGCTGCCAAATATGGGATGCCATCCCCACCTCAGTAGGGATCCAGCTTGGCCACAGCAAGGTTAGATAGTGAATGAATAAAAGGTATTCTCCATTGTAGTTCACCTCCATATAGAAAGTGATTCTTAAAAAAAAAAAAAAATGTATAAGGGTGTTTAGAAATAAGCAGATTGAATTCCAGGTAAACCCATTAATGTTGTTACCTGGTGACATGTTACTGATTTTCCCAGGACTGTACTTGCAGTCTGTATGCTTTAAAGGTATTCAAATTTGGAGGTGATCAGAGCATAAGAGATAAAGTTTCTCCCTTGAACCCTGCCTAGTCTGGTTCTTGGGACCATTCCCCAGCCTGCCTGATCGCTCTGACAGGCTGTTGTGCCCCTCCACCCCAGGTCCTTGGGATCCCAGCTCTCATGCCAGCCGGGCTCTGCTGTGATTTGGTGGCAGTGGGATGGGGTGTTGCTGAAAGGTGTTGGGTTGGGTGCAGTATGAGTAAAATAAAGACAAAATGCCAGGAGTGCTTCGGTGACCCAGGGTTTTGGAGATCCCACAACTCTCATTAGTTATGACCCAAAGCCAGCCCTTCTGAGGAGAACCTACTGCGTCACCTGTTCTGCCACATCAAGGGTTAGGGAAGTGCTTTCACAATTCCAATCCCTCCAAGTGGAAAGATAGGCAGGGCTGCCAGGCTGTTATTCTTAAGAATAGTGTCTTCTCTTAGGGAATCCAAATTATACCCAATCATTCCCTAAATACACTTTCTATATAAAATCGCATGTGTATCCACGAGAGGTGATCCTGCTGTCTTTAAAAACATTTTGTCCTTTTTTTTGTTGTCACTCTTCACTTGCATTTTCTTATATTTCATTTCTGGATCTGTTTAACCAAATTGTCTCTGAAACTGTCTTTGCTGGTTCTAAGAGTCCCGTTGGTTGGCTGTTTATGTTTATGAAGTAGCTTCTTAAATCCGGTTAGTGTCAGATCAGATTTTAAATCCCCTTGCTCACTACTTTAGAGATGCCTTTTGCTTTTGGAAGTGTAAATTATTTTTAAGCTTTTATTTTGTAAATGGTAGTTGTGGTGGTGGGAGCTAGTGGCAGGAATGGAAGCAGAGACAGCAAATTTTAACCACATTTTAAATTGCTTGATTTCATTTGTCAGGTCATATTTTTGCTGTTGTTTCTATGTAGTCGCTGAGTGGGGAATTACACTGATTATGAAACTGGTTTTATTCTGGAAATGATAGAATCATTTAGTATAAGGACATAGGCCTTTTTACCAGCACAGCTCTCAGTACTACATCGTAAATGTTGACATGCGTGGCTTTGTATATTTCCTCAATAATAAATGTGATTAAATAAAGCACAAAAATATTACCTATAAAATATTCATAGAAAGAGAATATTGAAATTCTTGTGTCTGAGGTTACTCTTAGTATTCTCCCCATCTCCCAGTGGCGATCCACCGTCCTTCTTGACTCTAATCACCCTCCTCCCACAACAGACAAACATGAAACAAAACTCTCAATTCTTCAAAAGGATCAGAGAGAGTTAATTATAGTGATATGCAGCAAGTAGGACGATTGTAGCTGTTGGTCTGTCCCAAAGCCTACAGAAGGTTCTTATTTCATAAGCAGAGATAATTTGTTTTTCTCTGTGTGCCATATGGTTTTGCAACTGCAGAGATCAAACAGATTTGTGGATGTAAACTTCAGTTCTGTACTTAAAAATTTTTTGAGTGGTGTGGAGATTTTCATAATGTGCTTGAATCATTGATGCCAACCAGGTCTGTTGGAGTAAAGGAGTCCTTGTCAGTTCTGTAAGCAACTATGTATCGTGGTTTTTATTTGCCTTGGACTTTAAAGATGGCTTTGGAAAGGAAACTTGGAACACGAATTGTCAACTGGAATGCAGTGATTATTTGTTTTTCATAAAGACGATGATTAAAACCAGGAATCATTAACACAGAGGAATACTAGTTCTGAGGCTGCCCAGGTGGTCTCTGGAAAGGACTGGAGTTTTCTCTTAATCAGAAAACTTTTAATTATACTAATTTATTTTGAGATTAATTGTTTTGGGGATAGTCTTCAGAATTAAGAGTTTGAGTGTCCTGATGGTTGTTTTTCACAGAGCAAAAAGAATATATGTGTGCCAATGATTTCCCCCTTTCTTTTAGTGACTCTTTATATGTGCTCTGTCCTGGTCACAATGAGTATAATTTTTTTTTTTTTTAAACACAGACTGGGTGGCTTTTATTTATTTATTAAAAATTTATTTATTTTTGGCTGCGTTGGGTCTTAGTTGCTGTGCGCGGTCTTTCTCTAGCTGCGGCCAGCGGGGTGCTACTCTCTTCATTGCGGTGTGTAGGCTTCTCATCGTGGTGGCTTTTCTTATTGTGGAGCACGGCCTCTAGGCACGCAGGCATCAGTAGTTGTGGCACTAGGGCTTAGTAGTTGTGGCTTGTGGGCTCTAGAGCGCAGGCTCAGTAGTTGTGGCGCACGGGCTTAGTTGCTCTGCAGCATGTGAGATCTTCCTGGACCAGGGCTCGAACCGGTGTCCCTTGCATTGGCAGGCGGATTCTTAACCACTGTGCCACCAGGGAAGTCCCACAATGAGTATAATTTTTAAGGTAGTGTTTGGTTTATCTAAAGTAGATGCAAATTCCCTGCTCCCTTTGTTTTCCAGTTTTTAAGTTCAACAGTGTATCCAAGTTGTCTGAACAGCCTTCATTTATAGAACTAATTTTTTTTTTTTTTTTTTAAGTAAAGTAGCTCTGATCGGTAGGGTTAAGTCTGGAGGGCAGAGCCGGGATTGGAACTTGGCCCTGTAGAAGTAAAATTTGATTGATTCTAAGGTTATTCTCTGTGTTTGGAATGTTCTTTCCTGTTAGCATGTAGTATCTCCACAATCCCTTACATCTTAGATAAATTATTATTCCCTGGGGAAAGTCTTGAGGACTCTAGACTCAGCTTCTTACACTATTAGATTTTCTGGGCACACCCTTTACATTCTTCTCTGGTGCAGTAGCCAACACATTTGTAATAATTAATTCTTTAATTTTTGTTAACCTGGCTCTCCTGCTATTATCTGGCTCCAAAAAACAGGAACTGTTTCTGTCTTGTTTTCCACTCTGTTCCCAGCTCTTGGCTCATAAAGTGTGTTCAGTAAATATTTGTTGAATAAGTGATAGTATAGTTGGTGTAAATCATGCTTAGTATGTTTAAATATATCACTTTTTCTCTTTTGCAAATTTTCATATAGAGCATCTTCCAAAAAGCAGTTGTGGCTTTTTATTTTTTTAAATGGCTGCATACCTTCTTCTTGCACATATGCAAAAAGATCTGGTGCATGGGTATCCAGATGTTATTCTTGTTTTTGTTTTTTTTTCCCCCAACTTGTGCATGGCAGCTATTATTTTGCTCTTTCCCAGCCTTATAATTCCAGAACCCACAGCGGGAGCAGGCAGACAGTAATGAATTTGTACCAAAATCTTACAATATGCTTCATCTTTGTTGGTATAGAGAGCAAGACCTGAGACTTTTTGAAAAGTACAGGGTCATAAAGTGAGAGCTCTCAGAAATCATGTCTTCTGACTCATTTTATATTTGATGAAACCAAGGGCACAGGGAGTTTACCTGGCTTCACCCAAAGTAAAATGACTAGTTAGCTTGGTTAGCATATGAGTAGGGTTAAGAACCCAGTCACCTACCTGAGTCCAAATTGGTACTCTTGCTGCTACAAAACCTTTGTATTTGGCAGAAAGTCAGTTTTTCTCTTTTCCACAACTTCTTGAGGAAGTTAGTGTAGTATCAAACGTTCATGAATGACTGCCCCATAAATATGTTTTATACTCCTTCAGGCAGTGGTCATAACAGATATCCAAAATTTGATAGTACTTTATCCTACATAAATCAGGTGGAGGAGACACTGAAATTGAAGGATGAAATGTGACTCATTTCAAAGGTGCAAAGTGATTTGGCAAAAGGTTCCGTAATAGTCAGGTTTCTTCTGGCCAGGCCTCACCATGCCTCTGTGCCGCCCCTCTAAGAGACTTTGAAATGAATATCCCCCATCAAATAAACCCAGCAATTTATTTGGAGGGGAGAGTCAGATAAGTTCAGATGGATTGCCAAAATGAAGAGGATTTTCACCCTATCAGAGTACGTCTTCCTTCCCCCTGCTCTGATGTAGAAACCCCCCGAGGCATTTTTCGATAAAAGCAGCCTGGAAACTGGAAGGTTAACTTGAACACCGCACACTTCAACCAGTTAACCAGAGCTTGGTTTATTTTATGTTGCTTTTTCATAACAGAAGTTAAAAGGGTCTCATCTTTTAAAAGTACTCGAACATCCGTCTTTAAGGTGTAGGAACCAGCATCCTTTACTGCTTGCTTCAGGAACACAAATATTCCAGAATACTTGTATTTATGTCAGTATTTTAAAATGGAGTCATAAATAAAGTATAATAACTTTATATTTTTATATAAACTTATTTATAATAGACACAAATTAGGGAAACTGCCTAATCAGGAATGATTCCCTAGGGGCCACATCTGCATGGAGCCCCCTTTTTCTGCTGCAGGGATCTTGGCCATGCAGTGGACTCAGGACAGGATAAACCAAACTCAGGGCCTCCACCCACTCTCACCCTTCAGCCTTTTAGCAGGAAGACAAGCAGTGTGGTCCCACCATCCAAGCCAGGCCCATTGGGACTCTTCGCCAGGATTGTGAAGCTCTGAGGAAGATGCTCTCCCCTTCCTCTCTGTTTGCAAGCTCGGAATGTTTCCACCCCAAAGCAGTTTGCAGTCCTGGTTCTAGCCTTGGGGAGCCAGAGCTCACTGATGAAAATGACACCAGCACGTCTGAGTTTCTCAAAGTGGGCAAAGTGAATATGAAATGCATTTGCTGAGTGATATTCCAGGGCTGTCCTTCAGGCAGTGGTTGTAAGACTAGTGTATGTACTCAGGAATTCTCTGGAAGTTTGTTTAAAAATGCAGATTCTTGAGCTTCACCACAGACTGAGCCGTACTGGCTGGGGGCTCCCGGAATCTGTATTTCAGACTAACAGCCTAGATGATTCTAATACTCCTGGGTGCTGTTGAATTGATGAGAGCCTGTTCTTCCACCTGGCAGCCGAGGATGTTGGTTTGCATTAGGTGTAAGTTACGTTTAAGTTTATTGCAATTAATAAGGTAGGTTTATGGCAGTTTCGTTCAGAAAGGTGCTTCCTCAAGGCCAAATACAGGGTCACATTTATTGTGGCAAATTATTTGTTTAAAAACGCCTTGCTTTCCTAAATATGTGATTTTGGGGGCGGGGTGTGAGTGGAGGGGGTGTTGCAGTCAGTGAAATCAGCTGTCTGTAGCCATACACCTGCCAGCCCATGTTCTCCAGAGCTGTTCTTGTGGTCCTCTTTTTGGCTTCCTTCCTGCAGTTTCCTTTTCTTTTTACAGCCCGCTCTAGGCCAGAATGATTGGAGGGGAGCAGGCAGTGGTATCCGTATCAGTTTGAAGAGTGAGTCCATCCAGATCTATTTTGGTTTTCCTTGGTCACTGATAGAGATTATCCCTCTACCTCAATTATTTTCCACTTACTGTCTCTTGATGCAAGATAAGGAATGGAAAGAAGCGCTGATCATAGGAAGCGTGACTTTCCCCAGGTGTTTGTTCTCAGGGCTCTTTCTATTTCTTGCTACTAGATTTTTCTGTCTTTGAAATGCAAAGGCTTGAGGCCCTGAGGAAAGGCCAGGGTAGACTTTTTTGTTAACTGTGATATCCTTGCTTAATGTTCCTCTCTCTTAACACGCGTTGATTTGTGCAGAGTTTTTATGGACCCAATTGTGTTTTCACCATCCATCTTTCTTCAGGAAAGATCAGATGTGGTAGATAGATTGTTCTCGTCTGTTCCTTCCAGCTAAAGGGTAGCCTGACATAGGTAATGAATGGGAAGCAGCTATTTATAAAGATGTTGGGCTTGAGCCTGTACAATAAAAATCTGGGCCAGGGTGTGATTATAGTAGTTGTAGTAATAATTGTGGTGTTAATACTGATGATGATGTAGCAAAAACTATGCGTCAAGCAGTGTTTTAAGGGTTTTAAATGCATTAGCTCATTCAGTTTTTACAAAACCCTGGACAGGTAATGTTGATTATAATCCTCATTTGATAGTTGAGGATACTGGACCATGGAGAGGATAAGTAACTGGCTTAAGTTAGTAAGTGGCAGAGCCAGCATTTGAGATGAGGTCACCTGTCACCTGATCCATGCTGTCAATCCCACTATGTTATTCTACCCTCTTACCAAATTAGCAGTTCATAGCACCTGAGAAGCTGGTCTTTCAAGGGAGAACGGGAGAATTTGGAGGAGGCCTGGGTCTGTCTTCCTGGCAGTCTGGACAGGGGCTAGGAGGTGGGAAAGTGCAGAAGCCAGTGGAGGAAATGATGTCTCTTGGACTCAAAGTGCAGGTACAAGCTAACTGTTAGCTATTGTTAGTTAAAGGCCAGAAAGGTAGCTGGAGCATTCCTCTGAATGAGAGTCCTTGGATGCCAACAAGCTGCTACCTGTGTAGCTCTGTGGTCTTCAGATTTGTGCTGACATCTAAACTTTCACCATAAGTTTAGCTTGTATCAAAAGATATAATTTCAGGCATATTGTAAAAATTCACATTTAAAAGTAAACCTTTTACATGATATCCTTAAATATAGTCGATGAAAATCTAAAGATTTTTGTACCAGCCACCATTCATTAAAAAAAAACAAAAAAAGCAAACAAGCTCTTTAATTGGAAACTTATCTGTCCCCGTTAACCTTGAATTCTCTTTTATCCTACTTCTCCCCCAGTTTTTATTCTAATATAATACATGTTCAGGTTTCAGAGTCTTTTGTTGATTTTCATGTCATACTTATAAAAAATGTATAAAAACTTTAAAATGCCTCGTGCCTGCAAGGATTACTCAATCCAGAAGTGGCTGTTTAAACATTTCAATTGTTAGTAGAACAGAGGTGATCAAAATGACATGATTATATTACAAATTATGATAAATGATAAAACTAAAAAGTAAAAATGTGTTTCGTTTAAAAATAATCTCTCACAAGTCTGTGGGTGCTTTTTTTCCTCCATGTTCATTTTTTAGTAGCTGATAAAAGATTAGACGTCACTTCTTTTCTTTTCTTTCTTTCTTTTTTTTTTTAACACATGCAGGCACTAAAAAACCTTGTTCCCGAAAATGAAAAAGGGAGTATTATGACAAAGACAGCCAATTCCTTATAAACTTCCTGAAGTTACATGGCAAAACTCACACAGTGATCTGTCATCAAAAATTATCTTTAAGGATTGGCTGATGACTCAAAGATTGGATCCTCTAGTTTTGTTTGAAGCAGTCTGACTTGCAAAAGTATTTGCTTCCCTGCCTGTAGATGCATCTATTTCTTTTTTTTTTTTTCGCAGTATGCGGGCCTCTCACTGTTGTGGCCTCTCCCGTTGCGGAGCACAAGCTCCGGACACGCAGGCTCAGCGGCCATGGCTCACAGGCCCAGCTGCTCCGCGGCATGTGGGATCTTCCCGGACCGGGGCACGAACCCGTGTCCCCTGCATCGGCAGGTGGACCCTCAACCACTGCGCCACCAGGGGAGCCCCGATGCATCTATTTCTTACACGTTTCTTTGCACTCAGACCAGCTTATATCTAGTGGCTCTCCTCTTTGGTGTCCTGGAAGTTTTATGTCCCTGGTGAGATGTCTGAGAAGTGTCCTCACTTGAGCAAGTGAGGAAAGGGCAGTTAGGAAAGAACTGTTGACGTTTCCAGGCATATAATTTTTGGGACAGAGGACACAAGGAAGTTGAAGATGGAGAAATTGATTTCTTGCCTTTAGAACAGTTTTCATGTACCCTAAAGGGTATACATAGCCCAGTTTGAAGACCATTGTTGTAGGATGTAGTACACCAGAGAGATTTAAAGTTTTTTTATTTCCTCAGCTCTGTGTGTTCAAGAATTCAGTTTTAGCTTCTACAAGTGTCACTTGGGTGCTTATATACATCTAGATTTACACAGGAGACTGACTTTTAAACCAAAATGCTATTTCCAGTATGAAAGTCAATCCGAGAATCTGGTTCAAGTTTAGATTCAGAGGATGATTTGTGGGGTCACTTAGGTGACCTCCAGGAGGAGCGCTGGCAGAAGACTGGGCTCGCTGCGGGGCAGGGGGGAGTTAATGGGGCTGGCCACCACCATATGCTTTATCATCCTCAGTTCTGTGAAGCCCTGAGTTTGATGTGGCCTAGTTCTAATTAGTTTGTTAATTAGTTAGAAAGGAATAATTAAGATATATACATTTACCTTAGGTATTTTAACTGAATACATAAATACACTCCATTCTCCATTCTCCTGAGGAAAGGTCACTAAATATATATATATATATATATATATATATATATATATATATATATAGGTCCACTGATTGGGGTTCTGAATGGTTTTTCTTGCATTAACCACACGCTGATACATTATCTATTCTAAAAATGGAGCAAGAATTTGAAGCTCTGTAATCTGAGGTTAGAATCTTTCCAGATTAAAATTATTTTTTTCTTCCAGTCTTAAATTCTCTTTCCTAAGTTGTTGGGGCAGATATTAATTTAGATGCTCCCTTCATTAAGCATTTGCTTTAGTTTCTTAAAAGTAATACTTTTTCACCCTCATTTCATTTTTTAAAAGTAGTACTTTTTCATCCTCAATTCATTAAAAATGTAAATAGTCAAAACTCTACCCCCCCCCCACTAAAAAAAAACAAAAACCAACAAAACCAAACCAGATTTGGGAATAAACAAAATGCCTGTGCTAAGTACATTATTATGCAAGAGGTATTTAGTAGCTCTGAGCATCTACTGTTTGGAGAGCATCACCTGTGTATTTTACAAAGGGAAAATAGGTACCCTTATTAGAGGGAGGAAACCAAAGTCAGTTAAAAGTTTAAAATACAAATAATTAGCTTTGTTTTTTCCTATTGCATGTAATGTTGCCTATTATAATGTTCCATGAACATATTTTATTCCTATCACCCATTTTTGGTGTTCAGTAATTTATAAAATGAGTTTTAAGGACAGACAGTTGCTTGAATGTGGAACTGTTTTTATGATTATACTAGAAGCTTTCCTCTGTCAGAAAGTAGTAACAGAACTTGTAACAACTTGTATTGGTTTATATTCAGCCAGGCTATGAATTTCCTTAAATAATAGAGAACAGAGGTCTTTAAAAAATTGTGAACTGAGATTTTTTTCCAAAGGTGAAATGAAAGCAGTACTGTACAGGGAATTAAATTTTGGGGTAAGGAAGTGAAATTGGTCTGATTGAAATCATTAATGTCTCCTTAATGAGGAGTTGTATGAAAAATGTTAGGCAGAGAGTGTGATGCCAGTTAAAAATTTATTTAGTTTGAACAAACAGTGTTTGGAATTGAACGGAGAAGAAAAGGAAAATTTTTATATGGAAGGAATTAGTTGTCATTCTCAAGGGTATGGAAAGCTGCTGGACCATTACAATTGATTTGCTTTTTTTTTAATAATTAATGGTTTTTTTTTTTGGCCGCGTTGGGTCTTCGTTGCTGCTCACGGGCTTTCTCTAGTGGGGGCTACTCTTTGTTGCGGTGCATGGGCTTCTCACTGCGGTGGCTTTTCGTTGCAGAGCACAGGCTCTAGAGCGCAGGCTCAGTAGTTGTGGCGCACAGGCTTAGTTGCTCCACAGCATATGGGATCTTCCTGGACCAGGGCTCGAACCCATGTCCCCTGCATTGGCAGGCGGATTCTAAACCACTGTGCCACCAGGCAAGTTCCACAATTGATTTGCTTTTGTCTACAGTGAAATACTTGATTCAGAGATTTGTGATACCAGTTTTTAAAAATTCTCACAAATTAGTATTTAATATTCTAGGGACATTTTCCTTTGTTAGCAGTGTTGTGAATGTCTATATTTGCATATTGTAAATTAAAAAAATATACACTGTTTCCTGTCTTTTAGAAGTTAGGAAAGCATCTAATGTAGTTCTAAAAACTTGGTGACAGGTTCAAACTCCTGTTGGTTTCCTGTGTTCCAGATCTGTAAGATAAGAGTATTTAAAAGTTCAAGTAATTTGACCAGCTTCATTGAGAAAGCCCCAGTGAACGCTGGCGTTAATATTTAGAGTTGGATATTCAATCATAGGTGAGGGATAAATCCTACTCTAATAGGAAGGCAAGAAAATGAGCAGGATTCTATACATATAGGCCAAACGTTCATGTGAAACACAGTGAGTGGCTGCCCTAATAGGTGCTCAGTATATGTTGTTGAGTGTTATGGATGAGTTGAGAGCAGCTGGGATTTGTGGGCTTCAGGAGTACAGGAATTCTCTCTGACTCAGTGTGTTCAGGGTACCTAACACCATGCATATGGGGCATATGGGGATCAGCGGTCCTTTGTTGTGAATGAGGTATATTCGGGGACATGGATGGCCACCTCCTTCTGGATGAGTGTTAGCTCCTCTAAGTATTTTGGAAGAAGAAATAACCAAAATGATAGCCTCCTCTTTCCTTTTCCTTGATGAATCTGTTTTCTTCAGAGTTATACTTAGTGTTGATAATTGAGGACTTTTTTTGTTTTAAGTGACATTTAAAACTTCTCTGAGATTCATGGAGTTAAAGTACAAAAGTGTGACCATAAAACAGGGACTTACTTCTGGATTCTGACCTCTGGTGGTGAAGAATAAACACCCATTACTCATAATAAAGGTCAGATTCTCAGATTTTCTCTGGTACTTTCTGGATGTCCAATACAAAGAAAGTCTTTATTAGAAAAAATGTTTTAGTGTGTGTTTTCAATTTTTTTTTTTAAAAAATCTTTATTTTCCAGCACAGGCTTTTTAATAAACCTATAATAACATTTAGGATATACTTTTATAAGGCTCGTTACTAAAACTGGTTTTGTCTTTGGGAACTTGCCAGGTGAGAAAACAGGATTCTGTGTTATTTTTTTACTATGTAATGCAATTTTGAATTTGACTTCTTAAACTTTCTATTAAAATTATTTTTCAAGTAAATCTAAGGTTTATTTGGAAAACAAATTTCATTGTCACCCAATATATACATGGATATATTACTTGTGAAGAGTGCCAAGGTAGACTGTTTCGGGGTCTTAAAAACAATAGTTTATCAGAAACTCAAAGCTTATCCTTAATGTTGTACCAGTTATTGGCCTTGTAGGTTCTGTTCTCATTCCCTTCATCTCAAAACCTTTATTTTTCTCCTTTTAACCCCCATTAAAACTGGAGTGGGAGATGTCTTAGCATCTAGAGTCTAGCTGCTAGTGGTGCCAGATTTAATGAGGTGGTTGTAATGATAAAGGTTACTCTGCTTCATGTGAGTGATGTCAGACGTAATTAAATTTTTTTTTTTTAATTTTGGTAGCTTAGGAAATTAAAAGGATAATTTTTTAAAAGGCAGCACTTGCTGCCTGGCATCTGAACACTACCTTGGATCTACTGGGTGGTCTTCTACAACTTGCTTAACCTTATTTTTTTCTGCGTTAAATAGGATTAAGAATGCTTCCTCTTCTAGAGAGTTGTAAGAAGGCTCTGATACGACTGTAAAGTTCTTCGCAAGCAAGACTTCAAGTAATAAAGAAAAATCTTAAAACGTCTTTGCTTCTGTTGCTTACTATCCTCCCCCTGATAAACTTCTGAGAATTGATCAGAGTTCTGTAAAAGGAAAGTGGTTACAGTGTGTCAGGAAAAAGACATGAGAAATAAGTAATCCATAAACTTTACAGTCATAAGGGGGTTCGGGTGGGTGGATCTGATGACTTGGCAATTGAGAAAGAGAAGCAAGTGTAATCATTGATTTTATCAGAGCAGCTTTGTGTGTTTGTATATGCACACAGGGGGATGGGGATCGAATATAGACTTAACGATTAACATTAATTTCAGGAGGTTACAAAAGTCTACTCTACATAAATCCTAGGCAATATTACTGTGTCTATAGGGTGTGGTATTAATGCGCAATAAAAAACAATGTCAAATTCTGTCAAAATAGAGCTTGTAATAAATATGTGGTTTGCTTCCTTTCCTAGAATTTTTTTTTTTTTTTGGTTCGCGGGCCTCTCACTGTTGTGGCCTTTCCCGTTGCGGAACACGGGCTCCAGACGCGCAGGCTCAGCGCCCGTGGCTCACGGGCCCAGCCGCCCCGCGGCACGTGGGATCTTCCCGGACCGGGGCACAAACCCGTGTCCCCTGCATCGGCAGGTGGACTCTCAACCACTGCGCCACCAGGGAAGCTCCCTTTCCTAGAATTTGTGTTTTGGGGCCTCCAGGTAAATAATTTGTATTATCACTGGGAGTTTATGAAAGTTGATTTTAGTATAATTAACTCTGTGTTGAATACTGAAATCAGAAACTGTCATCTTGGTCACTAAGCAAGTTATTTTCTGATTCTGGAATTTCAGCACTTTTAGCTTTGAAGGTTGCTTCGGGTTTGTTTTTGAATTGAAAAATGTCACGGGAAAGGATGGTTGTTAAATTCATGACCAATCAGGAGAATTTATAGGGCTCAGAATGTTTGGTAAATTCCTTTAATTAGATGATATTTCCTCTGGACTTTTCCCAAGGAATGCAGTTCCATGTAATAATTTACCGAAAGGGAATTGAAATAAGGAAATATCACCTTTGGGGCAGGAGGCTGAGGGGGGTGGTTGATTAGAGTGCTTTAAAAGCAGTCTTTGCTTTGTAGAATACTTTTGTTTGAAGAGTTGAATGGGTCACAAAAAGAAGCTCATTCAGTTATCAATATGGGAGAATCTTAGAAATTAGACCAGGTATGTTATTATTCTTGGGGGGGCCTGAAAATAAATTCAAGAATTGGAGGTGTTCCTCTTTTGTTTTTCCTTTTTTGAGGTACGCGGGCCTCTCACTGTTGTGCCCTCTCCCGTTGCGGAGCACAGGCTCCGGATGTGCAGGCCCAGCGGGATGGCTCACGGGCCCAGCCACTCCGTGGCATGTGGGGTCTTCCGGGACTGGGGCACAAACCCATGTCCCCTGCATCGGCAGGCGGACTCCCAACCACTGCGCCACCAGGGAAGCCCAGAGGTGTTCCTCTTTATCCTCATGTCTGCTGGCTGCTAAGGCCATTTGGAAATTTTAGCTAAGATGTTGGTTTATGTTTCTTTACTTATTAAATTTTCATAATGAGGATTTTTTTCCTCAACAGAATGAGTCATTTAGAGAAGACTAAAATATATTAAACAAGCTTTAACATATTAAAGAAATTATATATAAACACACACATACACACAGTTAAACCAGTGGCACCAAGGAAGAAATCTAAATGGAGAAAAAGAGGGAGTTATGTAATAAGAAGCAGGGTAGAAAGCCGTGGTTAAATATGTATCTCTGATTTACAAAGGGCTGCATATCTAGGTTCTTTTTTTCTCTTTCTTCCACTTGGGTGTCTCATTATTTATAGCCACTTCCCTCATAAAGTGCTTTGAGCTTTTGGGATAAATAAGAGGAATGAAACTTGAAATAGTTGGCAATTCATTATCAGCCCTATATATATTACAGTATGGGATTGGAACTATTGTCTAAAGTGGAATTCTGAGTTTTTGAATTGTAGGTGAGATTTCAATGCATGCTTCATGCTCCCATTACTCAAAGTGGTTTGGGGTTTGTGATATTGGGAGCAAAGACCTGGTTAACAGGTCCTGTAGATCACTGGTTAAGCCACAGGATTTCTGTTGGGATCAACATTCAGTTTTATGAAAGCACTGGGGGTGGAGAGGACAGTGGGATAGGCATTCCCTAATTTGGTTGTATTGACAGTGTTCTGGAACCAGATTTCCTACATGTGTATGCTAGGAAAAGAGACAGAGGTCCCAGTGGAAAGATCATTGGGCGTCTTAGGTGGGGAAGGTTGGGAAGAAGTATCATCTATTTATAATTCTGTCAGGCTGGGATTTGAGGGTCTGGGTAGTTAGTGGTCTTACAGTTCTTCTCAGACCAGCCAAGGTGAATTCTATAGACTTGGTTGTACATTGTAGTGGTTAAAAGCATGTCCTATAGAGTCAGACTGTTTGGGTTCAAATCAAAGGTGGTATTCTGCTAATCACCTGTGTGACCTTTGTTCATTTAACTGCCCTTTCCTTACTTTCCTCATCTTCAAAGTGGGGATCATAAAGTATTTATAGAGTTAGAGTGCAGATTAAACAATATATGTAAAATACGTAATATATGCTTAAACAATTCCAGGCACAGAGTAAGTGACACACGTGTTAGCTATTATTATTATTATTACTAGGGACTATTTAAGAGGTAGTTGTTGCTGTCATAAACCATGTTGAGTTAGTAACAGAGATGGTGTTTCTTTGTAGAGAAAGCAAAGCCTGTTGTTGGGTCCACACATATTATAGTAGTTGCCTTTTCTCTTTTGAGAAGTTTCCAAGGAAACTCCCATAATTTACTGGCGATTTGAGTGGTTTATGCCTTGCCAAATGAAGGCTATATTTGTAACACCTTGTTTAATTTTACTATTTTTTGTTAATGTCTTTGAGTAAAATGAGTGTGTTGGTCAGTTTGAGCAGATTGAAGTTCCCAACAATGAATACTGTCCATGAGTAACTTTCAAAGACATTCAGGTGGATAGTTTTCTCCCTTTGCAGCTCTTTGCTGCCCTTTGATCAGCCTGCTGACCAGAGCTCTCAGGAAAGATTACACCTGAGACCAGGCGATGACTTCTCTTTTTAACTGAAGTATAGTTGATTTACAATGGTGTGTTAGTTTCAGGTGTACGGCACAGTGATTCAGTTATACTTATATACATATATGTATAAATATATATATTCTTTTTCATATTCTTTTCCATTATAGGTTATTACAAGATATTGAATATAGTTCCCTGTGCTATATACAGTAGGTCCTTGTTGTTTATTTTATATATATAGTAGTGTGTATCTGTTAATCCTAAACTTCTAATTTATCGCTCCCCCACCTTTCCCCTTTGGTAGCCATAAGTTTGTTTTCTATGTCTGTGTCTCTATTTCTGTTTTGTGAATAAATTTATTTGTATTATTTTTTAAAGATTCCACACGTAAGTGATATATTTGTCTTTCTCTGACTTATTTCACTTAGTATGATAATCTAGGTTCATCCAGTTTGCTGCAAATGGCTTCGTTTCATTCTTTTTTTATGGCTAATATTCCATTGTGTGTGTGTATGTGTGTATACATCTTCTTTATCCATTCATCTGTTGATGGACATTTAGGTTGTTTCCATGTCTTGGCTACTGTAAATAGTGCTGCTGTGAACACTGAGGTGCATGTATCTTTTCAAATTAGAATTTCTGTCTTTTCCAGATGTATGTCCAGGAGTGGGATTGCAGGATCATATGGTAACTCTATTTTTAGTTTTCTAAGGAACCTCCATACTGTTTCCCATGGTGGCACCAATTTACATTCCCACCAACAGTGTAGGAGGGTTCCCTTTTCAGGGGATGACTTCTTTTGAATCTTACTTTTGATAGGACCATTCCAAATGGATGTTAGGGCAATATCACATAACTAGGGCAAGCATATTTTACCTCTGGTGTTTCCAGCCATTAATTATTACAATGAAAATCCATTTACTGTAAGCACACCAATGGGATATCAAATCTAATCTGCATTTAGCACCCCTCCTGGATGACTTACACTTTTTCCATTTCATTTTGTATTTTTCAAACTTCAAATGCTGAGTGCTTTCCAGAAAACAGCTTCCTTGGGGAGGAGGAATCTGCTTGGCTAATCTGAGACTGTACCAATTAGATGCCATGGGAGCAATCATAAATTAATGTTGTAGGACTAAAGGAGAGTGAAGACTGATGAAATTGATGCCTTTTCATATTCCTATTAGAAACGCTTGTTGTGTAGTATGGTAGTCACTAATTGAGCACTTGAAATGTAGCTCAGACTGAGGAAATGAATTTAAAATTTTATTTAATTAAAATTTAAATCAGATTTGATTCAGTTATTGGAAAATTATAAGTATGTTTAGAACAACTTGGGTATGTGAATCTACTTTTTCAGCTATAAGTTTTTTGAAATCTAGATACTTGTCAAGTAGTGCCAGTGAAAATTTAGCATCTAAATTGAGATGTACTGTAAGTGTAAAATATACACTAGATTCTAAAGACTTACTGTGAATGAAAGGATGTAAAATAGCTCAATAATTTTTTATATTAATTACATTGGAAACAATATTTTAGATATATTAGACTAAATAAAATATTAATTTCACCGGTGCCTTTACTTTTTAAAAAAAATGTGGCTACTAGAAAACTTTAAATTACATGTGTTGTTCATGTTCTTTTTCTATTAAGCAGCCCTGTGTTAGGCTGCTTCCCCCTAATCTGTGTATTTGGAAGCTTTTTAATATACTGTTATGTCCCTGTGTTTTGGGAGATCATATTTTGGAAGAGTTCATGAGAAATAAAAATCATCTGGAAATAAAATGATGAGATTAATGTTTATTGAGTATGAAAACCAGTCTCAACCCTGTCCCTTTTATGATTTCAAATGAGTGTTTTACAAGTAGATTTTCTGCTGCTGTTTTACAAGTAGATTTTCTGCTGATTTAAATCTAATAGGGTTAAAGAGGCATGACTAAAGTATGAGGTCGTTAAATAAGACTTTAGGTATAGGTAGTATATTCCTGGTTTGGTCCATAAAAATACATATAACAAAATACACCCTGTCAACAATTTCCAAGTGCACAATGAAATATTGTCAACCGCATGTACACTGTGCAACAGATTTCCAGAACCCCCCAGTCCTGCATGATTGAAGCTCTACACTCAACCTAACAACTCCCTCCATTCCCCCTCGCTCCAGCCCTTGGCAACCACCATTCTACTTTCTGTTTCCATGAGTTTGACTACTCGTATAAATACCTCATATAAGTGTAATCATGGAGTATTTGCCTTCCCATGACTAGCTTATTTCACTTAGCATAGTGTGAGGGAGCTTCATCCATGTTGTAGCATATGACCGGGTTTCTTTCTTTTTTAAGGATGAATAATATTCTAATGTATGAATATACCGTATTTTATTTATCCATTCATCCATCCATGTACATTCAGGTTGCTCCACCACTTGGTTTTTGTGAGTAATGCTGGAGTGTACACAGGTGTGTAAATAAATAGCTCTTCAAGATCTTCTTTTCAGTTCTTTTAGATATATACCCAAAGTAGGATTACTACCATATGGTAGTTCTATTTTAATTTTTTGAGGAACCTCTATACTGTTTTCCATAGTGGCTGAACCAATTTATATTCCCATCAATAGTGTATACGGGGGTTCCAGTTTCTTCTCATCTTTGTCAACATTTATTATTTTCTTTTTTCCTGATAGTGGCCATTCTGACAGGTATAAAATGATGTCTCATTGTGGTTTTGATTTGTATTTCTCTGATGATTAGTGATGTTGAGCATCTTTTCATATGCTTCTTGGCTATTTATATATCTTCTTTGAAAAACGTCTATTCAAATCCTTTGCCCATTTTTTTTTTTTTTTTTTTTTTTGGTGGTACGCGGGCCTCTCACTGCTGTGGCCTCTCCCGTTGCGGAGCACAGGCTCCAGACGCGCCGGCTCAGCGGCCATGGCTCACGGGCCCAGCCGCTCCGCGGCATGTGGGATCTTCCCGGTCCAGGGCATGAACCCGTGTCCCCTGCATCGGCAGGCAGACTCTCAACCACTGCGCCACTAGGGAAGCCCCCTTTGCCCATTTTTAAATTGGGATTTTTGTTTGTTATTGAGTTGGAGTTCTTTATATATTCTGGATACTAACTCCTTATCAGATGCATGGTTTGCAAATATTTTTTTCCCATTCTGTAGGTTGCCTTTTCACTCTCTTTATTGTTTCCTTTGTTGTGCAGAATTTTAAAATTTGATGTAGTTCCATTTGTCGCTTTTTCTCTTTTGTTGTCTGTGCTTTTGGTATCATATCTAAAAAATCCTTGCCAAATTCACCATTATGAAGCTTTCTCCCTATGTTTTCTTCTAGGAGTTTTATAGTTTCAGGTCTTAACGTTTAGGTCTTCAATTCATTTTGAGTTAATTTTTGTGTAGGATGTGAGATAAGGGTCCAGCTTCTTTCTTTTGCATGTGGATATCTAGTTTTCCCAGCACCATTTGTTGAAGAGACTATCCTTTTCTCATTGAGTAGTCTTTGCACCTTGTCAAAGCTTATTTGACCATTTACCCACGGGGTTTATTTTTGGGCTCTTTATGCTGTTCCATTGGTCTGTATGTCATTATGCTAGTACCTTACTGTTTTGATTACCCTATTATAGTAATTTAAAAAAATCATTTTTTCCCCATGTTTTTAAGGGTCTGATTAGGATTGTTTAGAAATCTCTATTGATAATGCCTTCTCTAATTCTTTATAATTTTTAACTTTTTGCATTTTTGTATCCAGTATCTCTTTCCCAGAAGTCTAAGGCAGTTTGTTTTTTCTCTTTTTCCCTTTCACCTCAAGCATGTTTGGAACAACTTGAGTATGTAAATCTACTTATTCAAAAGGGATGGAAGATGGTGTGAATTTAGTTAGGAATGTTTGCCTCGTCAGGTATTCCTGGTCTTCAGATGGAGGTGGGAAGGCAGGGAGGAAGGTTGGGATTGTTTAATATGCTGTACTCTAGAAATGTGGGAAAAAAGGTTAAGACTCTGCAGCGAGATTGCCCAGGTTTGAATCTTAGCTGTAAATTTGGGGCAAATAATTATTTTTTGCCTCTTGTTTTAGTTTCCTCATCTATAAAATGAAGTTAGTGGTAGAAGCTACCTCACAGGAACATTCAGAGGGCAAAGTGAATTAAATACAGTGCCTGGCACATATTAAATGCTGCATAAGTATGTATTTTATTACTTTGAATATTAAAAATAAAAGCTAAAACACTTGCTAAATTCTTGGGTTCTGAGCTGGCCAACCTTTCTAGTTTCACCAGAAATAATGAACAAATGGGGCACACATTATTTCTGTCCTTGAGAACTCTTAACACCCAGATGGTGTAATAGGTGATTATACATTCTTAGGTCAGTGGAGGTTTCAAAATCTTTTAATGATTATATGAATGTTACATTTATATTAAGGGATATTACAAATGTTGCCATGTAGTTTATCATTTGTCTTCTGGCTTGTAATTAGTTTTTTTAATGTATGTATAAAACCTAGGGTATGATGAAGATTAATGTATTTGAACAGCATAAACCATGATGACGCTTTGATATTGGAGTGCTTATAATATGCCATGTCTGTCAGATAAATTTTGCAGTTTAGACTTTATTTTCACATGGCAATAAATCATCTGAAGGATCTGAAGTTTTAAATTTAATGGTAGTGCTTTTAAATTTCATTTTCTTGGTGTTTTAACTACGTTTAACTTTTATAGCTTGTGTTGCTTTATATTTGAATTATTCCAATATTTGAAAAATAAACACATGAAAGTCCAGATTGGAACCAAGGATTTGTTTGAGATGTATATATATCAAGCGGCAGGACTCCTTTTTCTTTTTTAAGCTGTAAATGAATAAACAGCCTCAGGTGTTTTGTTTTTTTTGTTTTGTTTTGTTTTGTTTTTTGCGGTACACGGGCCTCTCACTGTTGTGGCCTCTCCCGTTGCGGAGCACAGGCTCCAGACGCGCAGGCTCAGCGGCCATGGCTCACGGGCCCAGCTGCTTAGCGGCATGTGGGATTTTCCCGGTCCAGGGCATGAACCCGTGTCACCTGCATCGGCAGGCAGACTCTCAACCACTGCGCCACCAGGGAAGCCCTCAGGTGTTCTTTTATTAGGAAAATCATGGACGAGAGCTTATGATTCAAGATGTTTGTGAATGGTGAGATGATCATCTCTAGGGAAGTAAAAGTTCTTTGGATAAGAAAGTGTATCTAAAATGTCTTGTGCAAAAGGAATGTTACCCATATTTTCCTCTACATTTTACATTTCTCTGCGTATTAAAAATTACCCCACCCCCTCCCCCAGACAAGTGGAATATTTTCACTTTTGTAGCATACATCTCTGGCATCAAGGGAGACACACCTGTGTATAGCACCAATCCTCTACGGGAGTATACCTTTGTTGAGTCTTAGCAGTTTCTGGCCCAGCTGTAATAACATTGAGTGCTTGTCTGTTTTTTCCAAGCCATTTTGGAATGTGTAATACTTTTAATATCTGTAATTAACTGAAAAGTAACTGTCCATGAATGCGTGTGTTGAACACCTTGTATGTGACCTTAAATAATTGGCTACTGAGTGGCTTCCCATCGATAGCTTGATATGGGCAGTGCAGGCACCTACATTTCATGGTCCTAGATGTCTGTGTGGCTGAAACCCTAGTTATAAGTGAAGAACCAGATGGTTGTTCTTCATTTGGGCTGCCGATCTTAGATATTCTACAAAGCTGCTCCTGTCTATAAATGCAGCACTTACATTTTCTGCACAGCATGTGCCTGTTGGCAGTGTTTTTGTTTTTCTAGTTAAACAGCCGTACTACCTGCAGGAAGAGTCACACACTGAGCTGAGAAGAAATAGCCTTGGCTGGATAGTTTGCAATAACTTTGTAATAAAAAAAATGCACACAGTAGATTTTATTAAAGAAAAAACCATTCTGTCTACAAAAGGTTACCCTTCAGGAATACTCATCAGCATTCAAGAGCGAATTTAAATTACAGGGACTGTGATTAAAGTGTTGTGCGACCAGGAAATAGGGTCCCTTTGTCTCGCCTATGGTATTACCTTCTCCTTTACTCAACTTTTTCTTCTAAGCTAATTATGGCTTATTAGACTAGTAGCGAAAGAACCATAGGGATATAGCATATTAAATATACCACCTAGCACAGTGGTTTTTATGAAATTCTCACCGTTAAGGGGGTTGAGGGGACCGGTTGGATAAACACAGTGCCTAAATGATAGCCATCAGAATCTGGAGTCAGAAATGACTTTTTCGTGATGACATGCTTCTTTTGTCATTGCACGTACTGCTATAACTTGGGACACTTGCTCTTGCCCAAGGGTATGGCATGAACCAGAAGTATGAGCTCTGTCCCAGTTGTAAGATAAATATTACAAAGCCATTTTCCACTTCCTGTTCTGCTATCCATTTATCCACTGCTGTCCAGTGAAAAGAAAAGAAAAAAAACAAGATGCCAGTAGTATTGCTTTTTGCATGGCTGAATTAATGAGAAAGCATAGATTTCTGTCTCTTTGATTTTTTAATGGATTGATTGGCTTTTTGCCTGCTTGACTACATTAGGAAAAAAAAAATCCCCTTTTAAAAATTACAGTCAAATATACCTGTGATGGACTTTTAAAAGTTATTTCATATTTAATAAGTGCAGGAGGTCCTTATAAGTTTGAGGCATTCTCCCCTCACTACCACAGCCCCCTGTTTAGTAATAGAATCACATAGCCCTGTCTGCCTCTTGACGGATTAAAAGGCCACCCTCATTGGGCCTAATTTATGCCTTGCTCAGATATTTCTAGGCTGAGATGTGGATGGGAGTCCTCCCACTTGTCTGTTTTTAACATTTGCCAGCATCGAACTGTTTTGAGCACGTGGTGGTGTCTGGGATGTGGAGTAGGTGGGAGTTGAGATGATCAGCTAATCAGGTCTCTTGGAGTGTACTGAATTGTGGGAACATCTCCTCCAAGACCCTGCTGCTTCAGCACCCGTCACATTGTACCTGTTGTAATCCTAAATGTGTTCCCTTGCAGTGTCTCTTTCTGCTGAGCGATGCAGTTTTCTTTCAGTAACTATTTTGTCTCTCATTACTCAGATATTTTCTGATTGATTTTTTTGGATGTGCATTTCCTTCCTTCCTCTTGGTTTCTATTAAAAGTCCGTGTGTCTAAAAAAGCATTGCAATCTCTGGCCTCTTTGGCACCAGAGCTTGCTAGGGTAGACCTGATTGTGCTGTTTACGTGCCTGTGGAAGACTTAGAATTTGTTATTTCGGAATGCTCGTTCTTGTTTGTGTAGACCATGGTTAGTGTCAGCTTTAAACAATTTTTTTCTAGTTTTGTGAGTGCTGGTGGGTTTCATTTGCTTATTGAGAGGCGCTCTGCAGAAAACAGCATATTTTTAATTCAAACTCATTTTCCATTCATCCAGGTAGGACAAGGTTGGGTAAAAATGAAGGGCAGTGCTACTGAAGCTCAGAACTTTTCACATGATTCTGTCAATTCATAACTAATTTTAAACTTTGAATTATTTGAAATTGTTTGGTTGCTTATATATAGGACTGAAGCAGAAACATAGGATCACTATTTCAATTGGACCTTTCCCCAACTTTTTCAGACATGGAAAACTCTAAACATGGATCTGTAATGAAGATTTTTGTCCCCATCATTGCCATTGCTGTTTGCCTTATTTGCTTTTTAGAAGTTGGAACAATTCCTCTACAAAAGCAGCTTCCCAAAAACATGTCTTACAAAAATCTCACAAATACATTTGCTAAATATTCCTCCTTTGAAAATCTGCATTTTGTGTAGTAACTGTTAAATTTTCTGGTGGTAGATGTCAGCCACTAAGATGACATTTTCTTAGATACTCTAATGACAGAAGACAAAGTTTATAAGTTGGAAAAGTAGACCCAAATTATATACCATATGACTACAACTGTGTTAATTTTTCACATTTATGAACACATACATTTTGATGTCTTCTTCTAGTCTATAAATGTTAACAGTGGTTTGTCCTGGGTGGTAGGTTTATGAGTGATTTTAACTTTTATATATATTTCTACATTTTCTAGTTTTTCCATACTGTATATCTAACAACAATAACAACAACAGAAAACTCTTTAAAGTGTTGCTGGTGAATCTTTTTAAATAGTCAAGCAATATTTTCTAGATTATTGCAAAGACTTTATCATATACTTGAATATCTTAATTTTACAGATTAAACGAAGGCTGTAAGGTTTAATCTTTTGCTTAAAACCATGACATTTAGGGGCTAGTACCAAATCTGTAATTGAATGCAGCTATGAAAGCAACTTTGAGATTAATTTAATTTGGTCATTTTTGTGGGATTTGGAATAGTGCTGCCTATGACTATATTAACAAATAGTGATGTTTTGTAAATATTTTAGTTATTTAGTATAAGCTAAGATGAAGTTTTTTAGCCTTCCTGTAAATAAGTAGTTTACACAGATTGTTAAGCAGATATGATTGAGAGGTCTTACTGGGGCTATGAGAGGAGACATCAAGCCATCCTTCACCTCAAAGATTTTTAAAATTTGTTTTTAACGACTGTTTTGTATATTTTATATTTTGAAAATGACAGGGAACCAACAGTTTTTTAGTCTAATGTAAAATGCAATTACACATTTAGTGTCATACTTCCTGTCTTAGAAATTGATTGAAATTAATATTGCTAGTGAAAGTGAGAAAAAAGAGAAGAGTTTAGGGGAAGATAAATGAGAAGCGAAACTTGCTTCTCAATGAGGAGTCTATAGAAATTAAGAGTGGCCGCCACCAAGGTGAAATCCTAATTAAGTACTTGATAAAGACAGGCAATGCTTTAAAAAAGATGAAAAGAAAACAAATGAATACAGAGTTGAAAAGAAAATGTATTTGAAAAAGCAACTGTGCAGTGGATAGAGGGTGGAAAACAAGGGGTACTCTGTCATGATAAAAGCTAAAAGCAAAACTAGGCTATTCTTGGATTTTGCTTTTTGAGGGAGAAAACAAGACGTATCAAAGAATATAAGGAGATGTATTAAAATAAATTTGGGTAAAAAGTATGTTGTAAATAAAAGATATAATCCATAATTCATCTAAAATGTGTAAGCAATTTACAAAAGACTTTCAGATTGTGGCTGACTGAATACCAGTTTATATTCAGTAATTGTTTCTGTGAAGTTATTTACCAGAGAACAGGACATGTAAAATAGGTGTGAATTTCTGAAGAATATTTTCCAGATTTTGAAAGAAAGTTGTTGGATAAATTCCCCTTTATGTCATCTAGGAACTGACAGCTTAACCTCTATTTCTTGGCTGATTGAAGCTCTGAAAAATTTGATAGGTGAGTTGGGTGGAATATTTCCTAAGGGGCTTTGAAGTGCTTTTTCCCCTGGGCATACATTTTGCCTTTCGTTGTATAAAAATGAAATGCATATCTCAAAGCAAAAGTTTAGTGACTCTTTCTTACAGTTTTCATATTAAAACATGTATGTTCTAGTGTTGGTAATTTTTTATTCACGTAATGGCAAGTAGGGGTAATAATGGAGAGCCAACCTTTTTATTACTTCCTGATGTGATCCTCCTTTATTTGTGAAATCAGTATACTGAGGTACTGTTTTTTGCTGGCTTTTGTTGATCAGTACTTATCATACTGATCAAAATAAAAATATTTCTAAGCAGAGTTAACAAACAGTAACGTTATATGTCCAACCTTTGACATATATAGGTTTCCCTTTTTCTAATAAGAAGCATTTCAAAAAAAAAATACATTTAGAAATAGAATGGACTGACTTTTGAGTTTCCCTTGTTTCTCTGTAGTGGAGATGGTGAAAAACCCTTAGGTAGCTGGATAAAAGAGTAGCTCCAGAAAGGAGGAAGAGGAATCAGAGATGTGAACACAAAATCTCAGTTTGGATAATTAGCCTGGGTGATAGAAAACTGGATTTATCATCTTTAAGTCTTGACTGTCATTTCCCATGCCTTAATAATGGTCTACTAATAATGCTTTAATAATGGTTTTCCATATAAAAATAAAATCGTGAAACAGTAGGCATACTTCTAAAATGATCTCAATATAACATGAATATTTTCATGAGTTGCTTGTTCTAGGCTAACACTGCTTGATATAGTTAAAGCAGTGTCAACTAAATAAACAAATTTGATTATGATTAGATTATAATAAAATTTCCTTGTAATAAAAGTTTGTACTGTTTCTTCGTTGGCCATCCTGTTCACATATCCTGATTTGGCTAAAAGAGTTATAGATGTAAGTTTTTAGAACTTCTGATCTCAACATATTTTCAAATTAAATTAAGAACATGATTATTAAAGATACTCTTTCTCCCTAAGGAGAAAAAGTGGTTCCATTAAATTGGTTATAAAAACAAATCTTTCCCTGTATAGTTAAGTATTCCATCTTATTTTGTGTTTTTTTTCTGCTAGAGATGGCGGTTTTTCAACATTGGTGGCACATTTGAATCACCTGAGTTTAAAAAAACTAGCAAACAAAAATCCCCAAACCTGGCCTGTACACCCAGATTCTAATTTTAGTGGTCTCAGGTGGGGCCCTAGCATCAGTAGTTGTAAAATGTTCCCAGGTGATGTAATGTTTAGCCAGAGTTGATAACCCTGTGCTAGACACTTATTTCTAATGGACATTGATAGTATGACACTGGCAGTCTGATTTTTCTGGACATTACACTTTGGTGCACCCTGAACTTTCATACAGTACAGGTTGAAGTTCCCTACATTACCTTTCCTACACTTGGGGCTTTGATATACGAACTGATGAGTACTTTGAACAACCCTACAGTAGGCTGCTGTAGTGGATTGAAAGGTGGTCCAGAGATTTGTCCATGTGCTAGTCCCTAGAATCTGTAAATCTTACCTTATTTGGAAAATAAGTATTTTGCAAATTTGATTCAGTAAAGATCTTAAGATGAGGAAAGAAGAGGGAGATTTGGTAGACACACGGAGGAGACAATGTGGAGATGGAGGCAAGGATGAGAGTGATGAGGCCACAAGTCAAGGAATGCCTGCAGCCATCAGAAGCTGGAAGAGGCGAAGAACAGATTCTCCTGTAGAGTCTTTGGAGGGAGCGCAGCCCTGCTGACATCTTAATTTCTTCTCAGAGAAACTGATTTCGGAATTCTGGCCTCTAGAACGGTGAGAGAATAAATTTGTGTTGTTTTAAGCCACCAAGTTTGTGGTTAGTTGTTACACCAGTCAGAGGAAACTAACATAGCTGCCTTTCAGCTACCAGTTGGGTTTTGGTGGCCTGCCATCCCTGTCTACACAGAAATATGTATTTGTGTAATCCATTAAATATTTAATTGCATTACCCCATTTTATAAAAATAAGTTGAAATCACAGAAAGGTTTTGTGTATGTATGAGAACACACACGTGTATGTATTTATATATATACACACAGTAGTGTAGCCTGTAATCTTAATGTGATTGAGATAAAGATGGAAATCATTAGGATGGGTCTTTAACCTCAATTAGATGCTCATTAGATTTAAGCTGTGCTTAATGATGAAGCAAAAGAACACAATTAATGAACATGTACTGAATGCTGGAACTGTTTTGTTGAAGATTGTTTCTAAAAACATGAGAGATAATTAGGGATTTTAATAAACTTCTGTTGCACTGGGAATGGATCATCTCTTAAAACATTTACTCTGCTTCTTTGATTCTAAGGTGTACCACTTTTCTCATTTATGATCTTCAGATATCTTAAAATAAATGTGTTCATTTAATGTCTTTTCCCCTCATCCAGAGATGTTGCAAAGTTAATGATGTTGTTCTGAAATAAAGGTGTTTTAGGATTGTGGCACTTCATTAAGTCTGTTTGACTTTTCAGATTTGACTCTTCGATATTCGGTTTGAGCATATTTTCTACAATGCATTATGTTAGAAGGCAAGCAGTACCTATATGACGTTCTGAATGAAGCTTCTAATGTTCTAATTTAGTTACTATTTTAGGCTTCAATTCCCAAGAGCTACCATAGTAGAAACTATATCTTACAGTAACTTTGCTTGTTAAGATGTAGGATCTTTAGTGAAAAAATCATAGGCTTTAGAAGTAATAGGTAGACCTTTTTCATATGTGATATCATGTTTGTACCAAATAGATTAAAAGCTTCTGCCCAAGCACTCGTATCCAGAATATATAAAGGACTTGGCCAAATCAATACAGAAAAGGCAGCCAACCAAGAGAAAAAGTGGATAGAAGACATTAACAGACACTTCATGAGAGTGTCCAATATGTACAGCAAACATATGAAAGTTGCCTAACCTCATTAGTCTTTAGGGAAATGCAAATTAAACCACAATGTAATTCCTCTACACGCCCACCAGAATGGCTAAAATTAAGAAAGACAATAAAGTGTTGACAGGAATGTAGAACTGCTGGTAGGAATGTAAATTGGTGCAAGCACTTTGGAAAACTGCCAGTAAAGTTAAACATAGACATATTCAATGATCCAGACATTCTACTCCTAGGAATGTGTGTGTGTATGTGTGGGTACATGTATAAGACATGTGCAAGAATATTCATAGCAGAACTACTCATAATAACTTAAAACTGTCCATCAACTCTAGAATGGATAAATACATTGTAGAATATTCCTACAGTGGAAAAATATAATTCTGTACATTAGTGAGGATGAACCAACTACTGCTGTACTCAACCATATGAGTATGAATGAATCTCACAAACATAACAGTTTAAGAGTCCCAACACAAAAGAATGTGTATTCTATGGTTCTTTTATTCTAAAGCTCAGAAAAAGAATCATGCTACCTCTGGATATGTTCAGTTTGGAGGAGCAGGCTTCTGAGAAGCTTATAATGTATGTCTTGAACTGGGTGTTGGTGCCTCTGGTTTGTTGATTTAGTGGGAAGTTTATCAAGCTGTATACTTATGCTTTGTTTCACTTTTCTCTATGCGTGTACACTAAACTTGGGTAAGTTTACTTTATAAAAAGTTCATCATTGTCAGCAGTGTGCTTGGCAGCTCATGGGCGCCTGATTGCCTAATAAATATTTGTTGGTTTTACTTGATTTTTACATTCCTAGTGCCTTATGAAAATTTTCACATGAACTATTATAGTGCTTTCTAATCTTAAGCATACATGTCTTCTCCACAGCAACCCTCCCCCCTCCGCCCTGCCAACCTTATGGACCTCCAAACCTTTCTTAGCCATGGCCAAAATTACAAAAGATATTGCTTATTAGGTCTCAGTACAAATATCCTTGTCATGATTTTTAATAAATGCCTTCAAAGAATGTCACAACACGTAAATTTAGAGGGTCAGGCTTCAAGCTAAACTACTATGGGTCTTGTGAGACCAGTTATGAGTAATAGTTTGATGAAAGGTATTAAAAGCCTGGACTGACACATTAAAAGAGCTAAAAAAATCTTACAGCAACGAGGTTGTATCCCAAACCTATTAAATGGAGAAGCATGTGTGCCCAGTGACCTTGAGATTGACTAGACCTGCATTTGAGAGTTGACAGGAATGGTTTACAGATGAATGGAATAAGAAGCATGTGTAGTGGGGATACTGTTACATTTGATAGGAGGAATGAAAACAAGAGCTTTAAATTTCATTTAAAACCTTGGTCCTGCAAAAAAAACAACCACCAAGAACTGAATTTGTCTTTCTATTAGTAGAAATTATTTTTTCACTGCTCCTTTTTGTCTAGTCCTGCTTCTTTAGTCCTTTAGTTTCTTGTTCATGCCGGCTCCCCTGTCCTCTCTTTCCTCTTCCTCTGCTTGGCTCTCCCCCTTCCCCTTCCTAGTGGGTAGGTTGCTTTCCAGACTGCTGAGGATGCCTTGGCTCCCTCTGCAGCCTGAGGGGGTCTTTTTCCCTTCTGACTAAAGCAGCTCGCAAGGGTCTATCATTTGTTTTGTTCCTTCTGGAAGGAAGAGTTTTAACTTCTTGTCTCCCTTTGGGATACATCTAAACAATTAAGCAGGAGTAAAGGGGCTATGGAGTTGGGGAACCATCAGTGCCCAGCAGAAGCCTTGTTCAGAGATTGGCTGGATTCCTCTGAATGGAAGGGGAAGCGTGAATATGAGTGGTAATCACACCTGAGACCATTGATAAAACTTGTGGTGGGCCATTCATGATAGCTACCTACCCTGCGCCCCAGTCATTTTCTTTAGTATTTTTATTTAGAACCGTTATTTCTAGTTAGTCACAGTAATTCTGTTCCTCTGCTTTAGAAAATTAGGAAGAGAATTTTTATCTTACATAGTAAATTTCATATGGAAGAAATACTTCATTATTCCTTCGTACTGTGGAACAGTTATATAGACATTTTCATGGAGATTGTTATATAAGAACCAGGATAAGGATAACATTAATTCTGTGTCGTGATACAAATAGTATTTTAAGAGACAGAACACTTGTTTTTATTTGTTTTTGTTTTCTTCCTTATTCTTATGCTATACATGCTGGACAGGAGCTTCCCTGAATATTTGAAACAAGAGGGAATAAATGTCACATATGACCTCAAAATTTGCTATCAGACAAACAGAGCCACCTTTAAGTATTAAAAAAAAAACCCAACAAACCATTAGTAGCCAGTAATTGTATCTTCTAAGGAGTAAAGACGTAGTACTATTGTCCAGAATGGTTCTATCAGTATTTCGGAGAAGAAAAGCTAATTTTTAAAATGTGCCATTGCTTTCTTCCAAATAATGTTTAAGCTTTAATATCCAATTTATCTCTTCCCAAGTACAATACAGGGTTATTTTAATTTTTTAAATTAATGCTTTCTTTGGTGGCTTTCAAAGCTGAAAGAGATGACTTTGGTGGTCTTATTTGAAGTGTGAATTATCAAAGAGATTTCTATATAAAACTTGTTCATCTACTTCAGTGATAATTTAAAAAACATGAATAGTTTGGTGGTGATAATAAGGGGGTCTTTATTTCTAACAAAAAAAATTTTTTTTGTTATCAAAATTTGATTCTGGGTTCTGGGAACAAATGTCCTTTACATTTTTACATTTGGTTTAATGAGGAAGCTCCTCACAGCATGAGTTCAAGAGTATTAAAAAACTTGGGACAGAATTAAATGATAATTTTCCCTTTTAATATCAAATGGCATCTTTGTTCCTATGCATTTATTCATTCTTTTTCTACATTCCCCCTTTTTTAGATTGCTGTTGACCTTGGATACCGAGCTGCATTGGGTAAACAGAATGAGAATATTATGGCTATTTTTTCAGCAATTAATGAGTTCTAGCTGGTCTTAATTGCTTATGGCATCATGGACAGTAAGGGATTTCTCTTCATTAAATCCAGGATTCAATTCTGATTTAAAGAACAGAAAGCACTGAGTTGTCTTTTTCATACATCACTTGAGGACACATTATCCTACCATTTTCTTCCTGTCTAGACCATGTGCATTTAAAATTCTTTGCAGTTTAAATCTTCCTTTTATGGTAGGGTTACTGTAATATGGTGTTGAACCAAGAGTCTCTTTAGAGACTTGGATTTGAGTTACAATTAAATATTCCTCTTCTGTCAACTTGGGAGTTTTGAACTTAATTTCATCCATTGTCTCCCATTTACACACATATACGCACACACACATACACACACACACCACTGCTTCTGTAGCTTTTTGTGTAGCTGTTGTGCTGTGGCCATGGGCCAGCATTCTCTCCTAACATTTTGCCACTTTCAAATGTGCCTTGGATTCTCCTGTCCCTGTGCCTTTGAGACATCATCTTCCCTTCCCCAAATATCCTGTCATCATTATGATTGGTGAATTCCCAGTCTTCATTCCAGACTCAGTTCAACTACCACCTTCTCTAGGAAACAGTCTGTTCTGTCTACCAAGTAATCAATCATCCCTTCTTTTTGTGTGCCTAACTCTTGTGTGTTTTTACTGTGGTATTCTTCACCTTGATCTCTATTTTCTTGTGTTAGTCTTTACATGGTTCTCTAATTATTTACATGCCTTTCTATTTTACTAGACTTACGTTACATGAAAGAAATTGGAATTCACAGCACTTGGGATGGGACTTGGTTGGTACAAAGTAAACTCAAAATAAGTACTTTTTAATTGATAATTGATAAGATTTGTGAGCCAAATATGTGACTATAGGTCAACTTATTCCATTTGAGACTTAATGATATTCTGTGAGTTTAACATGAGATATGTATATATGTACATGTGTGAAAAAAAATATATGCCATGTAATCACGTAAAACAGTGTGGCTTAATATAACGACGTGCTGCTATGCAGGAATTGTTTATATAACTAAACGTGATAAGACATAAATTTAATAAACTTTTTCTTTTGGAATAAATGAAGATTTTCAGAAAAGTTGCAAAGATACTACAGACAGTTCCTGTACCTATCACCCAGTTTCCCCTGTTGTTAAAGTCTTGCATTACCATGATATTTTTGTAAAAACTAAGAAACTAATGTTGGCACATTACTATTAGATAAACTCCAGACTTTATTCAGGTTTCTTTAGTTTTTCCACTAATATCCTTTTTGTGTTTCAGATGCAGTCTAGATATCACATTATGTTTAGAGAACTTTTAGAAGTCTGTAATTTAAATGCTAACCTAAATTTCTTCTGTTTAATAAGTATTTCTATGTTTTCCCCTATTTAATTTTTTTGTTTTTATTGGGGGGGGTGCTGTTTAACTTTTATTTCACTTTTTTCATCTTTAATTTTGATTCTTTTGTTGCACTTATATATTTCAATTCCCCTATTTAATTTTTTAAAAAGCATTGTTTTTCCTTTTCTCTATCTTTGTCATGAAGGAAGATTGAACTCACTGTTAATTAACTGGACCATTAGTTAAAAAGTATTACAGGGTCAACAAAATCAGAATAGTCCCTCCCCACTTTTAAATTCAAAATAGTAATCTATCTTAACCTTTATTGAGAATTGTTAGCTTTTTTTATCCTGTGAATTTAGTGTATTTTCCCTACTCCTGCCTTCTTTTTTATGTCCTATAAAATTTTATAATGTTCTCTGTAATTATTTTGTGGTTTTTGTCAGGTTTATATCTAGTAATACTTTGCTGCTGGTGCAGTTGGGATCATTTTTTTCTGTTGTGTTTTCACAACTTTTATTTTGAGATAATTTTAGACTTAATGAAGATTTGCAAAAATAGGAAATAGTTCCTGTCCATGCTTCACCCAGCTTCTTTTTATGTTAACATTTAAAATAAACATAAAACAGTTATGGTACAATATAGAAATTATTTGAATTTCATAGGTTCTTCTAGCATCCTTTTTTTCTGTTCCAGGATCCAATCTAGCATCCCACATTGCACTTAGTCGTCATGTTTCTTTAGTCTCCGGTCTGTGATAGTTCTGCAGTCTTTCCTTGTCTCTCATGACCTTGAGATTTTTAAAGAGTCCTGACCAGGTATTTTGTAGAATGTCGCTGAATTTCGAGTTCGTCTGATGTTTTCTCATGATTAGACCGTGGTTATGTGTCATTAGGAAGGATAGCACAGCCTTGATGAGCCCTTCTCAGTGCGCTGTCCTCATTTGTTACCTTGTTCACTTGGTTAAGGTGGTGTCTGCTAGGATTCTCCACTAGTAAAGTTACTATTTTTCTCTTCCTGATTGTTAAGTATTTGGGGAGAGAAGGAACTTTTCCAGAAGCAAAAGTTGTCCCTTCTCCCTGTTTGTTTGTTTGTTTATACCAGCATGCCACATGGATATTTATTTCGGTTTTACTATTGTGTATTTTGTTATTTAAGTTGCCCCAACTTGGGCCAGTGGGAATTCAGGTTGCCTCCTGTGCCTTTAGACAAGTTTCTATCTCCACCTCCCCACCACCCTGCACTGCCTCATTTTTTAATTTTCTGACCCCATGAGACTATCCAAGTGCATCTTATATTTTCACTGCCCCAGCCCTGGGTTCAACCAGTTTTCCAAAGAGCCTTGGTTCTTTTCACTGGGGCTAGTATTTAGAAACCAAGATCTGGGCACTCTTTGTGATCTGAAGCAGGGCTAATGTTCATAGCTGTGAAGACCTGGAGCTGGGTCTGGGGTTTATGGCTGACATTTTCTGGATATCTTTCTTAGTGACTTTGCTTCCATTTTGTATTTCGTATTATGTTCCCATAGTACATAATATAACATAGCCAGTGACATTTGCTTGTCCATCATTTTTGTGTGTGAAAACCTTCACAAAATCCATGTTGTTCTGCTGCAGAATGTACATCATTTTTCTTCAGATGTAAGCTCTACCACAAAACCTTTATATCAGCGGGTCTGTACATGAACTTGGCATAAGGGGCACAAGCCTCTTGAAATGGTACAGAAATTTTTATGGGTGAGAACATTTTTTTGCACATATATTTTTGGGTGGATGGTCTGAAGTTTCATCAGGGTTTCAGAAGTGGTTCAGAACCACTGCGGTCTCAGTGCTCACTGAGACACAACTGTACGTAAGGCCATCAAACTGAAATCCCTGTGAATGGCATTATGACTCACAGCACCAGATGCAGCAACTTGTCCCCCAGTAAATGAATGCCACACCCTCTCTCAAGTCTTCCTTGTACTTTGCTTGGGGTTTGGGGTTGGGGGGATGACAGTCTTTCTCACTACTGTGCTCCTACAACTTCTGCTCTCTCTCTGGTGCCCCCTATAGAGGGGAGCACCTCTCTGTAGCTCCTTATGTATTGTACCACTTAGTATATAAGGATTTATACAGTCTATTAGTCAGACTATGCTAGGCTGCCATAACGAGGCGACCTAAGAATACAGTGGCTTAAATAACAAAGATGTTTTTCTCATTTATGTAAGTCCTTGTAGTTATGATCCAGGTTGGGGGACCTGTGTTTATTCAGAGATCCAGACTCAAGTCTGTTTGCCCCCATCCCCTGACACATTGTTGTCATTTGCATGATTGAAGCCCTGTGGCCACCACGTCCAGGTTTCTGGGGGCAGGACAGAAGGAGAATCATATTTGATTGTTTAAAGTCTAAGATGTCTAAAGTCATATATCACTTCTCACATTCTATTAGTAAGAGTTATTCATACAAGCAGTGTACTGCAAAGGAATCTGGGAAATATTGTGTAGCAGGGAAGGGGGAAGAACAGATTTTG
Organism: Orcinus orca; assembly: GCF_937001465.1. Taxonomy (NCBI): domain Eukaryota; kingdom Metazoa; phylum Chordata; class Mammalia; order Artiodactyla; family Delphinidae; genus Orcinus; species Orcinus orca. Next base: position 51,583,881 of record NC_064564.1, read on the forward strand.
GTGGAAATCTGGGAGTCTGTGCCACATGCTGCATGGCATTCTCCAAATAGTTTGTAAATTTGTTGAAGTTGGGGCCTTACATGCTGTTCTTCATATGGTATCTTATGTATAGTAGATGTTAGATCATCTGTGTTTGTTGAATTGTCCTATACAGTGGAGTATGGATTTATATATTTATTTAAGTAAAGTTATTTTACAGCTGGTGATGCAAAAAAAGGCAAGTACCATAAATAGCAGGAGTTCTAGCCAAAAGGCAGGCTCTTCAAACTACATCATTAGTGTGGGTAGGTCTTGGTTGTGTATTTTGCTTTGTCCGTGGCAGTGAGGTTAGAAGCAATTCTGGTGATGGCCATAGCTATTTCAGTAACTTCAGTTACTGACTTCTAGGAACAGAGTTTCTTGAAAAAAAGAAAATTAGCTACGTTAAAAAACAACAACAAATGTACTTTACTTAATGATGTCGTTACATGTTATGCTGTTGAAATAGCGTTATTACTGTTAAACTTTGCAGGCGTGCAGGATAAAAACACCTGCACACATAGATGCTGTTTTCACATGGGTAGTTTGAGGCAGTGGTTCTGAAACTTCAGTGGTTCTCAGAATCAGAACAAGCTGGAAAGCTTGTTGAAGAATGAGCTGGTTTCCTACCCCAAAGTTTCTGATTCATTCATTTTGGGGTGAGGGCTGATAATTTGCATTTCCAGTAAGTTCCAAGGTGGTGTCGATGCTGCTAGTCTTGAGGTCACAATTTGACAACTGCTGGTTTAAGGTAAGGAGGACACAAAACCTATGAAAATGGGCAAGTATCTGATATTACCAGTTCATGCTGGTATGCTGTAACCATATAAAACTAAGAAAAATCTATTATGGAATGAAAACATGTATGTTAATGGAATTTCACATCAGCCGCCAGGTAGGGAGGCCTCTATTGTTCCACAATCCCTAAAACTACACCATTGCAGCCTTTCTTGGAGGCGGATCAAGAATGAGCATTTTAGTAGCATTTATTGAAGGAATACTTTTGAAAACCTGCCCTTGAACTGCTTAGGCAAGAGAGAGTAGGCAGAGGAGTGCATCTCATCAGTGGTTCAGACTTGGAAACCTTTTTCCTCCAGCAAGGTCAGCTAGGCTAGCTGCCTTCCTGAGCCAGAGAAGGCAGATAGGTTTCTCCTGCTTTATGACTCTGAGTTGGTAGTGGAATTCTGAGGCTGCTCCCAGCTCCAAAGAGACAAGCACATGATTGGTTATTAATGTCTGCTGTGGCTACTCTTGCCATCCCATGCCCTCAAGGTCAGCAGCAGGTGCCTCTCTTCTAACCTTTGCTTTTCTTTCCCCTTCAGTGATAGAGTAGGCTGTGTGTGTGTGTGTGTGTGTGTGTGTGTGTGTGTGTGTGTGTGTGTGTGTGTGTGTGTGTGTGTAAGCACTTGTGATATCATGCATCTGTAAGTGATATGTTTAATTATGTTTCATAGCTTAACTTTTTCTACTTTTACTTCTGTTATTTACTTCTGGTAGCAGTTTGGGACAAGGAATTGTGAGATAGAATATTGTAAAGCATCCAGCATAGAACTCATTATATTATACTTTAACTTTCTTGGTAGATTTATTTTTTCCTATTTGAAAAAAGATATGGCAGGACTGCTTTATTTGTTTTTAATTATGTATTTGCATATATCCTTTCTAATATTGGGTATGATCAGTTTCTTTTGGTCTTAATTACTTTTTTCTTGAAAAAATTTAAATTATAAAAAGTAATGCATTTAATTTTCGCAGGTCAGTAACCCCAGAAATTAATAAACATCCCCGCATACACATGCGCAAGTAAACACACACAGTCCTGCTAGTATCATCCTTTCGTGATGACCAGTTTAACATTATATGTTTCTCCCAAATGTTTCTCATATGGCTAATAAAATAGACATGAAAAACTTAAAATTATATATATATCAAAACTAGATAATACCATTTATATGATTCTCCAACTTGAATTTTTCAAACATACACATACCTTGTACATATTTCAAGATCAATAGATGCAGAGACATAGAATTCATTATTTTTAATGGATAAATATTCTATAGACAGAATCAACTGTGATTTATTCAGCTTCTCTGCTATTGATGGGAGCTGCATTTCCAGTTTTTGTTCTTCTAAACACTAATGAAAATATCCCTGAATATATATCTAAATACTGGTGCTTTTAGTTCAATTAAATAAATATGAAAAGTAGGATTCCCTGATTGAGGGATATATAGCTTTTAAAATTTAAATAATAACATTTTACCATGTATCTTTCCAAAAGACTGTAGACTTTCATACTACCCATCCTCCTTTCCAAAAAACAGCAGTGTATGAGAATGCCCATTTTTGGCAAAATTGATCTTTTGTTTGCATTTCTCTGCCTACCAGCGAGGTTGAGCATCTTTCCACATATTTTTCATTTATTTGCATTTCTTCTATTTTTTTTTTTTTTTTTTTTTTGCGTTACGTGGGCCTCTCACTGTTGTGGCCTCTCCCGTTGCGGAGCACAGGCTCCGGAAGCGCAGGCTCAGCGGCCATGGCTCACGGGCCCAGCCGCTCCGCGGCATGTGGGATCTTCCCGGACCAGGGCAGGAACCCGTGTCCCCTACATCGGCAGGCAGACTCTCAACCACTGCGCCACCAGGGAAGCCCTTAGCCATACTTTTTTATCAGCTGGGTTGATGGAGTCTGTATACTTATTTTAGTGAACATGCCAAAATACAGTTTGCCATCTGGGTTTAAAACATTTTTTTTAAAGAAATGTACTACTTTTTGTTTAGTTCTTTTTAATTCAAGAGGCTAGTCTCTATAAACTTGAATTGTTTGGAGTCTGACTTTGTAAAGCAGTTTGTGCTTATCTGTCTAATCCTTTCTTATAGCCTGAATCTTTAACCGTGTTTTGTTTTGTCTTCATTCTTTACCTCCAAGATTTACTTTCAGTTCCTCACTGAAGCTATGACTGGGGTTTTGTGGACTAGAATTTCTTCTCTTTAGGTCTCTAGATCCTGGGAAGATAGTGTTGGCTCAGGGGCGGTGTCCTCCCCTATCTCTTCTACCATCTGTAAACACTTTCATTCTGCTTTTAGTGGATGGGCCTCCCGAGGATACATGAAGCAGAGTGTTTGTGAAAGGAAACTGATAAGACTGAAGACATTTTCCTTTATAAAAGAGCAAGGGTGGAATGTGGGGGAAAGGTAAGGGAATAGATCTGTTGTCCTTATTATGCATTTCAAGCATTCTGTGGGTTTTTCATTTACCTTGGATTTTCTGGGACCAATACAAATGGATTTTATGACAGGAAAGTTGCAATACTTTAAGTTTAGAGCAGTCTCAGAAGCAATGGTACTGTGTGTGATTCTGGTCAATAGTGGACCCTAAAATATTTTATTGTGATGACATTGAAATAGAACCTCCCTTTTTGTATTAAGCAGCAGGCAATGTACCTTTGACTATCTTAATATTTCTAATTAATTTTCAGGTTTAGTATGCCTACTTTAACCCCCATGTAAGCCACTTTCTTTTATTATTTTTGTATGTGTTACATTCTGACACTTAGCCTAGAGGGAACACTTCATTTGGATTGATGATATATTCTTATTGTAAGATCACTTTTTCTTTACATTTTATTTTATTATGATTTTAACATTTAAAATGTTGAACCTGCTGATTTATCTATTGTCCTGACTTGAGTTGCTGTTGTTTTTGCTATTTTGGGAATAGGCTGCATGGTATGATGTGATTGGTAACTTCTAATACTGCAGCTCTGCCTTTGAAGAAGACAGTGAACCTTGCTATAGTTAGTAAGCAAAATCTTGCATGCATGGGCAGGAGGAAATTGGGTAATCCTGAGAAATCATATGCTAGCTTTGAACATGGGATTAATTTTGGTTTTGATTACTGTGTTATCCCAGAGGTTTGGGAGGGAAGGGGGAAACTAATAAGGGTCTGGTTTTTAAGGCAAGCTTTAGAAAGGTTCTGTAAAATTTGATCTTACTGTAAATATCTTTTGTGGTGATACAATTGTCATCTTTAAAAAAGGATAGAAGTTTTGAGCATAGGCCCCAGTCACTTGGAGCAGGCAATTTTAGACTTAAGAAATATTCCCTCAGCTTTTCATCAGATGCTGATACTCTTTCGGTAGGAAGCGGATTGCTGTAGATGCTCAGCTAACAGATTATGTGAATTTGTAGATTGTATATAAGCATGAAAATTTGGAGTTAGATATGGGTGGAAAACTTGATCTCGGTTCAGCTTGTCCTCTTCTCTCTTAAAAGATCAATTAGCTGTTAAAGTGATGTTTTTAAGGGTTCTTTGCCAAAAGTAGATATTGTCTTTAAAATTTACTGCTCACTTTAGCATTAAGCCAGGGCCGACCTAATTGAAGATTTTAGTGGTGCCTTACGCTCTTGCTATTGCCAGTTGAATAGTAAGTATTGATTTGGAACAAAGAGAATTAATTTTGTGTGTTTGAGAAGGATTCATTTTTAAGTGATATCCTCCCCCCTTCTCAAATAGCAAGTGATTAACTACTACTTTAATTTTCAATTAATCAAATTAGATTTCTACTGGTAGATTTTGATTACATGCAGTTCTAACAGCTTCCAGATACACTTCTCTTTCCCATATGCTTACCATATGCTGAGTAAAACCAATGTAGAATAAATTAGTGTAAAAGTAAGAACACTTAGTTCTTTTGTAGAGTTCATCTTGAATGACAGAAGACAGCTCAGAATCATTTTAGCTACGAGGCACCTTTTGAAAAGTGATATGGAAAAATAACCCATTTATGTGTGCCAGGGTCTGTTTTCATAAATGTAAATTTGAAAGTTCATTAAAATTTTGGCATGTGATTTGGAATGCATAAAAACTGGATGTGATTCAAAGCCAGAAATCTGTATCCTTATACCAACAACATGTTTCACTGAAGACTGGCTTTGTATGGGTGTTTAATATTTAAAAGGTAAAAAAAAAGAAATCGTATTTAGTCGATGGTTATGGATCTGGAAACCGTGTTCAGGATGGAGAGGCTGCCGTAGCAAGGAAGAGCCAGCAGTCTGACCAGTGGCCCCAGAATGCTCACCAGCCTCTCCTCCTGGATAAGCAGGGTAGGTGGCTTTGGAACACTGACCCCTGTCAGTGGCCACTGTCCCTTATTTTTCAGAGATGACAAAACAGAAATGCATATTTTCCTTGCTGTTGTTGGGAATGTGAAGAGGGACCATGAAGGACATTTCGGCTCACATAAAAACAGTTGAGAAATGGCTGAGCTGGGTCAGGCAGAGGTGGTATCTAATGCTAGTAGCTAATATGAACAGTTAGTGCTTGGAGATATTCTAATGTTACGTGCCAGGCCTACTGCTAACCTGTAATATAAGCCTCCCACGGTGAGGATAGAGAAGCAAAGAGAAAAAACCCACCGGCTGATGGTGCAACAACAAGCCCATTTCTTGTCTGTAATAAGAGAAGTGCTCGCTTACCATGGTCCTTTCAGACATCGTCAAGTGAGGCATGGGAAGCAGTGCTACAGCCGAGGTAAGAACAAATGAGGAATTACTGCGAGAGGAGCTTTTTTATTTGAGAGCTTACAGGCTAACCTCTTCCAACTCTTATCCTCTGCCAGTTGTTATTTTTACTGTTATATATGTGTACTTTGTACGGCTTCCATTCTGATTCTGTTATTCCTCTTTATGACTTTGTTTTTAAAGTTTCTTGTTCCCTGACATCTCAGGCCCTCTGGTTTCTACAGTACCTTCCAATTCTGTCATAGGAGAGAAACATGGTTTATAAGGCGAGTAAGATCATCACCAGGATGAAAAGTTACTCTCCTTGAGTTTGTGATTATGTACTTAGCTCGTAGTCTGTCACTTAGGGTGCTGGTTAGTGATGTTGTTCTATAATTAACCAAGCTTCCTGCAGAAAGTAAGTTTAAAATCACTGTCGTCTTGGTTTATTTTCTCTCTTAGCCTTTGATCTATTTGACTTTGACACATGCTTCTCACCAACTTCTGTAGATTCTTATTTTGACAGGATGCTTTTATTCCCCCCTCCCCCATCCCCTCCAGCCCTGGTTCAAGTTATCTGTCACCAGATTGGATGTTCTTGTATTTGTTTTGTTCATTCCATTTCTGGGCCCTTTTTTCCTTTCACCCCAACTTAGTAGTTTTTCCTACTTCCAGACTCTCTTCCCACAAACCATTTTCCACATTGTGACCAATTAGCATTCTGAAAACCTGGGTCTCCTTAAGTTTTTCTACCTCTTAAAAGCATTTGGTGGCTGTCTGTTGCCTTGTAGAATTCAACTCCTTACGATACTGTGTAAGGAACATTACAGACTGGCACTTGTCTGCCTTTCTAGCCTCATGGTTGGTCATAAACAGCCAGGTACCTGGAGTATATCTTTATAAGGAACCTTCAAGTTCACTTGTACTTCCTTATCAAGCCATGCATTCTCTGTACTCTGGGCTTCTTGCTTATGTTTTCTCTTTGCCTACCATGAGCACCCTTCATTTTCTTCTTATCAGATACTTAACTACTTTTCTTTAAGGGAATCTCTTTTTGTGTATGGTTTTAACTGAGTCTCTTAAGCCTTAGTGAAGGCTTGCCTGTGGTGAAGTTGTATGGTGGTTGCTGGTAAATTTGTCTCCCTTGTTGGATGCTTACCTATGTAAGGGGAAAGAGACTGTGTCTTACTTTTCTCTGTGACCCAGAACATGGCAGAAGGTCTGGCATGCAGTCAGTGTTCCATAAATATTTATTATATGGAATTTAGCTTATTTTCCATTACATTTTATAGAGAAGAAGGGAATATTAAAGTAAATGAGGTACCTAAAAATGGTGTATTTGAATGAAGATTTGTGATTTATCATGATTTATGGAAGTAGAAAGGATTATAGGACAATTCCTTGGCACTCAGACTAGTGAATAGATATCATGAACCATAATTGATGAATTATCCAAAACACATTCACATTTGGTTAAGGAAAGTGTTGGGGTGTGTGTGTGTGTGTGTGTGTGTGTGTGTGTGTGTGTGTGTGTGTCTCAAGGTGAGAGATTAACTTCAAACCAATGAAAGAATGATTTGAAACTGTGAATTATAATTGGTTCTTAATTTTTGGTAGGGCTAGAGTGGAACCTACGTTTCTGGGCCTTCATCATGAGGAGAAGGTGGGAGTGGACGGAGTTGCTAATCACAGAGAGTTAAGTGGTTGCCATTAGTTTCTCTGTATGACTTTGAGTAAGGAATTCTTCTGGATCCACATTTTATAACACAGGATACCTGAGGGACCTAAGTCACTAGTGTATGCTAGACTGTAGGAGTCAAGATGGAAAACAGTACCAGCAGAAACAAGAATGGGGAAAATCTTGAGCCTTAGGGATTTGAGTATATACCTTGACCTTGGCCTTTAATTTGAATGGAGCATTTCACTGTTTTGGTAGCCCCAGGGAGATGTAGGATATGTTCTGGGGCAAATTTTATTTTCCAAAGATTTCTACAACATTATCTCCCATCTGACTTGTTCTTCTTACAGTTTGATTTTTGACACTTTTATCAAGAGGTGTGGTTGATGTTTTCCCCTTTGAAGCTAAGTGGGCTTTTCTGACTGTTTCAGCTGACAGAGTATTACAGAAATGACACTATGTGATTTCTGAAGTTAGATCATAAAAGGCAGTGCAGCTTCATCTTTTTTTGTTGGAAAGCAAGGCTCGATTGTGAAACTTGCAGCCACTATGTGAGCAGTCCAGCTGTCCTGAGGCCATCATGTTGTGAGGCGAGACCACAGGGAAGGGCCCTCAGCCTCCCTGACCCCTGCTGCTCCAGCTCCAGCTCCAGCCACCATCTGACTGCAGCCAAGTGAGAAACTCTGAACCAGAACTGCCCAGCCAAATCTTCCTGAAGTCCTGACTGAAAGATAGTAAAATGGCCATTGTTGTTTAAAACTAAGTTTAGGGTGATTTATTATGCAACAATTGATAATTAGAACATGTGTCTTTGGAGAAGCATTTTCTATTTTCTTCTAGGTGGTATTGAAGGAAGACAGGGCTGGAATTGGATTAGTGCAGATTTAGAGTTGTCACTGTACTAACCCTGTTCCCCCCCAATTTCGTACCTTAGTTGGGGGAAGATCAAGGGGGAGAGATCATAAAAGAGACAGTCATGCAACTTTTTTTCCCTCTTCATATACCTTTACTTAATAGTTGGTAAAGAGAGACTAGCCAAGGGCAGATGCTTAAACTAAACTGACTCCATTGCAACGAACCCATCTGTTTTGGGGAAATAAGACCATGGGCAAGAAATTCTGCAAATGAGCTTGGGGATATCTCTATGGGAACAGTGAATGAGGCAAAAACAGACCGTTGTCAAGGAGGCTAGCACTTATGTTGAATAATTTATCATTCAGTGTGCTTTTTTTTAATATTAAAATCTGCGTGCCTGCTGTGCATTGAATTATGTACCCCCCTCAAAACATATGATGAAAGTCTAAACCCCCGTACCTGTGAATGTGACCTTATTTGGAAATAGGGTCTTTTGCAGATGTAATCAAGTTAAGATGAAATCATAATGCATCGGTGTGAACCCTAAATCCAATGACTGGTGTCTTTATAAGGAGGCAATATGAAGATACTGACGCCCAGAGACACACGGCAAAGAATGCTATGAGAAGACAGGCACAAAGATGGAGTTATGCTGCCATAGCTGAGGAATTCCAAAGATTGCCAGCAACCACCAGAAGCTAGAAGAGTCAGGAAGGATTCTTCCCTAGAGCTTTCAGAGGGAACATCACCCTGCTGACACCTTGGTCACCTTGATTTCAGACTTCTAGCATAAAAGATTTTGTGGTACTTTTATGACAGCCCTCGTGCCTAAAATAGGGAAAATGAAAAAAATTTTGCTTTTCAAAAGTTATGAAAATGAAAAGATAAGCCACAGGCTGGGAGAAAATATTTGCTAAACATACGTCTGACAAAGGACTCGAATCTAGAATATTTAAAGGATTTACGATTCAGTAATAAGAAGGCAACCCAACTAAAAAATTGGCAAAATATTTGAACAGACACTTCAGCAGAGGAGATATACGGATGTCAAGTAAGCACATAAAATGATGCTCAGTATCACTAGGAAAATGCAACTTAAGCTACCATGAGATATCATTACACCACCACTAGAATGGCTAAAATTAAAAAGACTGAAAATACCAACTGTTGATGAGGATGTGGAGCAACCGGAACTCCCATACATTTCTGACGGATACTTAAAATGGTTTAATCACTTTGGAAAATAGTTTTTCAGTGTCTTAAAACATTAATCATACACCTTCCTGGTTCTGATCATAGGTACTTACCCAAGAGACTTGAAAGCATATGTCCATGCAAAGACTTTTACACAAATGTGCATGAGAACTTTATTTGAAATAGCCCCCAAGTGGAAACAACTCAAATGTCCACTGATAAGAGTATGGATAAATAAATTGTGGTAGATCCACATAATGAAACACTACTCAAGAATAAAAAGGAGCTATTTATGTAGACAACAGCATGAATGAATCTGAAAGAAGCCAGACTCCCCCCCCCAAAAAAGAGTACATATTGTATGATTCCATGTATATATATTTCTGGAAAATGCAAAGTAATTATAGTGACAGAATATACATCAGTGGTGCCTAGAGATGGGACTTGGGGCAGGGCAGGGAGGGGAAAGGATTTTAAAGAGAGATGAGAAGGCTTTTAGGGTTGATGGATATCTTGACTGTGGTGACAGTTTCCTAAGTGTATATTCATGTCAAAACATATCAAATTATGCACTTTAAATATGAGATTTCTTATATGTCAGTTATGTCTCAATGAAGCCAGAACAAAAAAAAGTTATATGGGAAAAAGGTAGGGTTTAGTGATGGGCTTAAATCTCAGGCCCTAGGTTAACACTTATCAGCTGAGCATTAGCAGGTGAAGTTTTGTTTTGCCATTTACTGTCGAATATGCCATGTCTTTAATGGCAAGAGACCATTAAATCCAGAGCAAACAAGTAAACCAAGCCTTTAGAATCAGTTGGGGTTTAATCATGGAAGAAGACTACAATTGATTATGGAGTAAGATTTATTATAGAAATTAAACCTTATGGTTTAATAAGGTTGGAAAGTGAAAGTCCAGGAGGCAAGTTGCAGGGTCAGTGGAGTCCCCAGTTAGTCAGCCTGAGAAGCCAAGCATGAGACAAGGCTCATGGGAGAGGGTCTGTGGAAGGCTGTGCCTCCATGTACGTTACCACTGCTGTGGGTCTGTTGGTGGGCCTGGAGTCACTGTTGACCTGCAGGGCCAGCTTGGGAAATTGGACAGGGATCTGAGAGGAGCAAAGATAAGCTTGAACCCACCCACATAGCCATGTCTGGTCACTGTACTAACCATGACAGCCTTCAGAGAGTAATGGCTTCCAAATCCATGTAGATCCTTCCAAGTCTATGCAAATTCTACTTTTGGTCAACTTTATCCTAGAACTATACAGCGAAGAAGATACAAGGAAATGCAATTTCTGCTTAATGAAGTTGACATAGTACAAACCACCACAGCTTGCTCATTAATGAGGTTGGTAATTGTAGTACTGATTATGAACCTAAGCTCCCTTGTTCACATGTGATGAGTCGATTATGCTAAACGAATAACAGAATATCTTTGAGAGTGATCTAATTGGGACAGAATGGTGGGAGAGTTAGTCCAGGCGTGAGGAATAAGGGTAGGTCTTTTCAGAATCAGGGCTGATTGCAGTGTAAACAATGGGGAGACTCTGCATCCCCCTCTTACAAGGAAGGTGTTTATAGCAACATAAACACCTTTTCAACACAGTAACATAAACAGTTTCTCAAGGAAACATTCTCTGGCATTCAGGAAATGTTTCTTTCTTTACAAACAAAAAAGTGTGCTTTTCTAAAGATTTAATTTACTTAAGAGCTCTGTTTAGAACAAGACTGATTGTAGAGGGATAAAGTTATTCCCAGAGCCCTTTTGTGGTAGGCTATAGTTGAAGTTCTTATAGAAGCATCTTGTTTAAAAATATGTAGACTAGCAGAGCACGGGTCAGTACAGGTGTACCATGTTACATATTGGATCCGCCTCTGGAAAGTTGTATAAATTACACTTTTGTGAGTCACATTGTATTATGAATTCCCAGAAGCCTGATATTTTCTTATGAAAGTTATTCTTGAAAGTGTGAGGACCCTTTGTTACAGGTACCTACTGTGAGACTTACCGTTAGACCAGGGACTGTGATAGGGGCTACATATTTGTCTTAAACAGGCATAATTAATACATTTGTAAGGTGAATTAAACTGGTTCCTAAAATTGATCAATTAGGATTTTTATATTAAGCCTCCTTAAAACATTTTTAACTTGCAACGATTAAAAATAGATTTTGTCCACAAGATCCATTTTAGGTTTGAAAAGGAGAGGAAAATTACTTTAGCAAGAATGCTTTCTCAATAGAGAATGGAGAACAGATGTACCTATTTTCATCATATTATTAAAAAGTCTCTAGTTCTGGTAGTGCAGTGAAAATCCTGTTAATAGGCACAAGGCATCAGCCACTTGCATGTTTTTTATCTTTGTGGAAAGACTTGATTTAATTAAAAGATTTATCAACAGGCTCTAGGAATGATTTATTCATTGCTGACTGTAGATTTTCTGCAGCTTTTCACAACAACTTAGAATGCACAAGCCGGGGATAGTTTATCACACTGCCTTCTACCTTAACCTCTAGACTAGTGCTTCTCAAACTTTAAAGTGCAGACAAATGACCTGGGCATTTTGGCAAATGCACATTATGATTCAATAGGTCTGGGGTGGAGTTTGAGATTTTTAGTTCTGACAAGTTCCCAGGTGATGTTGATGTCACTGATTTGTGGACCACACTCTGAGAAGCAAGGGAGTAGGCGTTTCTGAGTGTAATTCTTGGTGTGGTTGAGCATAGTATTCAACATTTTACAGGAAGTGTGGTGGAAACAGAGAGAACTGTTTTCACATATACCCAGTTTTTCCTTGAGGACAAAAAGATAGTGGTGAACTCCCTTTAATTAAGTAGCTGGATTATGGTTTGGCAGGAATGAAATACAAGCATTTCCCATTCAACTAGCTATACATTTATTACCTTTTTAAATTTATGAAAGTGGGCCAGTTTAAAAGGCAACCTCTCATCGAGATGCAAATTTCCCTGGGAGGGAAAAAAATAATTTTGTATATATGTGGCGTACAACTGTGGGCTTACTTCTTTCCCCTGGAAATATCCCTTTGGTATCTATAAAACTAATAAAATAATTAGATCTTTGAAGGTCAATGTATGTAAAATTAAATGAGTTTTTGGTGGGTATTAAACTCAGGGCCAACTTGACTGTTTATGAAGAACAGTTCAATATTGAGGAAATGTTCATGGTGGGGGAACTTGTCTGTCTGAACGATGAAAATGGGAAACTAATTTGAAAATACTTTTTAATTGTCTTTTGTTTTTTACCCTTTAAGATGGGCAGCCAGAAAATGTTGGTAAAATTGCCCCAAGAGCTATTCAAATATATTGGTTTTGAATATTTTCAAAGAGAACTTCAGGCAGCTGGATTCATCTGGGAAATATTGAAATGTGAATTTGGGGTTAAGAAAAAAATGTTCAGAGAGAGATAAGATCAACTACTTCAAGTAATTATTTGCTTATTTCTTAAAATAACCTAGTTTTTCTTAAATTTAGGTCAAACGCTTATAGTGTAATTGAAGATTAAAAACAAAGGAGAGCAAATGAACATCTTTAAAACTTTCTGGATTAGTGCATAAATCTGATCATCCCTGAAGAATGGGAAAAGATGTGTCTCTATAGATGATGTGATGGATCATAGAAATCATTCAGCAACAGTGAAAGTTCCTTAGGATCCCAACACATGTGGGAAAAAGAATTCCCAGGGATCCTGGAAGTCAAATTGTGTTTATCTGCTGTAATGATCATTGACAGCCCAATTATTTTTAACTATGATACTTTAATAGTCATCAGATAATAAATAAACACTTTCCTAAGTATGTCTTCCAAAAGATAGAGGCTATTAGTTCCTATCTGAAAATTTTTCATCTGTGTTTCAGATTGCTGAATGTGTTGGAAGTATTCATTCTGGAAAAGTAAGCAAGGAGGTATTTCTCCATGGGGGCTAAGTGTTACATGATAGCTGCATGCTTTAAAATATGAGCAGAAGGAATATAACTGTGGTGTCACAAATAAAAAAATTATATACGTACATTGTATACCATTTGGGAAAAAAAAAATAAGAAATACCCAGTGTACGTTCTAATACTTTCTCTGTGTAGTTTTCAACAATTGTGATTGTCCTTTTCTTCACACTTCCTGTAACATAAGCTGTTTCCCATGTAGTTGCACATGTTTTGGGATGAACATGAGTTTTTATGGCTGCATAATATTCCATTTATAAAAGGAATAACACTTCGGTAGCCGTTCTTCTTGTCAGACATTTAAGTGGATTTTTCTGTTTTTCTAAGATGAATAATACTATAATGAACATCTGTGTATGTGTATGATGCTATTCTTTGATCAGAATTGTCTGCTTAGGTCAGATTGCCAGAACTGAAATTCATATTCTTAATTCTTATAGAAAACCTTTCCTTAAAAGCTGGTGTGTGAAGTTGAGGGACTGTTTACAAAGAAATACTAAGCCTTCCTGGGTGTTAAAAGATAAGGATGTTATGACAGGGTGTTAAAAGCTAAGCTGGATTTGGACAGTTCAGATTAACCTGGTTCTATCTTTGACGCCTATTTTTAACACTGTTGAAATGGGGAAAAAAATAAGGCTACAAACTTGTCCTTTGATAAGTTTTGATAGGTAGGATGTTTTCGAAAGAAATGAGTTGTTTCTGTGGCAGATGCCTTAAACAATATTCTGCTAATAAATAAGAATAAGAGAGCACTTGAAGATAAAGTTTCTGATAATAAGAGCAAGTTTGTAATGTTTAACTCCTGACCCTGTGAACTTTAATTTAGGGCAAAAGTATTGAAATAGTTGTGATTCACTAAGCAAATTTAAAAAAAAAGAAAAGAAAAGAGACAAGAATAATACCTGGAGTAGAAAAAAACAGAAACCAGCTCACAATTCAGACTGTAGACTGATTTGTAATACTCATTCTTAGCCAGTTTTTTAGAGGTAAGATAATCAGTTGGTTAGGTAGGTCATGAATCTGTCCTAGTTACTCCATGAAGTTAAAAACAACCCCAAACTTCTGATTAGTTAGCAGTATTTTAGTTGCCCTACAGTCTTCTATAATGGATTTATAGCCAGAACAAAAGGTTTTCAAGACCAGATCTATAAGCTATATTTTCTATGTATATTTTACCAAACTTCTCAATTTAGTCTAGAAATTTTAGTTTTCAAGTGGATTTACATTTTTCTGGATTGCAACTATTTTGTGCTCTCCTGTATAGTTAAAATTTTGTAAAAGAATGTTTCTTCTGTTAATTCCAAGGCATTAGTGTCTATATGCATATAGGAAGTAATGAAGTACCATGTTCATAATTTTATTTTTATGTTTGTGACTATATTTTGAAGAAATTATATTACCTGTTCAGTTAATTTTAAACTATGTAACACTTAGTACATATAGGAGAATATATGTAATGTGTCAGCTACAAAGCAAGATTATACAATGAACATCCATGAAGTTACCATCCAACTTAAGAACTAGAACATGACCAAGTTATTTCCAAGTTCCTTTCCTAGCCTGTTCAGCTTTGAAGAGTGTACAGGTTAAAAAGATCTTGCCGCCTACTTTTCTAAATTATAATTAGTATGCTACTAGCCTTAAATAAAAACCTAAACAGGTAAGTGCAATTTATGTTAGGAACACCTGCAAATTAATGATGGATGTCAATGCATATACATAATTCATAGTAACAAAGACATTTAAAAATAGGACATTAGCATTGAAAATGTTAACTATGGCTAGATATAAAATTTTTCTTATATATTTCTTAAACTGGAAATTTTTCTCTTTTTTCTCAATAGGCTATTTAAAAAATCTTCTATTACTGAACCTAAAAACAACATGAGTACATTATTCATACATAAAAGACCAAATAGGTGTTCATTTAACAACTTAAATTAACATTACATGTTGGAAATCCAAGGTTGGTTTATTTGAGAGGAAATTTTGTATTTTATCAGCCAAGGACCTTCTGTGTTCCCAGAGCTTTGCCCCAACAATCTGGGAATCAAGAGTTCAAGGTTAAAAGTCCAACAAGACAACATCATCACTAGAGGAAAGTGCTATTGAGCAATAAAATTCAAGGTCTATATGTGGTTATTTAAAGGCTTTCTCCATGTTTCCCCTCAAAATATTTGTACTTTTGTTAATTATTCCTTTGGAATATAAGAGTTGTTGATACCTGAATTTTTTTTTTTGCAGTATGCGGGCCACTCACTGTTGTGGCCTCTCCCGTTGCGGAGCACAGGCTCCAGACGCTCGGCCCAGCGACTATGGCGCACCAGCCCAGCCGCTCTGCGGCATGTGGGATCCTCGCGGACCGGGGCACGAACCCGTGTCCCCTGCATCGGCAGGCGGACTCTCAACCACTGTACCACCAGGGAAGCCCCTGAATTGATTTTTGACTGAACCTCAAAGAACAGAAACCCAAATTCTTTAAAATTCTTTGTTGTCTTTAGCAGTTAACACTTTGAGAATTAGGAAACAAATTTTATTTCTCTCATATAGACATCGCAGTGACTGATTATCTGTGTCTTTCCATCTTTCTCACAAACTACGTAATAGATTTCATTTTTGGCTTGTATTTTCCCTCTGGTTTTCTTTCTGTATTGTCATTGTCATTATCTGGAATTTTCTGCGTTTTGGAGAAGGAGTGTGAGCATCTGACTAATATGGTACAAATGAGGTGCTCCTCCTTTTTCCTTTTCTGTTAAAAAAAATCTCTCATATGGCTCTTCTAATACTTTAACCTTTTTCTCCTTATATTACCATATTTAAAATAGATTTATGGGGACTTCCCTGGTGGCGCAGTGGTTAGGAATCCGCCTGCCAATGCAGGGGACACAGGTTCGAGCCCTGGTCTGGGAAGATTCCACATGCTGCAGAGCAACTAAGCCCGTGTCTCACAACTATTGAGCCCATGTGCCACAACTACTGAAGCCAGCGCCCCAGAGCCTGTGCTCCACAACAAGAGAAGCCACTGCAATGAGAAGCCCACGCACCGCAATGAAGAGTAGCCCCCGCTCGCCACAACTAGAGAAAGCCCATGCGCAGCAACGAAGACCCAACACAGCCAAAAATAATAAATAAAATAGATTTATGGAGTAAGAATAAAAAGAAAATTGAATTTATATTAAAATTTAACCTTTTACTGACTAAATATCTATCTTGATTTTTGAATGTATAAGAGGTAGTATGTAGTTATGTAGGTTTGCATTTCTTTTTAGCAGTGAGTTCTTTCTATCACGTTGACTGTATACATTCTGGCTTAAGGACATTAAAAAAGTACCCCTTCAATTTAGAGAACTTTTTTATTTTGAACTATTTTATTTAAAGTTTCTTCTTACTTTTTGACCTTTTAAAAAAGTCACTTCCTTGTTGAGTGAAATTTAGTAATCTTTTTATTTTTTTATTTTTGCGGTACGCGGGCCTCTCACTGCTGTGGCCTCTCCTGTTGCGGAGCACAGGCTCCGGACGCGCAGGCTCAGTGGCCATGGCTCACAGGCCCAGCCACTCCGCGGCACGTGGGATCCTCCCGGACCGGGGCACGAACCTGTGTCCCCTGCATCGGCAGGCGGACTCTCAACCACTGTGCCACCAGGGAAGCCCAAAATTTAGTAATCTTTAAGCTGAATTTTTAACTTCATGTTGTAAGTGTTGCAAGCCAATTAGCTTTCTTAAATACTGTATATGTAAGTCATGTTGGTCATTAGTAATTCCTGTTTGT
The DNA here is from genome assembly GCF_937001465.1 of Orcinus orca. Taxonomy (NCBI): domain Eukaryota; kingdom Metazoa; phylum Chordata; class Mammalia; order Artiodactyla; family Delphinidae; genus Orcinus; species Orcinus orca. The sequence continues at coordinate 51,600,856 of NC_064564.1, forward strand.
AAATTGGTTATTTAACTTTTCCATTCTCAGTTTCATCATCTGTAAAATGGAAGGTGATAACTTTTAAGAATTGTTGTGAGAATTAAATGAGTTACTGTGTCCAAGCACTTTCATGTAAGTGCTTGCATTAATTTTCTATTGCTGCCAGAACAAATTACACAAATTTAGCTGCTTAAAACAACACAAATTAATTATTTCAGGGTTCTATAGAAGCTGGGATTGACTCACCTGGTTTCTCTGTTCCGGGTTTCATGAGCCTGAAATCCAGGTGTTCGTCAGCTGGCCTGTTACTAGAAGGTTCAGGGAAGAATCTGCTCCCAACGTTATTCAGGTTGTGGGCAGAATCCCATTCCTTGTGGTTGTAGGGCTGAGGTCTCTGTTTCTTTGTGAATTGCCAGCTGGGTCAGCCCTTAGCTCCTAGAGGCTTCTCTCCAGTTCTTGCTCGTGGGCCCCTACATTTCAGAGCCAGCAAGGGCACACGGCACAGCCTTCTCACGCTGGGAAATCTCTTTTGACTTCTTCTGCTGCATCTCTCTTCTTCCTCTTGAACCACATCCCTCTGATTACAGCTGGAGAAACTTCCCTGCTTTACGGTCTCATGTGATTAGTTAGGTACCATCCGAATAATACAGGATAATCTCCATAGCCTGTGGTCAGTTGATTAATAACGTTAATTACATCTACAAAATCTCTTCACAGCAGTACCTAGATTAGTGTTTGATTGAATAACTGGAGGACAGGAATCTTGAGGGACAGCTTTGGGATTCTGCCTATCACGGTGCTCAGAAATGGTGGTGAGGGGCTTCCCTGGTGGCGCAGTGGTTGGGAGTCCGCCTGCCAATGCAGGGGACGCGGGTTCGTGCCCCGGTCCGGGAGGATCCGCGTGCCGCAGAGCGGCTGGGCCCGTGAGCCATGGCCGCTGGGCCTGCGCGTCCGGAGCCTGTGCTCCGCACGGGAGAGGCCACAGCGGTGAGAGGCCCGCGTACTGCAAAAAAAAAAAAAAAAAAAAAAAAAAATGGTGGTGAGTAGTCGTCTTGGAGGTGACTGACAGTGATGAAAGAAATCATATCTTCACCAGAGGAGCAGCACAGAGTAAATTATAAATTCCTTGTAGGTAGGCACTGTATCTTACCTTCTTATATCCATAGGACCTTAGAGTTTGTCATATAGTTATTTAAATACCTACCGTGGCTGATAGCTTGAATGTATTTTTCTTTTGATTCTCTTCATTTTCTTTCTCTGAATCTGTAAAAGTAGTGTGAAAGTTTTGTTTACTATCTCTGGTGCCTCCTTGGAAAGATTAATCATAACATTTAGTTTCCCCTTACCTTTTTTCCTACTTTTGATTTTCATCAAATCACAGAGATAAAATAGCTAGTCCTTGTACAGGAAGCTGCCACGACTGACCTTTTGTCATTGGAGCACACATTTTGAATTTCTTTGCCTTGTGCTTTTTTAGCATTTGTTGGCTTTTATGTACTCTTAGCTATGTCTTCTGTAACTTGTATTTGCAGATAGGTTGTGAGTACAGCACATTGTTGATAGCTGAGTGTGAAGTTGACCACCTGCCCCAGCAGAAGGGAGCACCCTATTGCCCTCTTCAAGGTGGCATCCTTAACTACCGAACCTGTGGCTACACACATCGGCAAGGTGATAATCAGCCACCATTCCTCTTACCATTTTTGGATGTTTTCCTGATCAACAAATTTAAGTCTCCCTTTAATGATTTTATTAGACGTACTGGAGACCTGCCAAGAAAGAACGGTATAAATCCTTACCATTAAGATGCCAAGATCTTTGAAAAGGGGTTAAGCCTTCTAATGTCATTGTTTATAGGATATTTACATAGGCCTTTCTCTGTAGATATGAAAAACCTATTTGTCTCTGGGACACTACTCATTAAAATTTTTAAAAATTATTTTCTTATACTCTTTTCATTAAATTGGCTTGCTCAGCCCTCCACTTCTTACAACCTCTACCCCCATAATCCTGTGTTAGGCCAGGAGAAATGAGGAGTTTGTTTAATATACTTTTTTTTTTAATATACTTTTGTGGAATAGTATTTACTTTGTTACTTTCACTCATAAATGACATCTTCTAATCTTTCTTGCTTTTTCTGACACTTAGCTGTTGTCTATCCTCCCCATCTAAAAAGATGCGTAATATGAAATAACTCTTTTGTGCCAGAAAATTTAAGCATCTTTTGCCAAAGTACCTTGTTTACCTTGCTGCCTTTGAATTTCATGACAAGGGCTGGGTGGGCATTCATTTGGTTAGTCCTTTCAAGAATGCCTTTCTCTCTAGGATCTAGGATCAACAGTGTCCATTCACTGTTCCTTTGATCTTTCTATGTGTTTTGCAGATTCATCTGGCAGTCGAATTTCTGTCATGGAAAACTGGGCATTTGCTTTTTTACTTCAACTACTTTAAACTGAATTTGAGCCTTTTTTTTTTTAAACCGAATTTCCTTTCAGGAGAATAAATCTTTTAGAAGCTCTTTCAAGGAATCACGTTCTCTGTATTCTCTGTATTGCTTACTCTTGACGATTTTTGAAAAGCTATCATGTTATCAGAATAAGTTAAAAGTATATTTGTTTAATTTGTTGAGGAAGTTGTCATTCTTTCTGAGGTCAGTAGTTTATAATCAGGGAATTGATTAGCGCTCTGTTTAAAGTTTTCTGAAGTATTGACAATTTTTCAGTCTTTTTCTATTGGTGTACCTCGTTCAACTTGTCCTATGGATGAACTTGTCTGATTATTACTTTTTTAAAACTGTGGCAAAATATACATAACATAAAATTTACCATTTTCAAGTGTACAGTTCAGTGGCATTAAGCACATTCACATTGTTCAGCTGTTACCCCTCTCCATCTCCAGAACTTTTTCATCATCCCAAACTGAACGTCTGTACCCATTAAACAATAATTCCTCATCCCTCGCTTTCCCCCTTCTCTGGGCAACCACCATTCTACTTTCTGTCTCTATGAATTTGACTTAATTGGTTTGTTTTTGTAATGTTCACCTTAAGAAGCATTTATCCTTCAAGGCCTGAGTGGGGGGTTGGGCCTGAGGACAGAGAGGAAGACTTGATTTACAGGTATCTGATTTAATTTACTGCCTAAGGAATTAATAAGTAACTTTTACCTGTCTTGTATATTTTGATTACTTTTCATCTGCAGGATTTGAACACTAAGAATATATGCCTGTAACTTGTCTTTAAAATAGAGAGTCTTTGAAGGAGAAAAGTAAAGCTTTGAACTTTGATTTATGGGTTTTACTGATATTCATATCTTTCAAATATATATATTTTTTCAATTTGGCTTTTCTTCAGGTTATTTGACTTTCCATCTTGAATGTTTAGTCTATGGCTACTAGCATTTAATGGTAATAATTCCTTGTTTTCTAAGACAGCTAATGCCTTGAGTTTGGACATAGACGTGTCTCGTGTGCCACAGGTTGTTTTGAAATTAGCTTGATAAGATTGAAATGTTGATAAATTATAGCATTTGGATTGTGGATACTTTGCCTGATAGCTAAATTATTGGTAGAGACTCATTGTTCTCCTAGAATGGGGACAGATTGTTGTCTTTCTCATTGTAGGGAAGTAGGAGTTTTCCTGAATAGCACTGATTAGGGAATATAAACCAATTTTCTGTTTTTTGGCATGGGAAAGCAAGGCTTGAATTGAAAATGGGTTAGGCTGTCTTCTGGGGAGTGGCTGTAAGCTTCTCCAAGTGCAGGATTATGGCTGCATTCATTCATTTTGTAAACAACTTAGTGATATGTTGAACATAAATATAATTGCATTCTAGTAGTTAAGGTCCTATGATTTTGCCAGAGAGCAGCAAGATTTTGGCCTTGAATAGTCAGAATTACAGGTAAACAGAGACCATGGTTTCACAAAGAGCCCTTTTACCCTTTTCTCCTTCTTACACCTAATAGACCAGGAGAACACATGAAGATGAGATGAGAAACCTTTTAGTATTAACTAGTTCTGTCTTGCAAAATTTCTGTACCAGCTTCAGAACCTTTTTAGCTGATGTTCTTTGTGTTATAATTTTAGGTGATAAACATAGATGATTACTACATAAATAATTTGTTTTTCAGCCTAAGTAACTCTGTTTTAGAATCTTGACACATAACAATTGATAATCATGAGTGCGTTTCTATAACATTCTAAAGTGGTTTTGTTTTTGTTGTTACAAAATGTCATGTGTAGATAAGTGGGTTTTTATTTCCTCCCAGATTCCTCTCTATTGCAATTTTCCATTAATCAACAAGTGCTGATACACAGATAGTGAAACGTATGTGCCTTGCCTTTGGGGAATAAACCAGCTGATGGGAGCTTATAGACATTCACTGAAAAGAGTGAGTGTACAGGGCCGCGAGAGCGCTATTGGGAACACCTTCGCCCAACAGTTTAAACTTTCATAAAGGCGAACCATGAGCTGGCCCTTGAAGAATAAGTAGAAAGATTTATTGCTATGTGTCTGATGACGATTTGCATTGTATAAGTGTGACCTTATCTTATTTTAAACTCTTTGCCAATCTTTTAGAAAAATTGTCTTTTGCATTTTTTGATCCCAGCGCAGTGGAATATCCTTTCATATATTTACTAGCTGCTCTTTTCTTTGGAGTGTTGCCAGGGAGTGTGCTTTCCCCATTTCTCTCATTGATCATCAAGACCACTTTGTGTTAATGTTGGCCTATAGGGGACAGGATGTTTGTTGGAATTGTGTTAAAGGTATGGATTGATTTATGGGAAATTAATCTTTCTGTGTTATTCCATCTTGCCCATCTAAGAGTATGCTATGTCTTTGCATTTATTCAGGTCTTATTTTATATATGTCTCACTAAAGTTATATAGCTTTATTTATAGGTAATCTGTATTTCTTGAGTTCGCTAAGTTTTTGTTGCTTTTATAAATGGAGTCCTTTGTTCCATTATATTTCGGAAGTAGTTATCCCAGAAAGTAATTATTGCTGCTGTGGAGGAAAGCGATATATTATTGTATATTACTATTTCTGGAAATCCTTTTGATGTTAATACTTTTTCAGTGGACTTTCTTTGTTTTTCTGAACAGACAATAATCTTCTACAAGTAAATATGTATGGCTCTTGGTCATTTGTTTTTTTAATCTTTATTATATTCACTCGGATTTTCAAAATAATTTTGAATTATGGCGGTATTAGTGGTCATTCTTGTTGAAGACATATAAGAGTTCAGTGCTAACATTTTGGCAAACACAAAAAGGCAGAGCTCAGCACTTGGATATAACCGAAGACAGACAAAAATACATTTCAGGAAATGTATGACTTGACCATAACTTGGCATGTGAGGGAAGTGTTACTTTATGGCCGAAAATAATATATGTGCATCTGTGAGCAGACATCCATTCTTATAATTTTATCATCATTTTGACAACTGATCAATTATAGTAAGAATTTTAGGCCACGTGAAATCTGTTTGCTCAGCTTTATTGCAATTAATGGCACTGATTTATTTATCATTTTAAGACTGTGGAAAGCTCTCCTTATTCCCCAGTTCCACTCCCAGGGGCATATCACTGTTAAGTTTGTTTTGTAGACTTCCAGTGTTTCCTGTATGTATTAAATCACTCTACACACACAAATAAATATATGTACATACATACATATATGTGTGTGTTTGTGTTAATATATTCTTTCACAAATATGGAATTTTTTAAAGCAGAAAGTACAGTAGTTTTTAAAAAACTTAGCAATTAAATATATCCTATGTCTCTTTTTATGGGATTAGTGTCATTTTAAATCCCTTGGCTCAGTGTTCTGTACTTTATTATTATGGTGGTGACATTTCATAGTTTTTTTGTGTTTAGAGCATATGAGAAATAAACAAGTTAAGGTATATCACAGTAAATGTCTTATTTGAAAATAAGATAAATTGTTTAGGTTTTCATACATATAGAAATCAATTATTCTAGGAGCCAGTTAGCTGAAAACTGCCTTAAAATCATGTGTGGGATTTATACTTCCCTAAGAGAATTAAACCAATTAAAATAAATTTAAATTCAACAGGTATTTTATATGTAAAAACAAACAATTAACTGAGGCTTGAATATGCTGTTGCTTTAAAAATCTGATTAAGAAAAATAACTGTAGGACTTCCCTGGTGGCACAGTGGTTAACAATCAGCCTGCCAATGCAGGGGACATGGGTTCGAGCCCTGGTCTGGGAAGATCCTACATGCTGCGGAGCAACTAAGCCCGTGCGCCACAACTACTGAGCCCACGTGCCAGAGCTACTGAAGCCCATGCACCTAGAGCCCGTGCTCCGCAACAAGAGAAGCCACCGCAATGAGAAGCCGGCGCACTGCAAGGAAGAGTAGCCCTCGCTCGCTGCAACTAGAGAAAGCTGCGTGCAGCAATGAAGACCCAACGCAGCCAAAAATCAAACAACAAACAAGCAAAACTAACACGTTATGTGTCAATTATACAAAAAAAAAAATAACTGTAGATTTTGCAGCAGGGAATTTGTATAAGTTTGATTCATATTTTCAAAGACGTTTGCCACACTCCTTAACTTCTGAAAATATTTAACTGTGTTCAAGATGTGGGTGCGATTATATAATTATTGTTCTCTGGGTCATAGTGTTCTTATGTTCACAATTTGTTTTTAGTATTTTATCAAATGTTTTGAATACTTTGTGTTAAGTACCACACTAGGGCCTAGTAATGCCAAGCAAAATAAAAGGAAAGAAAAAGAATGGTTCTTTTTACAGATTTTATAGGTTACAGAGTAGTAGCAGGCACAGAGAAGCAGATTTCAAGTTCAGTAAAATGAGGATAATTTTGGGGTTGAGTTTTGAAAGATGAATAGGCTTTTTCCAGGTGGGTGGGTAGTAGGGAGAGTCATTACTGAGGGCACAAAAGCCAAAAGTTTAGGAACCATTGTGGTTCTAGAAACTGCAGGCAGTTGAGTGTGTTGATTGAGGAAATATTAAGCAATGGAGAAATTTCTCCAACCCAGCAGCGTAGAGTAATGATAGTGGAATGTGACTATTCTGTGTTAGAAAAGAAGAGCAAAGAGTTAAAGGAATGACCTGGAGAGCATTTATTAGAGTTCTCCTATAATACCATTTTCATCAAAATTTCGAATAGGCCTAAGTGGAAAATACAGTGATACCAGAAGGAAAATGAAGTTTATTTGATGATATTTCACCCCCTGATCAACTTTGCTGGATTACCCCTTTGAGCACATTTTCTTTAGCCAAATCTCTTATAATGTGTTCATGTACCCACAAATAGTCAAGTGTAATTATATCACTAGTGTATTTCATAGGCTTTAAGATCTACATTTTAACATCACTGAAAGTCAGGTATGTCTACTAATTAGTACTAAGAGATTTTCTGGCTATATTTTCTTCTTACCGTAGCATAAAGTAATGTTGAATCAGTTTACAGTCGGTGGCATCTTACACTTGAAATATGGTGTTAATGTTTTGCTCGTTTGCCATTTAAAAAAATATCCATATATATTTTCTACTTTTAAAAATTGTAATTATCTTCAGTGATGTGTTGAGTATCCATGACGCTATGTCATGGAGCATTTCTGATCAGTTGCCTTGATAAGGGTTATTGGATATGGGGTTGCCATTTCGCTTAAGGATTTTGCAATGATTCACAGTTGTTGCCCTCTAGTTGTCCTTTTCTTTTTCACAACTTTTTTGCACCTGAAGATGCCAGGGTCACTTGTCATCTGTCAGTTCCAGTTCTTAGCATCTAAATAGTCAGTTACACTTCTAAGATCAGCAAAGACAATTGGAGATGGGGTGAGTCAAGAGGTGGAAGATCTGTTTTTAGGATATAAACAGTCACCTGACTGGCTATGGGATAATGCGTTATACTCGTGATTTGTATAAGAAAAACAACAGGGAGTAAGTAAATGGCAAGGACAGATGTGTGGGTGTCCCCTGTCATGAAAGAGGTTCATTACCTGAAAAATAAATGTACTCATTTGAACTCTTTTTATATGAAAAAAACTAATAAAATGAAACCAGTCCTTTAATGCCTCTTACACTAATTATCTTAGTCACTGTGCATTCTCTGGCACTTATTAGAACTTATATTTTTATGATAATCTATTGTTCAACCTCCTGACTGGTAATAGGTAGGGATTCCTAATAGTGTATGTTATCATATATTTATGAAATAACACCATTTAAATATTTAAATTCAGGAGTGACTGAGATAGAAAAGTAGAGGATGTGATGATGAAGAGTCTGGTTGTTAACAGGCTTTCTTGGATTGAGAGATAATGTCTAAACAAGACTGAGTTTGGAGCACATTTCTTCAACATGTGTAGGTTAAAGGTTTCACTTGTCAGGTGCAGTGTGTATTGAGACTGTGTATTGAGACTTGTGTATGAACAAGAAGGTAGGCACAAAGCCCTCTGGTTATCAGAGGATTTAGCTTCAGGAGAAATGGGGAGTTATCTCCTCTAGACGGCAAAGAGTTGGGAGAGGCTCATGGGCTTGGCATGCTAATAAGGTAGAATTAGAAGATGAACTTTAAAAAGGCATTGTTTACAAAAATCTTTCTCACTGAACTATGCCCTCTCTGTATGTATTTAAAAAGTTGGTTTCTCATTTGCATAATAAAGTGGAGAGCTAGTAGTGGGAACTTATCTAATTCAAAGTCAGTACTTCAATTTCTAAGAAAAAAATATCTGAGACAGTAACAAGTGATATATTGCCAAAAACTACAGGAAAAAAATGAAATATAATGCCTTGATTTGGAGATAAAAAGAGCTTGAAATATATAAAGTACTTTAAAATTGTAGAAAATACAGTTCGAAATGATGAAGTAAGAAATGATGAAATAAGAATATGCTACAGCAGGAGGGACTTAGGTGAGAAGTCAGTAAATGTTTCCTGAAATACTGAACACAATAAATGGATGCCAACCAAGTTAGGCATTTAAAATGCCTTCTCTGCATAATTTTAAGCAGCTATTAAGTTTTTTTTATTTGGAGGTGGCTTTAAGGTTTAGTCCTCTTGAGTTGCAGGTGTTTTGAATGACCTCTCTGTTCCTTCTGGCCCTAGAATTTAATATTCTTTTGAAAGACAGTTTGCCAGTTTGGTTCTAGTGGTGAAATCACAGGAACGTTAACCAGATGAGGCTGTGGTTGAGAAAACATGTACTGAGGATTTGGCCCAGCACAGTTATTTTAACGGACAGCCAACTCTTTCCCCATTCCATTTGCTCTGTAGTATCCATAATCTCTTTTTTTAAATCGTGTCCTCCTGTGGGTAATAAACCCTTTAAATCATTGACTTTCGTGTTTATATGCTCTGACTGAATAGGAAACCACCCACCACCCTTATAGTGACAGGAAGAAGTTAAGACTTGTTTCTCTGAAGTTGTCATTGCTCAGGTAACCATTAGTGTGATTTTGGCCCAAATCAATGGCAATGCTTATTTTTTAGTGCTAAGGAAGGAACTTTTGTTTGACTTTTAGAAAAATACTGTTTTAACTTTTCAGACACAGTCTTGACTTTGATAAGTAGCTTGTAACCACTTTCAAGTATATGTGAAGTAATTGCAGTTTTTTCCAGTGCTCCATGCCTAAGAAGTAGAAGGGATTTTTAACTGGTGATATATTATTGAAAGAAGGCTCTACATGGCGGGGGTGGGGGTGGGTATGGAGCAGTTTGATTCCTAACTCTCTCAGTAGGTACCTCACAGTGACATCAGGGATGACAGAATCAGATAATTGTAGAATTTGAGGCTATCCATTTAGGTGTCTCTTAAATTGTTCTGGGTCTGAGGTCCTTCAGATTCCTGAGGAAAATAGGACCTGTGACACCAACTGGGGAATTAAATCAAGAATTGGCCAAATGGGACTTCCCTGGTGGTGCAGTGGTTAAGAATCCACCTGCCAATGCAGGGGACACAGGTTCGAGCCCTGGTCTGGGAAGATCCCACATGCCGCGGAGCAACTAAGCCCGTGCGCCACAACTACTGAGCCTGTGCTCTAGGGTCTGTAAGCCACAACTGTTGAGCCTGCGTGCCACAGCTACTGAAGCCTGTGCGCCTAGAGCCAGTGCTCTGCAACAGGAGAAGCCACTGCAATGAGAAGCCCACTCGCCGCAACTAGAGAAAGCCCGTGTGTAGCAACGAAGACCCAACACAGCCAAAAATAAATAAATAAATTTATGAAAAAAGAAGAGAATTGGCCAAGAATCTTTTTTTAATCTAGTTTTTATTGACGTATATTTGAATTACAATGTTGTGTTAATTACTGCTGTACAGCAAAGTGACTCAGTTATACATATATACATTCTTTCTCATATTCTTTTCCATTATGGTTTATCACAGGGTATTAAATATAGTTCCCTGTGCTATACAGTAGGGTCTTGTTGTTTATCCATTCTATATATAGCAGTTTGTGTCTGTTAATCCCAAACTCCCACTCCTACCCTCTCCCACCCCCCCACCCCCTTGACAACCACCGGTCTATTCTCTATGTCCCCGATTTTGTTTCTGTTTCATAGGTAGGTTCATTTGTGTTGTATTTTAGATTCCACATAGAAGTGATATCATATGGTATTTGTCTTTGTCTTTCTGACTTACTTCACTTAGTATGATAATCTCTGGTTGCATCCACGTTGCTGCAAATGGCATTGTTTTGTTCCTTTTTATGGCTGAGTAGTATTCCATTGTGTATATGTACCACATCTTCTTTATCCATTCATCTGTCGATGGACATTTAGGTTGTTTCCATGTCTTGACTATTGTGAATAGTGCTGCTATGAACATAGGGGTGCTTGTATCTTTTTGAATTATAGTTTTGTCTGGATATATGCCCGGGAGTGGGATTGCTGGATCCTATTCTATTTTTAGTTTTCTGAGGAAGCTCCATACTATTTTCCACAGTGGCTGCACCATCTTACATTCTCACCAACGGTGTAGGAGTGTTCCCTTTTCTCCATACCCTTTCTAGCATTTGTTATTTGTAGGTTTTTGAATGATGGCCATTCTGACCGGCATGAGGTGGTGCCTCATTGTAGTTTTGATTTAAGCATTGGCCAAGAATCTTAATGAGAGATTTAATAACTCTTAGCTGTCTGGCTGAAATGTGTAGGTTCATCATTAGGAAAAGTATATTACTATTCCAGCTCCCCCATACTTAGAGAATTCATCAAGGAAAGCTTGACTTTGGTAGGATGACTGGCAACAGTTTGCTTATTCTCATTTTCTCTACTTACTTTGGGTTCTTGAATCATAAGTAAGTTTTTATTGATAATACTTATTTTTCAAGGCTTAGCTTTAGGAATATCTCTTAAATACCTCCTATGAAACCCATCCTGATCCTTACCTTACCATTACTTCTAATATTGCAGTTCTGACATTATAATAATTTATTTTTATAGGTTTGCCTTTTGTTCTTCTTCAAAGAGGGTCCTTCTGCTCCAGCGATCTTTGTATTTGTAGCACCTAGTACTTAACATGTGGTCAATTGAGAACTAATTGAGTACCTACTGTGTACCCATCTTTACATGAGGCACTCTGAAATGTTAAAATAAATGGGTTCTTAGTGGATGGCCTTTTCTTGTTTCCAAAAGGGTAGGAAGGCTTGTTCAGGAAGTTAGTGCATGAGTGTTTTGTGAATTAACTGGGTTATGGTTTGATTCCACTGGGCTGTTCAGAAGCACACTTGTGTCTTAAAGAGCAAAGCTGCTCTGAAGTGCCCAGCCAGAAGAGCAAGACTGTCTCCCCAACATATGGAAGAAAAGGAATCCTGACCCTCTTTGCAGAGAGAGGTGGCTTTGAAATAGGCCAGCAGCGGGCTGGCTCCATCTGAAGCTGTCAATCCGCCATTGTGGAGTTTCCATGTGGAAATTTGTCATTGCTCAGCTCGGACTAGGGATTACTCAAGGATATCTTTTTGCATGAAGGGAAACTTCCAGAACTAGAAGCCTCCATATGAAAGGCAAGGAGTCGGGTGTGAAAGCAGTGGAAGACTTGTCGCAGGAGCCAGGGGAGGAACTATTTCACATGCTTACTGATTTCTAGGCCCCCTTGCTTTGGGGAGGCCATAGGAAGGATTGAAATGGAAAGGCCCCAGGTCTGCCCCAACAAGTTAGTGGCCTATGGTTTGGCTCTCAAGAAGACAGCATCAGTTCTTTCTGCTAATTTTCTATGTCTTTTAAGTTCCTGTGTTTTACCTCTACATTTTGCTTCCTTTGTTGCCTTAAACCTGCTTTCCAAAGACCAAGTCAGTGGGAGAAAGGATATGGGGTTTGGCAAAGGAAGGGAGCGGATAACATACCTCCTGTATTTGTAGAAAGGACTGTACCTTGTTATGGGCTGTAATATTTTCACATTTTACATTGTTGCAGTGGTTCAGAGCATGGGCTTTAGGTAATTTCTACTCATACTTGCACATAAGTCAGCCTGTTGTGTTATATATACTGCAGCATTGTTATAAGTTATGGAAATTAAAACATTGTGGTGCATGATTTCCCTGAAAAATATTTCACAGTCTTTATTCAAATTTGGCTCTATCCACAAATAAATATTGTTATCTCTGTGACATTTCAGATGTTGATTTTCATACCCTTTATTTCTAGAATACTTTTATTTTTTAATGAATGTTTTTCACAGCATACCAAGAAAGAAAGCAATGACAGATACTACCACCTGTGTCTGATTAAGGAAATTGAGTCATGGTGAAATTTTGACTTACCTAAACTATCATAGTTGCCTAGTTAGTGGCTACCCAGATCTTTAAACCATAGTACCTGATTTCTCTAGGCCTCATCCTTTTCTCCTGTCTGAATTGCTTGCTGTGAGTCAAATAAGTTAGCTCTTCCCAGGGGAAGGTCTTAGCTTAGAACTGGGCACTAATTTGAAAAAATCCAGGTTTCTTTTTTTAGAAGTTTTTTTGGGGTGGAGACAGGGAATCACCTGTGTTCTGTCTTGTAAAAAAAAAAAAAGCTATAAGAAAGAAGACAGATAGTTTGCTCGAGATATAAAGAGAGGCCAACAGCAGTAACAACATAATAAGCAAATGACTTTGATGAGAAACTAAGAGCATAAAAAGAGCCAGAAATATCTGACCCCCTTCCCACCCCCCACCCCCGCAAAAAAAACATAAATAAAAAACCAAACCAGCCGGCAGGATTATTTCATACTAGGACATTAAACTTATAAAGGAAAGCATTTTAAGCAGTTCCTTCCAACTTATCCCTCCCCTCAGTAACGAAAGAGATCCGTCATGTTAGGAATAACACGAGGGAACGAGTTCAGGCCCTGCCAGCGGAGGGCAGGCCAGGATCTCTTTAATTGAGAGCCTTCACATTCAAACTGTCATCAGGTCCTGTCACTCTCTTTCTTCATAGTCTCTCAAGTGCATTCCCACAGCTGCTATTCTACTCTGGGTGCTCTGTGGAAAATTCTGTTCTGAGTTCCTAGAGATGGAACTTCCCCTCTGCTGAAGCCAGCCCCCCTCCCTCTCTTCTCTTTACTTTCTACCGCTCCCTCCAGGTGCTTTCACAGACGTGGCGTCCTTTGCAAATACAACTGCACTGTGAAGTAAGTACGATTCCCTTGTTACATGGGAGGAGAGCTGAGAGGTTAAAATGACTTGCCCCAGGTCATAGCTATTAAGTGGAGGATTTAGAATTTGAAAGCAGGTCATCTTATTCCCAGTCCTGTGCTCTTCTCACCTTGCCGTAGCTGTCTCTTCCATCTTAAGTGCAGTGATCGTTTGCAGAGGAACAGATGTTTGAGGGCATCTTGGAAGCTTTATAAGACCGTGATCAGTAATTTTGAGTTGTCCTGGCCAGGGTACAGTATCCCCTTCTGCTGTTCACCAGCTGTAATTCTGGGTTACATTTCTGGCGAACTTTCAAGAGGCCTGCAAGTCAACTGCTGTAGGGTTATTGAGCACCTGTTCCGTGCGAGGTATTGTGCTAGTCACTGGGGGACAGAACAAGGCGAACAACTCTGTTTTCACAGATCTTACACCCCTTCTCCTCTGGTCACCTCTTCATGGAGAGCCAGCAATGTTTATAGATCCCTATAAATGTCAGGAAGTATGTCATGTTAACCTGAGTGCACATATCAGAGAGGCGAGTACAGAGATAGAGGGACAGGATGCTGCTCCCTAGTGCAGCTACTGCCAGTGTAATAGGAATCTGAGATCACAGATGGGTTGCAAAGGACCTCCTCCCCCCTCATCAGGCTGGAACCCCTACACTCAGCTCTAGGGCAGGGTTTAGGGGATCTTGTATCTGAAGGAGGCTGTGTTTTTCTTGACCCAGCCCAGATGATGATTGTGCTTCCTACTTTTGCACTTGTAAATAGGGGATGAAGTTGGCAAAGGCTGGAATAGCACTTCCTCTGCAACCCAATTTTTAAAAAAGCCCTAAATACTTAAATGTTTTACTGGTTAGTAATCTGAAACGTACAGTCATAGGAAATGTTTTTTTCTCTTTTGGATTTTCTCTGTTGCTTTTATATCCCAGTGATTGGTCATCCCATTTTCAGGTAGAAGTGAGCTTGCAAACACAACTCATACCATTAGGATTAGTTCTTTTCAGTGTCTCCTTGGAATAGAAGGACTATAGAGCCTGAAAGAACACTATCTCCACCATCGTTTTGTTGAAGAAACTGAGGCTCAGGGAGAAGTTGTGTGACTCTTTCTGGGCCTAGACCTAGGGCCTCCTGGACCCCAGAGCAGATAAGAGAGGAGGGAATTACTGAGCTTTTTTTCTGTGCAGTTTTATCATCCTTCTGGTCATACGCTCTCACAAAGGTGATAGATTGACGGTCAGCTTCAGTTTTGGGTGGCAGAGTTTGTTTTCATTTTTGGAAGTCTACTTTCAAAGATTTTAAATTGGAGATACGAGTGTGACTGCAACAGGGTTTGCTAGCCAAATGCTGTTAAAAACCGGAGCCTCTGTTTCACTCTTCTAAAATACTACTTCAAAAAAAAGCAAAGGTCATAAGCAAGTTGACGAGTTTATTGCCTTAAAAAGAAAAGGAAAAAAAAAATTAAAAGCCTTGAAATTTCCTATCACAACTGAAGTCAACGCATTAGACTTTTTCATTTTTGTTCCAGTTTTCTCCTGGCAAGTAGAAGAATTTAATAAGAAAGGAACCAATGGTTCCAAAACAAATAGGGTGTAAGTCCAAGACATCTAAAGCTTGTGTGGAATCCCTCTGGCATTTATCCCACTGGGCCCCGGGGAAGGGAGGAGACAGAAGTCCATATCCCTCTTCTAGTCAGAGTTGGTTCAATTGAAGGTGAAACTGTCTGTCAAACTATTTTTAGCATGTTTATAGCATGATGGAAAAAACAAAAGACCATAGGTTTTAAAGCCTGGCTTTTATTCACAGATGATAAAGACTGTTTTGTTTTGCTTTAAAGGAGAGACTCCTTAACATACTCTATAGTAATTGACATGAATTTAAACCATGGCATTTTGGCCAATTGATGATTTTTACCATATTCATTATTAACAATTAGTGTTTGATGTTGAAAAATCAATAAAATATCAGTCTTTAGGATGAAGATGCCACTTATTTTTAGATGGGCGTAGAGGGGCTTCAAGATACTGTCTTAGAATGTAAAATGTTCTTTGTTTCAAATGCTTAGAAGATTGGGTTTCATTGGCGTTTCCAAGGAATTGCAACCAGGTATGATATGATTAATGGAGCTTCCAGTATAATTCTGTAAACTTTTGTTTAATTTATGGTTTATATGTTACCATTTACCCTAACATTATTCCTCCATGACTCTTGAATTAAGGTGCCATTCCTTTTTTGTCTTAAGTATATAAATTCTTTGACTTTTTTTAGTGGTAGTATTTCACAAGTGACTGCTGTAACTTATATTTGCATAATATAATAAAGAAGGAACGTGTGGTCAGGCATGCTGAAGTGTATGTGGAACCTTTGCTAGATGACATATATGACTCTGGGATATATTCATCAAAGTAAAGTTGCTGTCTCAGGGACTCTGTTTCAAAGTGTTTCTCTGATTTGGGTCTTCTCTAGCTTGTTCATAAAACCGGCCCACAGACTTGCATCTTCAGTACTTGTAGAGAAGACGGCACAAAATCAAAAGAGCTTGTACATTGCTTAAACAGTAGTTTTCCCCTGCGTTTTGTTAGCTTTATTTATCATAAGACATTTTATCCAAAAATGTCTTCACCAAATGGAAGCATTAATGTTTGGACAGTCATTTCCTAACTGTTTTGGGATCAAATAAATTTGGAACAATTGGGAAAATTTTTAGGTAGTGTTCTCATATTTGATATTTAGAAAATATGCCTTAGTGAAATGTGTAGTTTGCTCCAGTGTGACAATTTTGTTGCTAAGTGAAATAACACCCTGACTGATATGCTACCTTCAACACTCAAAATATCTATATTTTGGAGGAGGACTCAACTTTGGTGGGTTAATAGCCCTCATGTTTAGAGTATGCCAATTTCCTGGAAAAGGTAGCTAATGTAAATAAAAGCAGTGGAAGTCAAATGTGATTTTTCCTTGAAACCAGTGAGAAATTGGGGGCTTCCATTCCTGACCCAGGGACTTTGGGCCAGTCCCAATGAGCCAAGCACCATTTCCAGTCAGCTGTAAATGAGATATTTCTGATGCTGTTGGATTGTCTTTAATATATGCGTGATTTATTTCAACACTGTATCAATAATAGCAAATTGTATGAAACTGTTTAATATATGTTAACACACTTTTACATATTTCTTACCTGAAGGTGATTTGTGCCTTATTTTTAATGCAACAGATCAGAATTTGAAAATTATATCATCAAGTGAATAAAGTGCAGGATGGCTTCTAGGAGGGGGAGATTTGATGGTTATCTTTGAGAAGATTTGTTAAGACTTAGGGGTATGTAATGTGCCTTTCTTAGATAAGTTAGTTATTGAGGGATATCTGTATAGCTGCCCTCTTTCACATTATAAAAATTTACTGTAGAAAGCATAGCCATTAACAATCAAGTGGTCGGCATTTCTGCTGTGTTTGAATTTCTCCTTTCTAGACTGCCTTCTCATCAGCACAAGTAACTTCACCTTGAGCCTTAAGGTTGTATAAATCATACCGACCTTTAAAATGCAGGAATCAAATCTTAAGGCAAAGGATTTTTCATTCTTTCTTTTTTTCTCTTGCCATTGTTTCCTAATGTCAAGTGGCCTCAAAACT
This sequence comes from Orcinus orca, assembly GCF_937001465.1. NCBI lineage: Eukaryota > Metazoa > Chordata > Mammalia > Artiodactyla > Delphinidae > Orcinus > Orcinus orca. The sequence continues at coordinate 51,618,065 of NC_064564.1, forward strand.
TCGCCTTGATGAGTGGCTCATAGCCAGTTCATAGAATCAAGCTATTCTAGTTCATCCATGAGCTTTGGATATTGACTTATGACAATAAAGTCCTCCGTTGGTTAGAACACTATTTCTTACACCTATCAACCATTTAAAGATATTAAAGATATTTGACAAGTACTGATGGGATTTGGAATCACAATATTTAGAGCATATTCCTGCAAATGAGTATGTTTATTTAAAGTCGAGAGAACTGCTCTCATTAAATTACAGTCATAGGATACTTCTTTGGTCTGCTTTTTTATCCTCTTTCGTCAAACTGCCCTTAGGGCACTGTCTTCTTGAACTAACAGCTAGATCAGAGAGGGAGCTGTATATAGGATGAAATCAAATCAGGGTGGGATAGAAGCTAAGATGTGTAAGATGCTCAAGGTCTCTGCTGATTGAGACAGAGGCTTTTGTGTGCAGATTGAGGCTTGCAGTATATGAGTGAGTGGATTCACGTACAGGAGCAGACTGACAACGTAGGGTTAGTTCATTTATCAGCAATAACTTGAAAGTAATTGACTGAGTGTAGGGAATATTAATTGTGGGCCAGCTAGTCATTGAATATGAAAGTACTCTCAGCTGCATTTGAACATTTACATATCCGCCCAAACCTAATTTTCAAGGTGTTCTAGTTTTCTAAATTTAGCTTGCGTTTGGATTATAACAGATGCAAACTCTTTTACCACTACTCCAAAGCTTCTCTTCCAGTTTACACAACTCATTTACTTAAGTAGGTTATTATAAAAGTTTCTGTGTGGTCTTAAGCTGAAGTTACCGAAGAATCTTTGGTTTCAAATCAGTCCAATAATTAGAGTTATGGAAATGATGTCAGGATCCTCAGAATGATATATTGCAAGTTTAGGAGCCAAGAGACAGAAAAAGATACTCCCAGCCGACACTCACAAATCAGAAGCAGCTGCAGCAAGGTCAGGGTCCCTGTGTGTTAAGGGGCTGGTTATTTTATCAGTTAAGGGAGTCGACTTTATTCCATGTCTCTAGGCATTTAACACTTCTATTGGGCATCATCTCTAGCCTTCTAGGAACAGACGTCAAGCAAGAGTGTGGTACAATAAATTCTACTGGTGCAATGACTAGAAAGTACAGTAATAATTTGCAAGTTGCACAATAATTATTTATGTATTGTGCTTCGTTGTTGTACATGGGCCAGGCTTTGAGTCCATTACTGTTAAACAGCCTGCAGCTACTTTGCTCTTTGAGTTTATTAGCACAGTTGGGTTTTTTTCTTGTCTTTTGCTTTTTTTTTTTTTTAATAGGATTATGGTTTTCATAGCAGTGACATTATGGGATTACTTTGTTCTTGACATTTCTTATGGGAAAAGTTTGCTTATTATCTGGTGGATTAAGCTTGAATATTGGACCTAGTCCTATTCCTACCCAACAAATGAAAAGCAACTGTTGTTTAGCCTCTGATGTTTAGAAAGTTCCTTCTATGACCATGTCTGTGTCTTCCTGGCAGGAACTGCTTGAGCCAGTAAACAGACATACCTTTTGTGTTTTTATCACATTAAGAATCATTAAAAAAAAAAAAGAATCATAAGCGTACTCTTGAGCATTTCGTTTTGTTGTTCATTCATTTTCTTTCTTTCTCTTTTTTTTAAACAAATTACAGTGGAAGAAATTGACTGTTTTAACAGTTTTTCTATTATTAAATAGCATTAGGAAAGGACATTTAGGGGATGATTGTACACAATCCTTTGGTCCTTTCAAAAATAGTCCTGTGTTAGAAAGTGATGTAGTTTATGAGGAAGGAAGTAACTTCACCCAGTTGGCGGAGGAAAAAACAGCCACGTAACTAAAGCAATGAGAAAAAGTGATTCACAGAAAGAGACTTTCTGCTCTGACACGGTTGAGTGTGTGAGAGAATGTCGAGGGGAGTGTTTCTCACACTTGCACAGGCATCAGAATCACCTGAAAGGCTTGGGCAGCAGATTGCCGGAGACATCCCCAGAGTTTCAGGTGCAAGAGGTCCGGGGTAGGGACTGCGAATTGGCATATGTTGCATGATTTCCTCAGGGGATGCTGATACTGCTGATCCAGAGACCACTGCTGTAGTGTAATTAAACTAATGGAGTCTCAGCTAAGAAATTTTTTAAAGTCTAGTGCTGGTAACCCCACAGAAAATCGAAAGAATGGCAGTTGAAGTTTGTTCTGGAGGGTGGCTAACTGACTTGGTTGACTAGGAGAGGATTGAATTGTAATTAAGTGGCTGAACTAATATGATTAAGGAAATCATATGGTTTAGAACTTTAATATATTTCTAAATTTGGTTTACTTGGCATTGTACTTTAGCTTATAACTTATGTACTTATGAAAAGCTGTTTTTTTGTTTTTTGTGTGTTTTTTGGTTAAGAGCTGTTGCATTAAAACATGCATATGCTTACAATATATGGTTAGTTTCAAAGCATCCTGAAGTTTGTTCTACCCGGAATGTTCAACTATTGCTACTAGACACTTGGCACTTCCATTCATTTAATACTGCAACCTGGGGATGGGGAGGGGGGAGTTAATTGAAATTCTTAATTTGGATCAAAAGTGTCGGATAGAAAATGCCTAGCTTATGATTTCTTTAAGGATAAATTCTCATTTTTTCATGCTTGCATTTTTAGTCATGGTATGTAATGTGTGCAGTGTTTATGAAAGGAATGAATGAATGGCCAGCAGCACACTTGTTGGAAATAATTAGACCATGGTGGTAATGGGAACCATCCCAGATTAACTCACCCAGGAAATCTATTGATGATTTGAAAAATTTGCATATTAGCTGATTAATATAGTTTATCTTATCTCAACAAATTTAAGGCAAACTGAAAATCCTAATAGAGTTAAATGATATCTGAGGTTTTAATATCAAAACAAATCTCAAGAAACATTTATTTTGACAGCCACACTATCTAAATGAAAGTAGGGTTAAAGCCATGGAGAGATAACAAAAGCATTTCAAAAGATATGAAGTCCAAGTAAGCTATATTGGTAAAAGAATTCAAACACTTCCAAATTGGGGCTTCCCTGGTGGCGCAGTGGTTGAGAGTCCGCCTGCCGATGCAGGGGACGCGGGTTTGTGCCCTGGTCCGGGAAGATCCCCCATGCTGCGGAGCGGCTAGGCCCGTGAGCCATGGCCGCTGAGCCTGCGTGTCCCGCAACGGGAGAGGCCACAACAGTGAGAGGCCCGCATACCGCAAAAAAAAACTTCCAAATTTATACCCTTCATATCATTAATCATTAACTAAACTTCCAAATTAAACATAAAATTAATTAAGAAACTTCCAAATTTATATCATTCATTTTAATAATCTAGCAGAATCATGTTATCCTAATCTGTTTAAAAAAATTTTGTGTTAAGGTCTTTATCTTCCCTGCTACATTGTTGGCAGGGGCATAATATCCACATCCTACTAGAGTCCTAGACCCATCCATGAAATGGTGGGAGATATTCGTAAGGGCAGAGGCTGTGTTTTAATATCTCTAACACCGAACTCTTGGTTTGTCAGAAATTTTGTCTAAATGACACCTTTCCTTTGTCCCTACTTAGTGAAAATATGCTTAACTGTTGGCAAAATAGTCATGTGTTAAGACTAACGTTCCGTAGGAATTTAGCATTTATAAAATGACTTTCTCATAACTGCTTATATATTACATTGGGTCTACACAGGGGTGCCTTTTAAAATTTTATGGACAGAAGAATCTGAGGTAGAAAGAAGTTAAGTAACTTGCCTAAAGTTAGTTACTCCAGCTAGGAAATGTCAGAGCCAGGCAGAGAACACAGATTTGCTAGTCTAAATTAGGTTTCTTTATAAAATTCAACTACTAATGTATCGTGTTTTTTTCATAGGAGAAGGTGTATGGTGGAAGTACACACAGGTGGGAAACCTTAATCTCACTTTTTCTTACTTTCCTAATGTTTTGAATTCCAGAAACCTTGTTCTTCTCCAAATTCATTGAGCATCACATTGTTTTAAACATTTTTCTTTTATAATACAAGTAAGAATTTTTGTTTCTTTGTAGAAAAATGAGAAGCTACAAATAAGCAAAAAGGAGAAAATACTTTTCATCCAAGCATCCAGCACAGAGTGCTGGGCATAGAAGCCATTAATAAATATCTATTGATTGAATGCCAGGAATTAGCTCCCTGACCTCTGGGTAAATTGCTTAAGTTGTCATATTCCATCTGTAAAAAGGGGTGGCTGGCAGGGCTCTTGCACTACTTATTTCCTTACGTTATGGATTTATTTGACATCAGTGATCTTTCAGGGACTTGGTGAAAGGTGTTAAATAAATCATACCTTTATTATTATCTCTGAGGAGGAAATTATTTGAAATTTGCTGTTTTTAAATATCTTACTGCTCTTTGTCATAAGTAGGAAAGAAAATGACTTATTTGCAGTGTATGATATGCTTATTTGGGTGGGAGTATGTAGGAGAACAAATGCATTTATTTATAAATAAATCATCATTATAAAATATTAAAAACTTCTTCCTGTGATATTTCAAGTTCTGTTGTTTAGTTTCGACCCTCCCTGAGCCCACACTGCAGTCAGATGGATTTAGAGTTTATCTACCAGCATTTCTTCATGAAAATAGAATAACAAGGAAAAGAAATTGAGAGTAGGGAAAGCTTATTTGATTTCTTGCTATTCTTTCTGGTTGATTGTATTTAGTCCATGGGTGTCATAGGGCTATGTGTATATTAATTCATATGATTTACTTAGTTTATTAGGTGATATCAGTGACATAGTCAAAAAATGTGGCTATTTGGAAGAGAAATGAAGTTAGATAGTGGGTTTTCAAAATAGGATATGACAGTACATGAAGAGAATGATTTTTTAAAAACACAAATGTACCTGTTGTCCCATGATAAATTTCAGTAAACTAGGCTTTTCTCCAGGTGGGATTATAATGGCTCCAAAATATTCACTAGCATGATAAGCAGATTTTCTTTTTCCTATTGTTTTAGCACTGTTTTATACTTCCCAAATTTTCTTATAGCTGAGCTTGTATTTCCATTCTATAGGTGGTGTGTGTACATAGAGAGAAATATGTTCATCCATTTAGTTAAATCTCCTGTTAAAACTGGTTGGGACTAGTGGTGGGACAATAAAGTCAACAAACAAAAAAATACCCTGGAAACATAAATTCCTGCCTTATTCTTTATAAATTTTTTCTTTTTATATAAATGAATTGGGTTATAATAGAGTTCTACAAAAAATTAATTGAAAGGCTCTTAGCAAAATTCATATTTCTATTAATATCTGATACATAATAAATCTAGAATAAATTTTTAAAGTATGATATGACAGTAGGATCTTAAAGTGAATTTTTCACTTAAGGTCCAATAGTTTCATAATAGAAGTGGTTCCCTCTAAAGGTTATTTTGGGACTTAGTTCACCTTCATTCAGTTTTATAATGTATCTTCTGGAATCGACTCAGTGAAAATTATTACAGTCACACTTTAAGAGGAGTAATTTTTCTTCTGATTTACACTGAATGAGTGAACATTAGCTAGCTCTTCAAGTTAGGGTCTTAATTATTCTCTTGTTTGACCTTTGCCTATAACATTTGGTTTGAGTTGTGTTCTTCTCTTTGACTTTAAGATTCAGCCACTGGCAGGAGCCTTATTTAATCTTTCTATTGAGCTGTTTCATCTCCTTGAATAGGACATAAACCTATTCATCAACCTATCTTTCATATGGGCATGCTGTTCTGGAATACTATTAAGATTGAGTGCATTGTGGCAGGGTGCATTCTATTTAAAAAGCAATGTAATATGTTTCAGTGTGATTAAGAACAAGGGTTTTACAAGTGCAGTATATAGTAAAATCATAACACTCAAGGGTTTTTTACATAATGTGCTATGCCTAATGTGCAAACGGTTGGTTTAATTTTTTACTTTAGCTTTTTCAAAGCATGGTGTTTCTCATAAATGCTGCCAGTATGTTCTGATGTTTCATTCCTTAATACTTGAGCTGATATGGTACTATCACTAAATTATATCAAGTTCCCGAGGAATCAAATTTCTAGTTTGATTTATACAGGTAAAACAGGGTCTCACTCAGTAGATTTAATCTGACTTCATAATCAGAATGGAAACAAGAAAATGAAAATCTAATTTATAGAATTTTGTGTGTGTGTGTGGGCAGCCTCTATTAAAGAAATTCAGTATTTATTTATTTACTGGTCTAATAAAAATTAAATTCTCTTCTAAAAAGCACTTACCATGAAACATTTTTAAAAATTCAAGTGTGATTCTGAATCTTTGTTTTGTTTCTGTTCTTTTGTTTTGTCCCAATTTCCTGACTGTGTTATAGCAGATGTGGTATTTTAGCTGAGAGTTGTTTTATGCTTAAATGAAGATCCTAAAAAACAAAATGCATTTGCCTTCAAGTTAGAAGCGGCACGTATGACTTGTCTTTGGAATAACAGAATTGTAGATCTAGAAGCTGCCTCTGGGGTGAGTGGTGAAAGGGACTCTCCAAAGGTCAGATGGCAAATTTGTGGTAGAAACAGAGCCAGGACCACGTCTCTTGATTCCTTGCTAATTTATCTGTTACTACCCCACAGGACTCAAATTCAGATTGCATTTCTATTTTCTGTTGGTTTGTTTTATTGCAGTATTTCCGTTACTGCTTTATAATACATAACCTTGGAAACTTTATTTACAGCTTTTTCATAACATGTGCTAGTTTGGGCTTCATGAGTTTGAAGGTGGGCTGACTTTGTGAACCGCCGGCTAGTACTTTTAGTGGTGGGTTGAGCCAAAAGAATTCCAAAGTGAAGAATATTTTCCTTTTTCATATATCCCTGTCAAGAATCCCTAGGGCCAAAAATAAAACCAGATAGAAGAATGCTTAATTGAACTGAGGGTAAGTATGTAAATTTAAATCTGTTCTTTGGACAGATTTGGGGGAAAGTTCACAAGAAGTTCTCTAATGTTTATGGTTTGTGTTTGACTACTGTTAGATTAGTAGATGATTTCTAGTGTCCAGAAAGTGTTCTCAAGCTTTATAGGGATTATCTCATTTATGCCTTTAGCATGGTGGATGAACTCTTAAAGCTTCATGAATGGTATGATATAGGTAATAGCATTAGCTCCATTTTATAACTGAGAGAATAGGATGTATTATGCTAGTGTCCAAGGTGGGATTTGAACCAAGGGGTTCTCAAAACCCCTGGCTCTCGACCTCTAAGCTCTTCTGCTTCCACATTACACACAATTTCCTGTCAGAAAATGACGCCTACCACTAAACTGAAGTTTTCAAGGGGCTTTGCTTTAAGTTAGCAAACATTTTTACACTTCCTACGGTAAACCTGAGAATTCCATGTACTTGAGAATTCTCACACTTATATTTGGGATACAGTAGTAATTTCTGGGATCATCTTAACTTGCAGCCTCTTTTTCCTCCTCTTTCTTCATATTCAGTCTTAATTTCTACACTTCCCGTTTTTCTTGCCTTATTTGGAGCAATAGTCAGTGTGCCTTGGGCATTATTTGGATACCTTCATTTCTATTCTTAAAAGAGTAAGTGATTCTCTGTTATTCCCAAATAAGATTAAAGCTGCTAGCTAGCCCTTGGCTCCTAAATTCTTTACCAATGTCCTGTTTCTTTACCTTCCTCTTAGAAAACTTGTTTCCTTGGTATTGTATCTCAAGATTGAAAAGAACCACGAAGAAATACTTACCTCAGTTACCCATCCAGTGGAATGTTTCTCCCATACTCCTGCTTGGACTATAATCTTTTCCTAGAATCATTACTACTCATTAAAAATGTCTTCCTCCTTTTGACAATATCATACCTGCTTTCTTTTTTTTCTTTTGGCTGCACCTCGCAGCTCGCAGGATCTTAGTTACCCGACCAGGGATTGAACCTGGGCCACGGCAGTGGAAGAGCGGAGTCCTAACCACTGGACCGCCAGGGAACTCCCCAGACCTGCTTTCTTTAACCACACAACAATGAAACCCAATGACTGACTCTCTCTTTGCTTCTCCCTGGTTTGTTCCCTAAGCTTTTCAGTTTGTGAGTTCCCACCTATAATATTGACTATTAATGGTTTTTGTGTTTGTCCTGATTTCTCTTTCTTTTATATTTGTACTATTTCCCCCTATTAAATAACTCCTGGAATTCAGAGGCCATGAGAGGTACCATGCAATTAGCACTGCATTTGGTAATCGGAAGGTATTTTGTAACATTTGACCCCATAAGAAGAGTAGCAGCTGGTTTTCTCTTGCTCCCTGTCTCTGTTTAGCTCAAAGACATACCAGAGGGCTTCCCTGGTGGCGCAGTGGTTGAGAGTCTGCCTGCTGATGCAGGGGACACGGGTTCGTGACCCGATCCGGGAGGATCCCACATGCCGCGGAGCGGCTGGGCCCGTGAGCCATGGCCGCTGAGCCTGTGCGTCTGGAGCCTGTGCTCCGCAACGGGAGAGGACACAACAGTGAGAGGCCCATACTGCAAAAAACAAACAAACAAACAAAAAGACATACCAGAACTGCAAATCTCAGTGAGAAATCAGTGTAGCTCACTTTTATAGTCAGGGCAGACAGAAGACAGTAGATCACTTCTGTGTTCAACAGGAGCAAGCAAAAAATCATACTCTGTGAAAGTAGATTTACTTTAATGATATAGTTAAATTTTTATAGTACTTTTGAGCAGTGGTGTCAGACTTTATTTTAGCAGTGGCTTACTTTTTTTTTCACATAATCTGAAGGGACCCTAATCCTGTATCTAAAACTCAGGATTGGTCCTTAGGCTATTTACAGTTTCATTGTTTGGGGCAAGCACCCTATTGCTTTTGTAAAAGCAATACACACTGCTGGGATGTAGGGTTTTCTGGAACACAGTCTGAAAACCCTTGCTTTAGGAGAGTGGAGAGACAGAATTTTCCTTGCTTTATTTGGGAAGATTGAAAGATTGTCAGACTGAACAGGAACCACATTCTTGTATGCACTGTGTCTAAACAGTTGCCATCATATCAGTATCACCCTCATTCTGTCTTCATTTGGAATATCTAATGGAGCTTAAATCAATTAGGATACTTAGGATAGGCTATCTCTGTGCCAAAATGCCAAACAGAAAAAACGAAGTAGAGTCCACAAGATGTTGAAAAGGAATCTTGTTTTTAGCTCTTTCTCTAAAGTTAGAACAGTTTTGATCCCTTCCCTGGAAGCATTTTTTTTTTTCTCCCCCTACTGAAAAGGGAATAAAGCAAAAATTGAGAAGAGAAAAATTGGATCATTGATCTTTTTTGCATGATTATCTTTTGGTGTTTCTGTGAAGTTAGTTTGAGGTGATCTTTTAGGCTATTGTATTTTTTTTTTCAAATTCAGTAGAAAATGAGTCTTAACTTTAATTGATTATATTTACTTATTTTATAACACATTGCCACTTCTGTCACCCTAATGCAGTTGATAGCTGTCTTGTGTGTAACACCAATTCGTAATCCTCTGCATTGAATACTTAAAGGGTGAGTATTAAAAATTGCATGCTATACAAGAAGAGATGGGTGTACCACATTTAAAAGTGGCTCTTACACATTGTGCACTTATTAAAAGAAAAAACTTAAGCTGAAAAATATCCCTTTAATATGAATGTGTTTGAGGAAATCGTAACCTCTGTATTCTAATATTTTGAGTGTCATCACTTTTGTATCCTTCCTTTCCTTCTTGATCCAGGTAGCTTTTTCCCTTGCAACACTGCTTCCCTCCCCTTGAGTAGGTAGCTTTACAGTTGTGATCTTTCCTTTTCTCAAATTGCACTTAAAATCCACTTCTTTTTTTGGGGTTGACCTTCCTTAGTCCAGATGCTTCCTTCCGTACTGTGTTTAGGAACTCTATTTCAAGGGACATACTTAAAAAAAAAAATCTCTTACTTAAGATTAGGTTATACAATTCCCAATAATTATATCTACCTAAAAAACCTTCATGATGAAGAATCATAACGAAGGTTTTGTAAGTAGATGCAAAGTGTTTTCTTGGGAGTTCGTAGCATTGGGAGAATTTAAGATTTGAGAAATGAGATTGTGAGGTCATAAGAGCCAAACCTATGTGAGTGTTAAATGGTGAATTCAGGATGGGAGAAAATGTTCAGGAAGGAGGAAGTAGCCTTCACTTCAGCTAGAGAGGAAAATCCAGGTAAGGGGCTAAACAGCCCTGGAGGCAGGTATAAAGGCAGGCTTTCTTTAGGTTGTTTACACATCTGTCTCTGTAAGCAACATAAATAGCGCTTTTTTCCTGCCTGGCCAACACATACCCTGCTCTTTTTTTATTTTGAGGTCTCAGCTTAAATGTTACCTTCTCAGGGAGGGTGTATTCATCTAAAGTAAAGAGGAACTCTCCCATTTCCCTCATGTCAGCCTGCTGTATTTTCATTGTAGCACTTAATACTTTCTCGATATTTTCTTGTACGTGTATTCTTTCTTCTCTCCTCCTCACCCTCCCTGCCTCCTAACAGTGGACATAAGGTTAATAAGTGCAGGGGCCATGTCAGCTGTGTTTATCGCTCTATCTCATGTCCCTAGAATAGAACCTGCACTTAGAGGACAGTGTCTTTGGCTAGACTGTCATCTGCTTGAGAGCAAGATTCCACCTTATCTTTGTAGCCCTATGATTATATAGTGCCTGTTAAATTGAATTAATTAGGGTAATATTATTGAGAAGATAGGATAATTTTATAAATGAAGACATTATATTCCCTTTTTCCCTCTAAATAAAAAGCAGTATCAGTCTTAGTGATATGATAGCAGGGCCAAGTGTAAAACCTGGGATAAAACTGGGTAAAACTTTGATGCCAGAGGACTGTCCCAAGGGTTGTTGACTTCTGCTATTCCAGAAATCATGAGGGGATTATTTTAGGAAGTGAGATTCTTCAATGGCTCTTTATATATTTGATTAAATAATGAAAAGCAATATTAGTTTCAGATGTACAATATAGTGATTCAGAACTTTTATAGATTATACTCCATTTAAAGTTATTATAAAACATTGGCTATATTCCCTGTGCTATACAATATCTCCTTATAGCTTCTATGCATACATTTATTTTATACATAGCAGTTTGTACCTCTTAATCCCATACCCTTATCAAGCCCCTTCCCCCTTTTCTCTCCCCACTGGTAACCACAAGTTTGTTCTCTGTATCTGTGAGTCTGTTTCTGTTTTGTTATATTCATTCGTTTTCTTTTTTAGATTCCACGTATAGGTGATAAATATTTGTCTTTCTCTGTCTGACTTATTTCAACAAACATAATACCCTCCAGGTCCATCCATGTTGCTGCAAATGGCAAAGTTTTATTCTTTTTTATGGCTAAGTAGTATTCCAGTGTATATATATGCCACATCTTCTTTATCCATTCATCTGTTGATGGACACTTAGGCTGCTTCCATATCTTGGCTATTGTAAATAATGCTGCTCTGAACATTGGTGTGCATGTATCTTTTCCAATTAGTGGTTTTGTTTTCTTTGGATATATACCTAGGGTTGGAATTGCTGGATCATATGGTAGTTCTATTTTTAGTTTCTTGAGGAACCTGCATACTGTTTTCCACAGTGGCTGCACCAGTTTACATTCCCACCAACAGTTCTGATGACCAATTTTTTGGATGTAGTAGTACACACTGAAACGAAGATGCTCCTGCCAAATATTGGGAGGATCTCAGTTATTTCCCTAGAAGACCATTTTCCATGTAGCTAATGTTGCTTTTCCAGATGGACCTTATGAAGTATGGTATTCTGAAAAATATTTTGCCCAAGGTTTAACTTTAAAAGTGGTGGTCTCGGGCTTCCCTGGTGGCGCAGTGGTTGGGAGTCCACCTGCCAATGCAGGGGACACAGGTGTGTGCCCCGGTCCAGGAAGATCCCACATGCCGCGGAGCGGCTGGGCCCGTGAGCCGTGGCCGCTAAGCCTGCACGTCTGGAGCCTACGCTCCGCAACGGGAGAGGCCACAACAGTGAGAGGCCCACGTACCGCAAAAAAAAGTGGTGGTCTCCTTAAGATAGAAATATTAAGATTTTTCAATTTAATAGTTTTCAATAAAAGAATTAGGTCTGTCTCTAGGTTGAACTTTCTCTGAAGATATAGTTTTACTCTTTCTTATCAGATTAGCCCGGATAGGTATTTCCACTAGGCCAATCATTTGAAGCAGTGCTGTATACTGAGTTATACTGAGGGAACTTGGGACAGGTTGGTTGTTGTGCTATGAATTTTAGTGAAAGATGTAAGCTTGAAGACTTATATTTAATATTTCCTAACAATTTGTAATGTTATGTAGTTTTGGGCACTCCCTGTATTTTGTTGACTTATTTGTTATGTGTTCCTTGAAGAAATGATTATGAAGGTGGTCTTATTTTAATATCATGGTTATATTTTCTCCAGATGAAATGTATTGACTTAACCTCAGCTAGACGGGCCAGTGACGCAACTCCTCCGAAAGCTGAAAACGTGCATACGTATAAAAAAAAAAAAAAAAATCCTCTCTTTTTCCCCACTACCTGGAGAGAGAGCCATGGATATTCTGAGTCTATACATAAAGATTGCAAATTACTAACCAATGAAGTCATTTTTATGTATCATCATTAAGATTTTTCAACATAGCCAATTTGGAGTCTTGAACTCTTATTCCAAATCTAGGAGTTTTGTGTAACATTCAAAATTAATGATTCCTCTTTTATATGTTATGCATTTTTACCCTCCCTGAGTTTGGATGTGAATTTCTGAGTGTGTATGGTACGAGTTCTCTATATAAGTGTAACCTTTATCCATATTATCTGTTTTTTTATTCATCATTTTCAGTGTTTCTTCTTATACTGACTGTTCCACTATGCTGTTACTTTCCTGATGCCCTTGCTCATACTTTCTGTTTGCCACCCAGGCATTTCTTGTCAGCTGCCAGGCTTGCTCCATCTCTTCCTTTGAGGTCATACTAAAGTTACGTTTCATTGATTCTACTCAATTTCATAAAGGGTGGGCTGGGTTCAGGGATGAAAAGAGTCCTGAGATACAACCTTAGCCCTTGGAAAGCACACAGTTAATCTAGGGTGAGGATGGGGCTTGATAGTAGCATATATATTAGGATTTGCTAATAAGATCAGTGAGAAAAAAGGTTGAACCCAGAAGAGGGACAGTGCCATTTTTGTTTTGGAGTATTGACAGAAGGCTCTCCAGAGGAGGTCTGTTTGAGTTGGTCCTTAAATGGTGAATCCTGAGGAGGTAGACATGTGTTTTACATCTGCCTAGTTAGCTAACTATATCTAGTTTGTTTCTTTGTAATTTTATGAAAATTATTTAGAAAGTTATCTTGTGTGGCCACAGTTCTTTATTGTATAGGAAACAATTAGATTTTCACAATTGGCATTTGAATTTTTTAAAAAGTCAACAAGGTGAAAACAACTCAACAATACAATTCAAAAATTGCGCGATGTTATCTTTAATCCTTTTTCAGGGAAATGAGGAAGTGACACAAAGGGGGAAAAGCATTTTTTTGTTATTTGGAAATACCTGTTTTGAAATGGGCTGAATAGAAGCAATGGCAGAATCTGTGTGTGTGGGTGGTGTGTGTGTGGTGTATGTGCGTGCATGCGTGAGCTTATAAAAACAAAAATAAAATCCAACCGTTGATTTTTGTTCTTTTCAAAATGTCAGGAGTGTAAAGACTGGGCCATGTTCGGTGGCAGGGTGATGCCCAGACTGCTAGATGTTAGTCTTTGGATTTCCAGACGCACAGAACAGGGGCAGCAAGATGGCCATGTAGTACCCTGCTTCACTTTTCTTAGGGGCTCTGATGTGGTGGAACTGAAGCAGGAAGAGAAGGAGTCCAAAATGCTGAAGCTGGAAGGGACATTGGGCACAAAGCCATGGTAATAACCAGTCTGTATATATAGAGAGTTTGGTGTGGGAGGGCTCTGCACTGTAAATAAAGTAAAAGCAATAATTACCAATGGGCAACTGGGCCATGTCCTTATCAAAAGTATTCAGATGTGTGTAAAGTCTAGTGTCTAAGCAAACAGACTGGAGAGAGGCTCTGGAGAGGAATCTGCCAGCTATTTTCCTAAGGATTTGGGAAAAAACTGTTGCCTAATGATACTTTCTAAAGCTTATTACTTGATGGTCTTGTGGATCTGGAGGAGTTTGTTCTTTTCTTTCTTTTTCTTGTTTTTTGTTTTTGGTGCTAAAAATGAGATATTTTAATAAATTAAGTTTACTTATTGTATATATAACATTATATAAGCACAAATTCATTTATTCATCTAAGGAGCACTTATTTCTTTGTATCAAGCATAGCTATTTTTCAAGCCTTCTTCTCCTAAAGGATTAATATTAAAAATCTCAGGTAATAAGTAAGGATTTGACTTATTCCAGGCTAACCAAATCATGACTTTTTTTTCCTTTTCATGTGTTTTTCTTCTTTTTGTACATTTTCCACTCAACTTAAAAATTAAATAGATTAATGGTCAATGTATATAGTTAACATCATTCTAAATACTATGTATATGGATTTATATTGTGCCTATTATTTTGAAAAGCTATTTTAGGGGGCGGAAAAAAGCCCAGTTACTCATTATTTATGAAAACTTTGGTCTGTTCCTCTCAGGCCTAAATTTTGGGTGTTGTGTGTGGGTAGATCTGCATGGATTTTTGAAAATGTCTTCTAGTTAGAGCTTTGGGGTACATGAGTAGTAATGTGCAGAAGGAGAGGAAAAGGGAAATGTTAGTTATGGCTCTATAGTGTTAGTTTCAAAATGATGTTGGAGATCTCTGGCCCAATTTGTTAACTCAATTTTTTAAAATTTGGTACTATAGAATTAGAATCAGTCCCACATTAGATACTCAGCTTTCAAGAGACTCCTTCTCTGTGGCAACACTTTCTATCACCTCTACCAATTTTTAAAAGATTATTTTGCTTGTAGTGAGTTTGGAGAAGAATTTGACTGGCTAATATCAAATCATTGCTGCTTGTAGAAAGCAACTTCTTTAGCAATGGTAGATCAGTGAAGAGTGGCATGAATCCTTTTTTTTTTTTTTAATTGAAGTATAGTTGATTCACAGTGTTGTGTTAATTTCTGTTGTACAGCAAAGTGATTCAGTTATACATATACATACATTGTTTTTTATATTCTTTTCCATTATGGTTTATCACAGGATACTGAATATAGTTCCCTGTGCTATACAGTAGGACCTGTTGTTTATCCATCCTATATATACTAGTTTGTATCTGCTAACCACAAACTCAAGAGTGGCATGAATCTTTAAGAAATTCAATTCAACAAGTATTTATTGAGCACCTATTATTTGGTGCTCAAATAATAATGGTGGGGTTGCCGACCTCAAGTCGCTCAGTCTAGTGAGGAGTCTGAGAGGTGAATGAACGTTATCAGGCTGCCTGATAAGTGCAACAAGAGAAGCTTGGAAGAGGAACAGAGAGATGTTCTGAGAGAGCCAACATCTCAGAATTTTGGCTGGATTTTGACAGGAATAAGAGTTCCCAGTGATTTCTACTGAATTAATGTGCATAGTTTAAAGAATGAATATGAATCCTCCCATTTTATTGTCACCTAAAAAAATGTGATGGCTTTGTATAGATGGGTATCCCTTCAGTAACTTATGACATTTGGCCTTTTATTACATAGATCTTAATAGATCCTTAAGGTTAGAAACTCATGTTAATGATTCTGATTATAAAACAGTCGAATAAATAAACTACTTCCCCTAATTTGACCTTTTTTCAGATTAGAACTGTAAATTTGTATTTGCATTGCTACTGCTTTTCTGTCGTGTTTATTGTGAATAAAAAGTTTCTATTGTTTGCTTCTAATTGAGAACTCAGGGTACTCAACAGACATTGTTCATTGTTATTTATGAAAATACTGCATTTAAAAATAATTGAGGTATGAGTTGGTAAACAGTTTCTTATAAAACTAGACTTCTTTGGAATAGTAATACATAACAGATCATTTCCTTTAAAGGGTGGGAAAAAAATTTAAGACCTTCAACTATAAGATGTGCTCACTAACAGCTGTTTTCTATAATAGGAGCATTTTGCATGCAGAATAGAGAAAGTGAACTGTACAAAAGGGTGTAGAGAGGAACAGCTATAACTTCTCTGGCATCTACAGCAGCCCACAGAATAAACTTCCTTCGAATGGCATTGGCATGATTAATCCCAAGCAACCTGGACACTGAAACTGCTGTTCTGAAAAGGGGCTCTGCAGCCTGGAAATGTCACGGATGTAATGCTATCTTTCTAGCTGGGGTGGGGTGCTCATGCATTTAGTGTCACCCTGCTCAGTGTTCAGGGTATTTGAATATTCATGATAGGTTGGCAGGTGGTCAGTGGATGCAGGGCTGAAGCCACTCTGAGTCCTTTTGCTTTTTCATTTTTTATTAGAGAAACTTGTAAGGTCAGGTGAGATGCCTCATTCATCATCATTTACTTCTTCTGATGTCAGTTTGGGGAAATTTTCCTAAGGTGGGCTACAGGAGACTGCCAAGTGTTAAAACCCTGTCTTCAGGATACCCCTTTGTAATCATATTTGTATTCATGGAGTGTCTAACCAATTTTTAAGTATATCATCATCCTCCTCTGCATTAAAAATGCCTCAGACTTGTATTTCCCCACATATATAATCTTCTTGAGTCTTGATAGCCATGCTTACAACGTGTAGATGGTGTTCTCTCTTTTAAAGGGAATGGGGGCTTCCCTGGTGGCACAGTGGTTAAGAATCCACCTGCCAGTGCAGGGTGCCCTGGTCCGGGAAGATCCCACATGCCACGGAGCAAGTAAGCCCGTGCTCCACAACTACTGAGCCTGTGCTCTGGAGCCTGTGAGTCACAACTGTTGAGCCCGTATGCCACGACTACTGAGGCCCACACACCTAGAGCCCGTGCTCTGCAACAAGAGAAACCACCTCAATGAGATGCCCGTGCACCGCAATGATGAGTAGCCCCCGCTCGCAGCAACTGGAGAAAGCCCGCGTGCAGCAATGAAGACCCGACGCAGCCAAAACTAAAAAAATATAGATATATAAAGGGAATAGAACTAGAGCTGTCCAGAGAATCCTTAGTCCAGGGCCGTGGAACTGAGTCTTCTAATCCAAATCCAGGGCTCTGTACTTTTCTCCTTTCTATTTTCATCCAAAAGGTTTACATGACAATTGGGTATTTCCAGGTTAGATTTCCTGCCTTACTTCTGCCACTTCTTTATGTGTTCCAGGACCTATCCTGTGTCTTTTACATACATCACCTTGTTTAGTTCTCACATTGTCCAGGCAAGGCACCTGAGGTTCAGAAAATTGGAGTAACTTTCCAGAGGTAGCCTGGCTAGTTCGAAGTGGATTCCGGATTGACACCCAGGCATGCCTGAGCCCTTGACACTCCTTATGTTCCTGAGTAAATGTTTCTGTCCTTATGAATTGGGAGATTGGGATTGACATATATACACTATTGATACTATGTATAAAATAGATAACTAATGAGAACCTACTCTATAGCCCAGGGAACTCTGCTCAATGCTCTGTGGTGACCTAAATGGGAAGGAAATCCAAAAAAGAGGGGATATATGTGTACGTATAGCTGATTCACTTTGCTGGACAGCAGAGACTAACACAACATTGTAAAGCAATTATACTCCAATAAATATTAATTAAAAAAAGTTTCTGTCCTTGGGGAGTGAAAGGGAATTAGCGACGAGGTTCCTGAATATATGATAATAAGGAAGTCTGTTAAGTGTCAAATCAGTGATTCAGACAGTTCTTTGGAAGGGTAAAAGGAGAAGAGAGGATAGTACTCTGTGGTCTGGAAAGGCTTTGTGAAGAAATTGAGATTTGAACTAGCAGAGGATACTAAGAGTAGCATCAAAGTGTGATGGAAGGAAAGAGGACAGAGCATAGGTGGGAAATACTGGGCATGTTTTGGGGGAATTGATGCAATTGAATGAAGCATAGGAGGATTGGTGGGTGACAAAAGGAGGAAGGGTTTAAAAGGCAGACTGGAGCCCTGCTGAAGTGGACTTGGGCTACCAGGTTATGTGCTATGTGGTATATGGCCTTGATGTTCAACATGTACATTTTTAATTCTTTGTGATACTTACCAGCAGAATGCTGTCTTAACTAGAATAGCTCAGTTGGCTTGCAACTGATTTTTTTTTTTTTTCTTTTTGCTGTACGCGGGCCTCTCACTGTTGCGACCTCTCCCGCTGCAGAGCACAGGCTCCGGACGCGCAGGCTCAGCGGCCATGGCTCACGGGCCCAGCCGCTCTGTGGCATGTGGGATCTTCCCGTACCGGGGCACGAACTCATGTCCCCTGCATCGGCAGGCGGACTCTCAACCACTGCGCCACCAGGGAAGCCCTTGCAACTGATTTTGATTTAATGGAAATTTTAGAGGGGTGAAATCATATTTAGCTTCTTAGGGCATCTCTCATTTCCCAAGAGCTTGCCTAAATAGTCTTGTCTAAATAAGTCTTTCTTCATAAGAATACAAAAGCCTTATTGTTTCTTATGTATTCTTATGATGTGAATAGATTTGAAGTGTTTGAATGTATTGCAGTATTTCAGTAAGTATTCCTTTGGGGGGTAATGGGGGATAATGAGTCTTAATGAACACCAGTAACATTGGGAGACACTGGGTTTGGGATTTCTCTAAGGAAGGAGGGTGGTCCTGCCACCTTTTGGTACAGAAATTAGGATATCTCAGAGAACTGAGGGGTTTGGGGTAGTGTGATGTCCATCAAAGACTAGACATAGATAATATGTTTGTTAGGTAACTTATAGTTGTTTTCAAGCTTTCAGTCACAAGGTGCTGTCCTCAGTTTCCCTAAAGTGTTAGGGCAGGGTGATAATCACTAAAGTCCAGTCATTCATGACCATGGTTGACTGTGATGCACTATCCCCCATCAAGATTTGAATAAATAACTTACATATTTGATTTACATAGGAATATTATTATTGTAGATTCTGAACAAGAAGTAAAGAACAAATCAGAGAGTTAGCTGGGGCTTGGCAAAGGGCTGTGAAAAATTGAGAATGATGTAGGTGGTAGGATAGGATTTTTTTTTTTCGTGTTTTTAAAGGAAAGAAGAATGTGTTTTTGCCTGTTAATCTCATCTCACTCTTTTTCTCTTTTTTAATGTTGCAGTGTGCAAAGATCCACCTTACAAAGTAGAAGAATCTGGGTATGCTGGTTTCATTTTGCCAATTGAGGTTTATTTTAAGAACAAGGTATGTAATCTTTACTCATTAATCTTTCAATAGAAGATCCTTCATTAACCAAATGATGTTTAAAATAGTTTTGATTCATAAGCACTTCTATCACTAGATGATTTGAAAATAAAAGTTAAAATTTGTCTTCTAGGAATTTTGGCTATTGTTGTCCTTAATTAAAGAGGAAGTGGCTAGAGAAAGATAATTTCAGTTCTGTGAAGTCAGATTATATGAAATTCATTAAATGTTTCTTTTAAGAGAAGAGTGATTGCCTTTTGAAAAAGAAGATTAATATATGTTTGTACAATAGAAAAGAGAAATTACAGCTTTCCGGTGAAATGATCCTTTTCTCATTTTCATAATTCTAGAATTAGAGACTTACAAAAAATAATGTCTCCTTTACCTTTATCTGATACACACATGTGACACATATATATACAATTATATCAGCAAGTAGATATTATGGATTCTATTGGATTTTAAAAATTTCAGCAGTGCATATATGGCAAAACACACAGACTGTATAATATTGGACACATTGCTCAATCTCTGTGGAGCTCACTATCATTTATAAAATGGGGATAGGATAAGTGTATCTACCTCATAAGGTGGCTAGGAGGATTAGATTAAATAAAGCTATGCAGGATTTTTAGAATAATGCTTCATATGTAAGTAAGCACTTAGTAAATGCTAGCTATAATTTTTAATCACCCTGTTTCTTCCTTTTATTCCAAGGTAATCATAGTTCCTGAAACCTGCCCCAAAGTGAGAGAATTCACATTTTTCTTTTTAAAGGAACTGAGCAATTAGAATGTCGTGTTTTCCAAGCCAGTGCTCCGTAAAGTCTGGTCCTTGGACCAGAAGCATCAGCATCACCCAAGAGCTGGTTGGAAATGAGATTCTCAGGCTCTATCCCAGATCTACTGAATCAGAATCTCTGGGATGGGGCTTAGGAATCTGCATATTTACTGGCCTTCCAGGTGAAGAAACACCACAAAGTATGAGAACCCCTGATAAGCCACTCTTTAGTGATCAGTATCTTCCACTGGAACAGTGTCCCACTGACTTTTTCTTTTTAATTGAAGTATAGTTGATTTACAGTATTGTGTTCCACTGGCTTTTTCAATGTATAGAAGGCCCAGCCTTCAATTCAGTAAAAATCTCTTTGTGATTAAGAGATAATTAACTTTTAAATAAGCTATAATGAAACTATCTTCAAAAGTTGGAATGTGTAGAAAATAGGGATACATTTTACTTTTCATATTTCCTGTTTTTTTCAAGCCAGTCTCCTCATGTGCCACATTCCTGCCCCACGGCCTTCCTACCACATGATATCCCTGTTAATTATTTTTTCTTTATATTTATATTTTGGGTACGTATTTGGTGGTAACCTATTTCTGTGTAGTTAAATAGCTGAGTGCTTACTTTGTCCGTGGCAGTTTGCTGAGCCCTTTACATATGTTGCTTTGTTTAGTAGGTTTATAAGAACTTTTGAGAGGTTATTATTCCTATTCTACAGGAAGGGAAACTGAGTCATGGAAAGATTACATGGCTTGTCCAAGGCCACACACAGTTGGAAAGTGTTAAAACCAGATTCTTGATCTAGATCTTTCTCTCCACTGGCAATTCTCTTGACTTCTGGGTCTTTGAAGCAGTAACTCTTTGCCAGAATAATGATTACCTTCCTCAGTAGTAAAACTACTGAAATGTTCACGTGTTTTTCATCAAATCAGAATTTGTTGAGATGCATTTATGTCTGTTCATATGATATGCTTTCACATTTGATGTATGGATTTGTTTTTTCTCATGTCAAGATTTCCCTTAAGAAATTAGTTTTTAGCTTTCTTTTTTTATTAAAAAAATTGAGATATAACTTACACACCATAAAATTCATCCTTTAAAAATGTACAGCTCTATGGGTTTTAGTGTATTGTGCAACCATCACCACTATTTTGTTCTAGGACATTTTCATCACCCCATAAAGAAACCTTGTACCTATCAGCAATCACTCCTCATTCCTTACTCTCCCAGCCCCTGGGGTTAATCTATTCCCTTTCTCTGTGTAATATCCTATTCTGGCCAATTCTTATCAATGAAATCATACAATATGTGGCCTTTTGTGTCTGGCTTCTTTCATTTAGTAGGTTTTCAAGGTTTATCCATGTTATAGGATGTACCAGTACTTATTCCTTTTTATAACTGAATGCTATTCCGTTGTATAAATAACGCCACATTTTTGCTTATATTTGTATTCATAATTTGATGGACATTTGACTTGTTTCCATCTTTGCCCTATGAATAATGCTGCTACGAACATTCATATACAAGTTTTTGTGTGGACATATGTTTTCAAGTCTCCTGGTTATACACCTAGATGGAGTTCTTGGGTCGTGTGGTAACTCTGTGTTTAATTTAACTTTTTAAAGAACTGCCAAACTGTTTTCCAAAATGACTGTACTATTTTACTTTCCTACCAGCAATGTATGAAGGTACACTGAAGGCTTCAGTTTGGAAATAATGCTGCAATAAAGTATCTTCTCTCCTACTTTGTTTTTAACTTTTCTGGTCACTTTTACAAGCTCTTATTTCTTCAGAGAAATATATTTTCTGAACTGCTCAATTCCCTCCTTTACAGAAATAACTGGAATCTCCTCATCCGCCAGATTTAAAAAGAAAGTAAATGAAGGATGAAGAGGCTGCAAGTAATGTGTGCACATGTGCGCACACACAAATGCAGTCGTCTTGGTACTTTGGGTAGCAATTCTTATGACTGAAAGACATATTATTTATTCACTCTGTGAGGAATTTTTAGTTTCTTAAAATGTGAAAGAAGAAAGATGCACCTGAGATGGAAAACAGTTATTTCTTTGGGGCCATTGTAAAATAGACATTCAGCTGACCACTGTGTAGTAGATACTCTGTTTAGTGTCCAGATTAGCTGATTTTTATTTTTAGATTTTCTTTAAGATTTGATACATAATAATTATTGCTTTTTTCACAGGTGCACAATGAAACATATTTCAGTGTTTGTAATATGAAAAAGTAGTATACACCTAATTGTAGAGATGTGGATCAATTACTGGTGGGTTAATAATACACAAAATGCTATTTAGCAATTAATGTAGCAAGATGGATAAGTCTCAGAAACAAAAATGATGATTATATATTATATGGTTATGATATCACTTATGTATGGTTTTATAAACCACTGAAGCCAAGAATAAATGAGGTGATGGAGACACATATGTAGTACAAGAGCATGAGTTGAAAGGACAGCACAGGAACTAAAGGGCATGGCTTACTGGGGAAGGAGGGATGGAGAAGCTCATACTTACAAAATTTTATTTCTTTAAAGAAAAATGTAAACTAGCATGGTGAAAGTGTTAACATCTCTTTAAACTCAGTGGAAAATGTATGGGTGTAGTATTTTAAATACTTTTCTTTATGTTCTTAATTTTTTAATTAAAATTATTGCTCTGTCATCTCTTTTTAATTTATCTTCTTAGAGTGTCTTAGAAACCAAATTTTTGCTATCTTCCATTCTGGATCTCCATCCTACTGAAATGATCCATGTGTGAAAATTTAATAGGTCTAGGCTGTTGCTCCAGAATGTTCATTTCATTTCTTCTGAGTGTATATCATTTTATTTATCCCTGGAGTTTACTCAACTCTGTCTTGTAGAAAGAACATCCATTATAATAATGGTTTATGAAAAAGTATTATTTCAAGTTTGCATAGGAGATGAGAGAAAGCAGCAAAAAGACCTCCACCTGATGTTGGAAGGGGCCTGTCACTGCATATTCAGTGTATAATATCACCCTGCCCTTGGTCCCATCTCCATCCTTGTATTTTTCTCGCTTACAATAAGCTTGTCTTCAGTTTTGCTCACTTATTTGAGAGGTCAGAGTCAAGAGGGGTGGTGGAGTGTCAGTGCTTCTTATGAGTTCATGTTTGTTTATTCTCTTATTTTGTGTTTGTATTCAACAAAACAGGCCTATCCATGAGAATCTGTGTGTTTCAGAAACTAAACCAACAGGCCCACTGAAACACAATTGACTGTAGCACTTCAGGTTTGAAAGGATCCTGTGCTTCTCTCTTTCATTCTGTCCTCAGAAAAGTACACGAGTGAATGTCAAGGACTGAAGCAGACTGAGAGGGATAATTTGATATTGCCCAAACCAGGTTTCCACCCTCTAGGAAACGTATCAGCTTTATATGGAGAATAAATACATGCTTCCTTGTTTGAACTTTGAAGAAGAATCTTTTCTATGGAGCATAAATTGACCTTATATTGATGTCAGCCCTCTAAGAAAGATATTCAGTTGGTCAGACCACAAATTTATGGTTACTTTTTACTTTCTATTAAAAAAAAACTTCAAAAGAAAATCACACTCAGGATTCATACAAAGATTGTCACTGTCTGTGGTACTTAGCCTTAGTTTTACTGAAAAGTAACTTTTTTTTTTTTGGTTTTAAACTGGTGTGAACTGTAAAGTGTTGTTACTACCTCACTCCTTTTCTGCTGGTAATTATTATATTCATCAATGTATTTTTCTCTTTAAAAAAGTATACTGGAGTATACTCCTAGTAAAAGTGAATGGAATAAAACTTAGGAGTTACTCCTTTCACTTCATTTAATCATTGTTAACGATTTGGTATAGCCTTTCCAGATTTTCCCCCATGCATTTGCATGGATAAAAAGTATGTCTATATAGAGATTGGCGAGGGCATAATATATCATATTTTAATATTTTTTCTGTGACTTGCCTTTAATTCACTTAGCGATATGCCTTTCCAAGACAGTTTTTAAAAATATCTGCATAGTATTCCATGGTAATGATATACTTACATGCAGATCATCCCTGTTTTTTGCTATTATAAACAATGCTACCGTGAACATTTTATTTTACATCTATATCTGTCTCTATATCTTTGCACATATATTTGAATATTTCTGTGGAAGAGATTCTTAGTAGTAGAATTACTGGGTTAAACATTGCATGCATTTAGTATGTTGATAGATATTGCCAGTGTGTTTTCCCAAAGGCTTTACCAATTTACACTCCCAATTGTAAGGTAGAAAATGGCCCTTCTTATTTTTTAAATTAATTCTAAAGTTGTATTGACTATTTTACAATTTGGAGGAAAGGCAGGTAATTAGTAAAAATGGTTGTGATCATTACATTAATAAAGGAATGCTGTAACAGGGATGTCTAATTCAGATGGGGTTGGGAGGGTTAGGAAGACTTTTCAGAGGAGTTCATGCTTCAGCTAGGTCTTGAATGATGAGTTTGCACTAAACAGGTAAAGGATGGAAGTATGCTGGGAGGGAAGGCATTTTAGACAACGGGGAATACGACATGTGAAAAGCAAAATGAATGAGATAATATGAAGCACTGGGGAACAGCAAGTGCTTCAACATTGTGGAAGGACAAGGTAGAGTAAGAGAACAAAAGCAATGCAGGAAAGGTATTAAAAGACTATAATGGTTATTACCAGGAGGTGGGATTTCATCCTGTAGAAAATGATGAGCCGTTAAAGGCTTTTATATCAATGGGAAGATGTAATCTGATTTTTGTGTTAGAAAGATCACTCTCTTGTCATTGTGATAGGTAGAAAGGGGTAAGTTCAAAAACAGGGAGGCGACCAGATGAAGAGTGATGAAGGTCTAAGCTAAGGCAGTAGTTAATCGTGACTAGAGCAAAGGGCATAGATTTGAGAGTTCCTAAGGAGGAATACTAAACAGAACTCAGAGACCATTTGACTGTGATGAGTCAGGGAGAAGGAAGCGTTAGTGATGACTTTTGTGTATTTTATCCTTGGGAAGCAATTAAGATTTCTGTTTGTCATGATATAGAGTATAGGAGAAAGGACACATGAAGATAACTTCAGTTTAAGATAATGCATGAATTTGCTGTTGCTGCCGGTCACCCCAGTGGAGGTGTGGTTAGACTGGAACACAAGCATATGGCAGTCAAGTGGGAACTGGGCTGGAGGTAGAGAGGGGAGTCATTGTCATGAAGGAGGAACTAACTCCCTGTGAATGGGCGATGCCTCCCTGGGGAATTTTGCAAAAAGGTAAATGCATTTAAGAGTCAATGAAGAGGGGCTTCCCTGGTGGCGCAGTGGTTGAGAGTCTGCCTGCCGATGCAGGGAACACTGGTTCATGCCGGTCAGGGAAGATCCCACATGCCGCAGAGCGGCTGGGCCCATGAGCCATGGCCGCTGAGCCTGCGCGTCTGGAGCCTTTGCTCCGCAACGGGAGAGGCCACAACAGTGAGAGGCCCGCGTACCGAAAAAAAAAAAACCAGTCAATGAAGAAAGAAGGGAAGCTTGTGAAGAAAACTAAGGAGGAATGCCAGTAAGTGTGAGGAAAACCGGAAGAGAATGGCACCCTGATTAAGGAGAGAAGGAGCAAGTTTCGTGCCAGATTAGTAATAGAAGTGAGAGGTAGTGAGTACATGAGTGTAGACTGTGATCTGGGGAAGTTTGGATGAAGAGGTGAAAACCATGAATTTGTAGTAGGTAATGTCTGCATTCTGACAGTTGGAGGTGCTAAGACTTTTCTTTTTTTAACATCTTTATTGGAGTATAATTGCTTTACAGTGGTGTGTTAGTTTCTGCTTTATGACAAAGTGAATCAGCTGTATGTATACGTATGTCCCCATATCTCTTCCCTCTTGCGTCTCTCCCACCCTCCCTATGCCACCCCTCTAGGTGGTCACAAAGCACCGAGCTGATCTCCCTGTGCTATGTGGCTGCTTCCCACTAGCTATCTATTTTACATTTGGTAGTAGATATAAGTCCATGCCACTCTCTTACTTCCTCCCAGCTTACCCTTCCCCCTCCCCGTGTCCTCAAGTCCATTCTCTAGTACGTCTGCGTCTTTATTTCCATCCTGCCCCGAGGTTCTTCATGACCTTTTCTTTTTTTTTTAGATTCCATATATATGTGTTAGCATATGGTATTTGTTTTTCTCCTTCTGACTTACTTCACTCTGTATGACAGACTCTAGGTCCATCCACCTCACTAAAAATAACTCAATTTCATTTCTTTTTATGGCTGAGTAATATTCCATTGTATATATGTGCCACATCTTCTTTATCCATTCATCTTTGTCCATCATGTTGATGGACACCTATGTTGCTTCCATGACCTGGCTGTTGTAAATAGAGCTGCAGTGAACATTGTGGTACATGACTCTTTTTGAATTATGGTTTTCTCAGGGTATATGCCCAGTAGTGGGATTGCTGGGTCATATGGTAGTTCTATTTTTAGTTTTTTAAGGAACCTCCATACTGTTCTCCATAGTGGCTGTATCAATTTACATTTCCACCAGCAGTGCAAGAGGGTTCCCTTTTCTCCACACGCTCGGTGCTAAGACGTTTTAGTCAAAAGAACTGGGTTCAGATCACTTTGTTTCATCAGGTGTTAGTAATATAACAAATTCTTTTATAAAAAAGGAAAAACACTGTTTTATTTGACTATGTAATTTTAGAAAATATTGTGTTTTAAAAAACCATAAACACCTCATACATTGCAGGTGGGATTTTAAAATGGTGCAGCCACTCTGGAAAACAGTAAGGCATTTCCTAAAAATGTTCAACACAGAGTTACCTTATGACCCAGAAATTCCACTCCTAGGTGTATAGCCAAGAGAAATGGAAATGTATGTCCATACAAAAACTTGTACACAAGTGTCCATAGCAGCATTATTCACAATAGCCCAAAATGGAAATAACCCACATTTCTATTTATTGACAAATATATAACCAAAACCTGGTATACCCATATAATAGATTATTATTTGGCCATAAAAAGGAACTGACACATACTACAACATAGATGAACCTCAAAACCATCATGCTGAGTATAAGAAGCCAGTCACAAAAGAGCACATATTGTGTATGTATTTTATGTATGTTCATGTATTTATATGAAATGTCGAGAATAGGCAACTCCATAGAAGCAGAAGTAGATTAGTGATGCCAGGGGGTGTGGGATCTGTTGGACCACTAATGAGTTTGAGATATCTTTCTGGAGTAATGAAAATGTCCTGAAATCAGAATGTGGCGATGGTTTTATAACTCTATGAATGTACTAAAAACCACAAAATATTATACTCTAAATGGGTGAATTTTATGGTATGTGAATTACTTCTCAGTAAAGCTATTATTAAAAAAACATAAATAGCTGTTATCAAAAACACATAAAATGGCAAAGCTAATGACAAATGAAAAAAGTAACATTTCACAGAGATGGTTAATATCTATAATACACAGGGAGTTTTTTTATAAAGTAATAAATTCTAAGTGCTTTAATTTCCTCATCTGCCAAACAGAGCTGACAACTGACCCAAAGGAGAGCTATGAGAAGAAAATGAGATAAATGTTAAATACATAATATTGTTATTATTATCCTCAGTATTCATTTCCCCTTGGATGCCTGAGAATCTGTCTGTAGAGAGGTTTAGATGTTTAGCCAGCTAAAGTAATGTCTGGAGAGTAGAACTCGAGTATCATGGAATTATAATCACTGTGTTCTCTTGGATATGGTGCTGTTTTGTCCTCCAGGAAAATGCCGTATTTTCATTCATTTCACAGACTTTATTGCATTGCTACTATGCATGGGGCACTAAACTAGTTGTTGAGGGTACAGTGAGGACTCAACCATTATTCCTGCTTTCAAAGATCTTATGATTTAGCAGGGTAAAGGGAGATAATAAGACAGTTATTCTAAGATGTTTCAAGGATAAGAGAGAGAGGCACACAGAACAGAGGAGAGGCAGTTGGGAGTGCTTCCCCCAAATAAAACCTGAGTGGAGAGGGATGAGTAGAAGTCATCCAGGTAAAGCAGAAGGTGGAGGAGTGGAGGTCGGCAGTGGAGGTAGTAATGTAAAGCAAGGGTGAAACCCAGAGTTAATCTAGAATGAGTAAATTCTGGGAGCAACCAACCACAATGTGTGGCTGGATCACCAGATGGGTGGAAGGGGTGTGGTGAGACATGGAACCAAGAGCTAGATTGTGAAAATCCTATGTGGCATTTAGGTGAGCTCAGATTTTTATTCTAATGGCATTGGGAACTTGTGAAATTTTAATCAAGGAGTGAAAATGGCTAGGTTTTTGTTTCATATGGACAGTTTTGAGGCCTGAATGAAGAAGAAAAGTGATCATCTATCCTGAGGTAGGAAGAACTACTAGAGGAAGGAGTTTATAGTAGTTTGAGGAATCAGTAAGAGCATGGCAGTATGGGTTAGACGGCTTGTTCAAGAAGTATTGAAAAGAGAAAATGTCAGCTGTTGATGATGGGTGTAGGCCCGTAGAGTGGGAAGGGGAAGGAGTGGCTTCAGGGGTGTCTTAGATTTCCAGTTGGGTGGCGGTGGTGGTGGTGTCCTACCACTTGAGAGACTGCAAGAAAGATGATGAGTTTATTCTTTTTGGTTTTCCTCTAAGACAAGAAACTAATTTTTCAGATGTTTCCATTTTGCTTTGTAGATAGTTCCATGGTGACTTTTTCCCCAGTACTTCCCCTTCTTTGACACTGTAGCTGTTAGATGTCTGGGTCTCTTTTCTTTCTTTTTCTTTTTTTTGAATGAATTTTTCTTGGCGTATAGTTGCTTTACACTATTGTGTTAGTTTCTACTAACTAGAAAGGGAATCAGCTATACGTATACATATCTCCCCTCTTTTTTTTTGGATTTCCTTCCCATTTAGGTCACCACAGAGCGTCGAGTAGAGTTCCCCGGTGCTGTAGTCTGAGTCTTTTCTGATCCTTATCAGGAGTAAACCTTTGCTTTCCAAATTTCTATTTATGCCTAAGTCTCTGTTTTCCTTCTTATTTTTTTTAACCTCTAGGAAGAACCTAAGAAGGTTCGTTTTGATTATGACTTATTCCTGCATCTTGAAGGCCATCCACCAGTGAATCACCTCCGCTGTGAAAAGCTTACCTTCAACAACCCCACAGAGGAGTTCAGAAGAAAGTTGCTGAAGGCAGGAGGGGTACGTGACGCTTGGCTTGTGAAAAGCCTTCCCATAGAAAGCTAGTTGCTAGTGTGTCAAGAAGTACAGTAATGTTTTGAGGGAGGTAAAAGCAGTGAAGCACCTTAATGACCACGCTGTGGACTCATGGTTTGAGAAGAGGTAATTAAACAATATTTTAAGTAGGTATGAGTCTGAAATTACATTGTTGGTTAGAACAGCCTTATAGTCTATGCAGTTCAACTTTATTTCAACAACAATCTAAAACCAAACTATCCTCAGTTAAGAAAAGAACAATGCCTTAACTGTGTTATATCAGTGTACGGAAAAATTTTAAAGTTGAAAGTTACATCAAAAATTATATGAAAAAAAAAAGAAAAAAAAATTATATGAAAACGAGTTACTATCCAGATTTGCTTGGTCAAAATGAATAGAAAAGGTGTGTACCCATTCAGATTACTTGTTTGGGTCATTTAAAAACACATTTTTGTTTGTTTGAATTCTGTGTAGGTAATAGATGGATTTTTCTTTTTAAGATAATGATAATATAGTGCCCAGGTGAATTGGCTAGGATGGGGAAAGATTTTTAAGTGGAATTTCTCACAAGCATATGGAATGTTTGCTTGCAGTTTGTGCAGACAAACACTGTTGATGGGTCAGAATCTACTTTACATTGGATACTACCAGGATCATCAGCTTCTATTGAACACTTCAGATGAACTTCCTGTGTCATCTTATATGGGCAGTTCAGACCCCATAAAATGTTGTAGTGCGTTCTTTTTTTTTTAGTTATACATTTTTTTCCTTTTTTTTTTTTTTTTTTGCAGTGCATTCTTTACACCAGGATTTCCTTCACTTAGTTTTACTGGAAGGTTTTTGATAGTTTTTCATCCATGAGCTTATCATTATATGTAAGCATGTGTAGACCATAACTTCTCAAGATGCCTCATTTCACTGATGAACTCTACCTGAGGGCTTTGTAGGGAAGAATTGAATTTTATATAGCACAGAAGCCCTTTCCCTTTATGGGGGTATGAATAACCACTCTGAGAACCTCAGGAAAGCTGTGGACCCTCTCATAAGAAAACCACCCATATATATATAATTGTGTAAACATTTTGGGTTATATGTAACCCCTGGAGTCCATTTTTTTGGGATCTGTTTTGCCAAGCTCCCATCCTCTCAGCTGAACTATTGATACTAATATGCATTTGAAGTGTTACAGGTACTTTTACCACATTTCATTCCACATTATGCTGTATGTCGGTAGATGATGGGTTAAATAGGTATCGATGGGTCAGCTTTGGAAATGAATGACCATTTGTAGTATTTTATGGGCAAATGCATCTTCGTGGAGAACTGGGCTTTTGTAATGCAACTCATTTTAAAGGTAGGGATTTATTATATGTTTATTAAGGAGTTTTTTTAAACAAACCCTATTTGATTCTTTTGTAGTTATGTAGAGCACAGTGTGGGTGCTACTTATCTATGGCTATGCCCTTAAAAATGAGCCTGTCCATTTTAAATCCTAATCATACCCATTACGTTTCTTTTTATGAGGGTGGCATTTTACGCCTCTGATTATTCCTCTTGGGTATGAAGTTAGGTAGGTAATTGGAGCATGTGAATTATGGAGCTTGAGTACATCAGGCTTCTAATAAGGGTCGTCAGAAAAAGTAAATATGACACAAGAACTTTTTAAAACATCCACTTAGTCCCAGAGTACTCAAAAGTTGTTTGTGAGCCAGAGAAGAGGTTACAGGTCAGTGATAATGTGGCAGAGTTCAGCACTGCATCCTGATAAGGTCTCTAGTAGATTTCTGTCTTTTTCTCCACTCAGCCTTTATCTCAGAATTATCACCCTTGACTTCTAACTTTCCTTCTTGTGTTTCTTTAAGTGCTATTTGAAGCCTGCATGTTTTTTCCGTTAGATTTAGATTATGTCTTGACAACTCTAAAATAATAAGTTGAAATGTGAAATACTCGAGCACACCAGTTATTTGACATAAGTTCCTTAAGTGACTGATTCTAGTAAATTTTGTAGTAAAATTAAAAAATTCATTCGAAATACTAGTAATCCCATAGATTCTGTCCATTTCGCATGGGAGGATTAAAATAACCTTTTATGGAAATGGGAGAATCTGAACTAGTAAACATTTTTTGTCTTACCAAGATTTTTGGATATAGTACCTTATGTTTAACATTTTAACATTTATCATTGTTAATGCAATCTATCATGATGTTACTAACTTAACCATTTTGATTTTATTAGAAATCTTTTTTTTTTCGGCTTTTATGGAGGTACCATTGACATATAACTTAAGGTTACGACATGTTGATTTGATACACTTGTATGTTGCAAAATCATTATCACCATAGCGTTAGCTAACACCTGCATCACATCACGTAATTACCATTTCTCTTTTGTGATGAGAACATTTAAGACTTACTCTTTTAGCCAAACTTCAAGTATATAATTCACTATTATTAACTGTAATCACCATGCTGTACATCAGACCCCCAGAACCTATTCATCTTATAACTGGAAGTTTGTGCTCTTTGACCCACACCTCCCCTTCTCTCCCACCCCCCAGCCCTTGGTAACTACCAGTCTAGCCTCTGTTTTTATGAGTTTAACTTTTTCAGATTGCACATGTAAGTGACATCGTACAGTTTGTCTGACTCATTTCACTTAGCCTAATGTCCTTAAGGTTCATCCATGTTGTTGTAAATGGCAGGATGTCCTTCTCATGGCTGAATAATATTGCATCATACACACACACACACACACACACACACATCTCCACATCTTCTTTATCCATTCATCTGTTGATGGACACTTATGTTGTTTCCATGGCTTGGCTATTGTGAATAAAGCTGCAGTGAACATGAGAGTGCAGATGTATCTTCAGTATCCTGTTTTAATGTCCTTTGGATATATACCCAGAAGTGTGATTGCTGGATCATATGTAGCTCCATTTTTAATTTTTTGAGGAATATCCATATTGTTTTCCATAGTGGCTGCACTGTGGAGTTTACAATCCCTCCAGCAGTGCACAAGGGTTCCCTTTTCTCCATATTCTTGCCAATATTTACCATCTGTTGTCTTCTTGAGGATAGCCATTGTAACAGGTATGAGGTAATAGCTTATTTTGATTTGCATTTTTTGATGATTAGTGATGTCAAGTACCTTTTCATATACCTGTTGGCCCTCTGTATATCTTCTTTGGAAAACTATTCAGATTCTCTGCCCATTTTAAAATCATATTGTTTGGGGTTTTTTGGTATGAGTTCTTTATATATTTTGGATATTAATCTCTTACCACATATATGATTTGCAAATATATTCTCCCATTCTGTAGGTTGCCTTTTCATTTTGTCGATGGTTTCCTTTTCTGTGTAGAAGCTTTTCAGTTTGATGCAGTTTCACTTGTTTATTTTTGCTTTTGTCACTTTTGCTTCTGATGTCTATTAGAGATCTTCTGTTCATGACTATGTCTCTCCATATAAACTTTTGTTTTGACTGGGTTTTGGAGTGAAAGGGGGGTGCTTTTGCTCCTTATACTTAAACATTACATATGTGACATAGAGGTATATGTCCTATTTTTAAAGGAAAAATTTGATCCCTTCTTCATAAGTACTGTGTGAAATCATTATGTATAGCTTGAGGCATGAGTAGGGTAAACTTACCATTTTGGCTGTGGTTCCTTCTCTTTCACTTTTTTCTTTGAAACCAAAAGTACATAGCACTATTAAAAGTAGAACTTGGCTTTTCAAGAGATCAGAAAGGTTGTTTTTAGAGCTGGCAGCATCTTAGAAAAATGCTTTTCAGCTCTCAGAAAAAAATGATTCCAAAGAATGTTTTGCCAGAAGAATCTTGAAAAATTGCAGATTTTTTTCCTATTTCCTAGCCTATAAGTCTATAGCTATATGACAGCTTTTTTTTGGTCAATAACATTCTCTTCTTTTCACTCTTTTTTTTTTTTTTTTTTTTTAACGTTGTAACTCTATTCTAAATACTATCAGAGAAATCTTGGTGTGCTTCCGCCTTGGAAGAAATGTACCCTGTGTTCTTCTCTTGAATAGCTCCCTGAAATTAAGGTTATCTTTGCTTTCAAAGAAAAGAGTAAAACTTTCGTGGGGAGGGCATTTTTGGATTTAAGCATTATTTTCTGAGAATATTGAAATACGGAATGAGTTCGTTTACAAGACCCTGAAGGTAGTTCTCTCTAAATGAGGGATGTCATTGGAACTTGCTAGGGAAACTGTAGATTTGGTTTACAAGTTAGCTCCTCTCAGGCCTACGTAAGAAAAAGAAGATAGGGGTCAGAAAATGGGAAATAATAACCTGAGTACTGGGAGGAGATGCCTTCGTTTTTTGTTTTTTTTTGTGTGGTACGCGGGCCTCTCAACTGGAGAGTTGTGGCCTCTCCCGTCGCGGAGCACAGGCTCCGGACGCGCAGGCTCAGCGGCCATGGCTCACGGGCCCAGCCGCTCTGCGGCACGTGGGATCTTCCTGGACCGGGGCACGAACCCGTGTCCCCTGCATCGGCAGGCAGACTCTCAACCACTGCGCCACCAGGGAAGCCCGGTGCCTTTGTTTTGAGGTCTTATTTTCTTCTTTGGTTGGTAGGAGAGGTGGAGGACAGTGAGTAAACTTCTGAGGGCAAAACTTGATGTCATCTATTTATACTGGAGTTTTAAGCAAAAGGACCAAATGTATCCCATTGAGAAGCACCTCTCACTTTCACTGCGGTATTTCTATTTTTTTTTTAAATGAACTGTTGAATCCCTGTAGAAGGATTTTCAAATATGCTCTTTATGATGTCAGGATTTTTTTAAAGGGTTATGATCACAATAGATGATTTTCTGTTTACTTGATCACCTTCTTAATAGCTGGAATTCAGTCATACTGACAAAATGCAGACGGATTTGACATCCATTACTTTTGATTGAAAGAGGATGAGTTTTTCTTTTGGGTGTTGGCAAAGCAACGATACAGTGTTTGTCATATAACTGAAACTTGTCATTTTACTAACTCGTCTCTCCGGATTTTCTTTTGGGAGGGAGTATGATACAATTAGAAATATTTTGAAATCAGGCAGATTTAAATTAAAACCTCATCTCTGTCATCTTCTAGGTGAATTACCCTGGGAAAATGTTTACATTCTTTTGAATCTCAGTGTATCATCTGTGAAATGGACAAGACATTGTTTTCTTCATTGGGAATGTGTAGCCATGGTGTGTGGCTCATAGTAGATACCCTGTCCCTTGATTCCTTTTCCTTTGATTGCTGGTTTAGAAAATCAGAGTTCTATCCATTTTTATATCAAGCACTTAAAAGTACAGTGGAAAAGGTTTGTTATGTAGTGTAAGCTACTCTGGTTTATTCACAGGAGTAGGTGTTTAGCACCGGTTAGTGTGACCAGCACATTGATGGACACATGTTGGGTTTAAAGGGAATTGTCCCATTGTATCTTTTTTTTTTTAATTTAATTTAATTTATTTTTTTATACAGCAGGTTTTATTAGTTATCTGTTTTATACATATTAGTGTATATAGCCCATTGTATCTTTCTTCAAGGAATTTACATTCGGGCTGTTAGTATTTTGCTTGTATAAACTGAAACACAGGTCTGTTTGGAATATCATTTTTTTAAGATGTCCGTTTTCATCAGAAAAATTAGGTGTTCTTACCATTGTTCTTACTTCTAAATTTCTAGCAGATTAAAAGCTTCTCAAAGCCCTAAGAAGATTTCCTAAGTAGTATGTTCAGCAAGTATATATGTGCATCCTTGTGCTTCTATGAAGAAAGCACAAAAGGGGCAATCATCTTTGGAGAATTGAGTTTGTTTTACAGCTGCTCCCTTTTTTTGGCCTGGAAATCAAGTGGTCTGCTTTGGTTCTGTTGTTCTTTATAGGATGGTGGTAGGGTGTTGGTGGGCTTTTTTTTTCTTTCTTTTTCTTTTTTCTTTCCTCAATTAGACAGGGCAAAGTCTAAACGTGTTGTTCAGTCTATTTCTGAATCACTGGCCAGCAGTTAATTTTGAGGACTGAAAATTAAAACTAACCACAGCAGTTGTTAGAACTAGGGTTTCTATAGGCAGAAATCCAATTCTGTTCAGACACCACCTGTTTCAATAGGACATTTCAGACGCCCATTTGGCAAGATTTGCTGGAGAAGACATGGGGAACATGCTTTCAGTCTGTGTTAAGTCTGCAGCATAATGCAGTCCTGTTTCTCAAAGTGACAGTTGCATTTATATCTGATATGTTTTTGCAAGGAATAAATTGGAATCTTTCTGAAGCACTACTTATTGTGAAGTAGAAATCAGATCCACCGTGGACCCCCCAACAAAGGGTTTTGGTTACTAAAGGGCCAAAGGGATCTTATGATAAGGAGCTTTCACTAATGCAGCCATGTCAAGCCATCTGAACGTAGCATTTTATCGCAGGGTTCTGGAATGAATCTTGTGTAGGATGGTTTAGTATTTCCTTTTGTAGGGGAGTTCAGAACACTTTGAATTTCTAAACAGTATAGATCGCATTCTCTTCCTCTCAAATTTTAATTTTTTTGAATAGGTAAATACACATCCAATACAAGATGACATATAGTGAGCCTTTCTTCAGGCCACCAATGATGCTATAGGGAATAACCTTTTATATAGTTATTTGTGCACATGGATGAGTGTATCTGTAGGATAAATTCCTGGGAGTAAAATCGTGGCTCCAAGGCAAAGTGGAATTTAAATTTTGATAGACATTTACAGATTGCCTGCCAAGGATGTTATGCTACTCTATGCTTGCATCAACAATGTGTAAGAGTGCCTATTTCTCCACCACAGTGATTCATTAAACATCTTTCCGCCAATCTGATGAGTGAAAAAATATCTCATTTTTAATTCACATTTCTCTTATGAGTGATGATGAGCATCTTTTCATATGTTTAAAGCCATTTTCATTTCCTTTCAAATACCGCATTTCAATGTATTTTAAATTGGAAATATTCTGAATGTTTCGGTTTAACTTAAATTTATGAATACTCATCCCACATACTTACATTTGGAAAGGTTACAAAAAGATACGGAAGCCTCTTTAACCAAGGTCTGTATTTTCAGGCATTCTTCAGCGTGTAACAAATTACATTCTTAGGAACTGATTTATCAAGACTTTGGCTTCTAAAAATATGTGGCTTTTGTGGCAAACTCATCTTTACAGTGCCCAGAGATGGATAGCTGGCTGCTTATTTTAAAAATAACTCAAAGAAAATAATACATAGAAAATTATTTTAGTGGCTGTTACTGGACAGCTTCACTGGATTTTTGGATATTTGTTTGGGGACAAGTGTGCCTTTCTGTTATTTTTCGACATATATCATCCTGTAAATGTCTGCCTCAAAAGATAAAAGGATGCTGCTGTTTTCACCAGCACTGATAAAAGGTGATTTATTTAAATAAATGTAAGATCAAGCAGGCAGCCTCATCTCTTCAGTTGTTTCTCAGAGTTGAGGTCAATTTTATGTCATATTTGGTATTTTCTTCTTTCTGTTTCTTTGGCTTCTGCCCCCCTGCCTCCCACCAAAAGTCTGTAAAATTAAATCATGAAAGTAGAACATACATATAAATGAAAACTAGAATGTCCAAGTTATGAGATCAATTATAAAGTATGATCATGATAGTATAAGTTATGTCACTCAGCATACTTAGTGGTTAATTTATGGTTTAACGTCTTCTGAAAGTCGCATAATTTGTTTGAAGGACAGTTAAAGACCTTTGAAAATATGCACCAAAAAGCATCTCTGGTATAAATCTTCCTGCCTTCATTTGTTCCTTTCTTCCCGATTACCTGTTTACCTTTTCAGTAAGGAGGGGAAAAATAGGAGCACACTTTTCACTCAGTCCAAAGCTCAGATATTTTTTACTGCATAAGCTGAGCAAAGGCTAAATGAAAAAGAAATGAAACAGGTAGATTATTCCTAGAGTGTGGAAGAGGAAAAGCTCTGTCAAGTGTTTAAGCTGTCAGTGTTGGATGGTGTGCCATGCTGCTTTCTGTCGACCTCTCAGGAGTAGCAGTTTAGCTGCCCATGCGTAGGAACCTTAGTTTAGTCTTGAAAGGAAATGCTGTAACATCTGAAAGAAAACCATCACATAACCCCACCCCTAGCTCCTGTTTCTAATGCACAAAAAAGCCAAGAAAATAAGAAATGGACAGAAAGGGGGAAAAAATTGGAGAATTTCAAGTTAAAAAATGAACAATTCTTTCTCTTTCTAAATACAAAAATACTGTAACTGAAAACTGTTGGTTCACTTTCTCTCTCCCTTCTTGGCTCAGGTAGTTCTTTATGCCCTTGTTTCAAAGCTGCATTGAAAGTTTATCTAATGTATCCTAGTCTGTTCCCAGACTTCTAAAATGGTAAAGGAGTTGCTGTGTTGTTTGTCCCCACTGGATATTTTTTGGGTTCATATTCTATAATATTAAAGAAAAACAATTTGGGGCTAGGGAGTAGAAAAGGGGAAGGGAAACTACGATTAACACTTTATTTTCTAAATTTTTTTTGTTCTGTAAGTTATAAGAAAACTTGACAGTGATCAGGATCTGTAGGTAGCAGTTTAGAAAATAAGTGTCTGAAACTCTTAAAATAGATACTTGTTTCATTTTAGAGGACAAATGGTAGGTGGTTTAATATAATACCCTTTATTCTACAAGGGAGACGGCCATGGTGTGATATAAAGAATGTTTGATTTGAAATCTGAAGGCACAAATTCAGTTCTTGGATCTGCTGCTAATTTACCTAGGGCTTTAGGTTGGTATAAATCTGAATTATCCCCTTCCTTCCACCTTAGATATTAAATAATATGTGGTACATAGTTAAGCAGTCAGCAAATAATTGCTTTATTCACTGACACGACCTCTTTTTTTCTATAGGTTTTTATTATGCTTTGTTTGTTACCTAGAAAGGTGAAAGTGAAAGATTGCCATTTCAAGACTTTGACATAATAATGGTGTTCTGCTAGAAACAACATGTTTTTGCCTCAAGAAGGAATGTTTTTTTTTAACAGATTTTAAAATAAATATGTGCTAACTTTAGAACAATGTGGACTTTCTAGAAAAGCAAAAAGAAGAAACTGTTTATAATCCCTCTAGTGATTGTAACTACTATATTTTATATTGTATTTTTCATGTAGATAAGATCCCACAAAATGTTTGTATTTTACACTTAATATGTTAAACATGAATTGCATAAGTTTTAAACTACATGACTTACTTTATTTTTGTTCTTTAAAAACATGTCCTCACACTTCAAAGGACTGATGTAAAAATTGTGGTGGTTTGTTGAGAAGTTACCAGTGATGTGTTCTATGTTTTTTGTTTGTTTGTTATTCTTTTCTCCTTAGGCTCTCAGCTTCTCACAAAGTTACTGGCTTAAGGCGTAAATGCTATAAATGGGATTAGGAACAAAAGAAATGTTTTTCACAAATTTGAGGTTGTTTCTTTTTTTTTTTTTAATATTTATTTATTTATTTTATTTTGGGCTGTGTTGGGTCTTAGTTGCAGTGTGCGGGCTTCTCTCTAGTTGTGGCGTGCGGGCTCAGTAGTTGCAGCGCGTGGGCTTAGCTGCCCCACAGCGTGTGTGGGATCTTAGTTCCCCAACCAGGGATTGAACCCATGTCCCCTTAACCACTGGACCACCAGGGAAGTCCCTGAGGTTGTTTCTTAACGGTTCTGACAATACAGAAGTATGATGGTCTAGTGTTTTTTTTGCTTTTTTTTACAATGGGACGGGCCATATTAGATCTGTTATCTGGAAAAATTTATATTTTAATATAGATTATCATAGGTGTAGGTTTGGTAACTTGTCTTTCTAAATGTCATTTTTGCCTTTCTTTACCCTTGTAGGGTAGATTGGGGACCTGTGAGTAATACGAAATGGTTAAATATAAAAAGTCTTCGTTAATGGAAACATTGAGTAAAACAAGGCTGCCTCATCCATAAAACAAACTGGTTCATTCAACTACAGTTTGAGTGAAAATAGAATATAATAAAAATCTGGTTAACCTTGCAAATTTGAGTGTTAACATGAACTCTTGGTGACTCAAGAGATGGATTTGAGTGGGTTATAGAGACAGAAGTCTGCCCATACGGTGTCCATGGTGTTTGGGCAAACTAGAAATAAGTGCCTCCACCTCTGTGTGCCCCTTGAAACCCTAGCCTGGGGAACATGGCATGGCTAGTGTGAGCATAGCTGGATCTCATCTAGTTCTTATCCCCTTGGCCAAGCATCCTTGTGCAGTGCACCATCTGGACAATCATTTACAGTTGTGGCACTATTTATCGGTCCAGACAAAAAAGTGATTTTGATGTTAAAACTATCTTGCCTAAGATATTCTGGACAGGAATGATTTATTATTTCTAGGGAAATAATAAATAAAACTTTCTTGAAAATTTGATCTCCAGTTTTGAGTAGCCATGTCCTTTCAAGGTCTAGCCTGGCCTCTTGTTCTGTTTTAAACACAGGGAACAAGAGGACTTTGGGATCAGACCACTGTGCTAAACCAGGGGTTTCAAATGTCAGTGACTAAGAGACCAGGCTAACCCTTTGAAAAGACATGGCTACAAAAACTGGAAGACCAGCTGAATAATGTGGCCCTTGCTATTGTGAATTTCACACAATGGGTGGTGATTTATTATTTTTTTAGAGTAATGATGAAGTAAAGTAGACTTTTCCTTTTTGATAATTTTGAGCTCTGAGTGCTTTGGTAAAGAGAGCATCAATGTGCTCCAGATTAGGGTTCCTCTACATCTTAACAGTGACTGTTAATAAGAACGCCTTCCACTTTGTTCCAGTTTTAAGATGCACTTTTTACCTGATTTGACTCTTGACATAGGGCCCTGGGCTAGGGCTGGAGCTAGTTCTTGAGTCTTCTTTCCCTTATGTCCCTTCTGTATTTTTTTTCTTCCTCGATTTCTGTTCCTCCTCTTGATAAAGAAGGGCTTCGTTTCTTATGTCCATCATAACCTCTGCCAGGGTCGTTTCCTGGGCTTCTCTTCTCTGTGTATACTGTCCCCTGGGATGATCTTATCTGAATCCTGTTCTTGCATCTTTTCTATTCTTCTCCTGAAGGGATTTTTGTGGTTTATATACATACTCCCAATTTTGGCTTCAGTTCTTTTCTCTTTTTTAATTGAAAAAACATGTTACAGTTAAATCTCTATTCTGATTTACCTTTCTTAAATGAAAATGCATTGAGGTTAAAGATGTATGTGTCTCTGGGAATTCCTTGGCGGTCCAGTGGTTAGGACTCCATGCTTGCACTGCAGGGGCCATGATCCCTGGTTGGGGAACTAAGATCCAGCAAGCAGCGCGGCGCGGTCAAAAAAAAAAAAAAAAGTGCCTCTGAATTACAGAGCAACACAGGAGGTGAATGTCTCACAGGCACAAAGATAAATGCCGCCCTTGATTAATCAGCCCTGAAGGCAATAATAAAACTATATGGATTGTTGTGATAGGTGGTAGCTTTCTCACTGATTTTCTTTTTTTCCACATCTTTATTGGAGTATAAATGCTTTACAATGTTGTGTTAGTTTCTGCTGTACAACAAAGTGAATCAGCTGTATGTATACATATATCCCCATATCCCCTCCGTCTTGAGCCTCCCTCCCACCCTCCCTATCCCACCCCTCTAGGTGGTCAGAAAGCGTCGAGTTGATCTCCTTGTGCTATGCAGCTGCTTCCCACTAGCCATCGATTTTACATTTGGTAGTGTATATATGTCAGTGATACTCTCTCACTTCATCCCAGCTTCCCCTTCCCCCCGGTGCCCTCAAGTCCGTTCTCTACGTCTGCGTCTTTATTCCTGCCCTTCCACTAGGTTCATCAGTACCACTTTTTAAAATTCCGTATATATGCATTAGCATACGGTATGTGTTTTTCTCTTTCTGACTTACTTCACTCTGTATGACAGATTGTAGGTCCATCCACCTCACTACAAATAACTCAGTTTCATTCCTTTTTATAGCTGAGTAATATTCCATTGTATATATGTGCCACATCTTCTTTATCCAGTCATCTGTTGATGGACATTTAGGTTGCTTCCATGTCCTGGCTATTGTAAATGGTGCTGCAGTGAACATTGTGGTACATGACTCTTTTTGAATTATGGTTTTCTCAGGGTATATGCCCAGTAGTGGGATTGCTGCATCATACGGTAGTTCTATTTGTAGTTTTTTAAGGAACCTCCATACTGTTCTCCACAGTGGCTGTATCAATTTACATTCCCACCAGCAGTGCAGGAGGGTTCCCTTTTCTCCACACCCTCTCCAGCATTTATTGTTTGTAGGTTTTTTTTTTTTTTTTTTTTTTTTTTTTTTGCGGTATGCGGGCCTCTCACTGTTGTGGCCTCTCCCGTTTTGGAGCACAGGCTCCGGACGCGCAGGCTCAGCGGCCATGGCTCACGGGCCCAGCCTATCCGCGGCATGTGGGATCCTCCCGGACTGGGACACGAACCC
This sequence comes from Orcinus orca, assembly GCF_937001465.1. Taxonomy (NCBI): domain Eukaryota; kingdom Metazoa; phylum Chordata; class Mammalia; order Artiodactyla; family Delphinidae; genus Orcinus; species Orcinus orca. The sequence continues at coordinate 51,659,784 of NC_064564.1, forward strand.
GTATCCCCTGCATCGGCAGGCGAACTTTCAACCATTGTGCCACCAGGGAAGCCCCTGTTTGTAGATTTTTTGATGATGGCCATTCTGACTGGTGTGAGGTGATTCCTCATTGTGGTTTTGATTTGCATTTCTCTAATGATTAGTGATGTTGAGCATCTTTTCATGTATTTGTTGGCCATCTGTATGTCTTCTTTGGAGAAATGTCTGTTTAGGTCTTCCGCCCATGTTTGGAACTGCTTGCTTTTCTGAACACCTTATTCTGATTTATTTTGGTGAAGAGAAAACATAGCACAGCAGTTGAGAGGGCAGACTTTGTTAGGAAAGAGACTTTTTTTTCCAGATGCTGGCACTGGCACTTTGTAACTGTGTAACTTTGGGCAAATTACTAATCTCTATCCTCCTGATTTCCTTATTTGTAAATGAGGAAAACATGCCTATACATACAGTTTTATAGTTGAAGAGATTCCTTGATATAATAGGTCAAGCTCCCTGTTTTACAGATGAGTAAACTAAGGAATCAAGTACTGAAATGATTGGCCAAACAAGGGATAGCAGAGTCAGGGTTTTTTTGTCGTGCACTGTTCTTCTATAGTCTTTCTATACAACATAGAGTAATGCTAGTTTTCTTTTGAAAATGGAACTAAGAGACAAGGAATTAAAAATAATCAAACCTCCAGGGTGACTTCTCTTAGTTGCCTTCGGGCCACTAGGACAATCTTGCATGAGTCCCCTTCCTGAAGACGAGCTAGATAAGTTGCCAGAGTAGAGCTGTGTGTTTGCTGCTTGTAGCCAACTTTATCCTTTTGTTTCTTGCTTCGTAGACTGAAGTTCTCTGTATTTTTCCTGTTTCTGAAAATCTAGTTTGTGTGAAGAAAATGATAATTAGGAATTTGCTCCTTTTACCACCCAAACTTTCTTAAGCCAGCATCAATGTATCTGTGGGGATTGGTTACATTTTCATTTTCCATAAATTAGAGACAAGCATGATTTTTGGAGTCTTTTTTTTTTTTCAGCTGAATAGCAAGGGTATGCATGACTTTAGAAGTGGTTTTTTTTGGCATTAACCAGCATGTGAAAACGGCTATAATAAAGTCAACAAATAACTTTGTAATCTCCCAGGTTTTTGAAAGTAGAGATGCAAAT